>NC_086128.1:21432539-21733789 GCF_963921235.1 Mobula hypostoma
CATTCTTCCCTCTACCAGTGAAATGTTCCCCGCGCCACTGGCTTCAACACAAGCCCAAAGGATGATCGATCCACCCCCGTGCTTAACAGTTGGCGAGGTGTTCTTTTCATGAAATTCTGCGCCCTTTTTTCTCCAAACATACCTTTGCTCATTGCAGCCAAAAAGTTGTATTTTAACTTCATCAATCCACAGGACTTGTTTCCAAAATGCATCAGGCTTGTTTAAGTGTTCCTTTGCAAGCTTCTGATGCTGAATTTTGTGGTGAGGATACAGGATAGGTTTTCTTCTGATGACTCTTCCATGAAGGTCATATTTGTGCAGGTGTCGCTGCACAGTAGAACAGTGCACCACCACTCCAGAGTCTGCTAAATCTCCCTGAAGGTCTTTTGGAGTTAAACGGGGGGTCTTGATTTGCCTTTCTAGCAATCCTACGAGCAGTTCTCTCGCAAAGTTTTCTTGGTCTTCCAGAACTCAACTTGACCTCCACCGTTCCTGTTAACTGCCATTTCTTAATTACATAATGAACTGAGGAAACGGTGACCTGAAAACGCTTTGCTATCCTCTTTTAGCCTTCTCCTGCTTTGTGGGCATCATTTATTTTAATTTTCAGAGTGCTAGGCAGCTACTTAGAGGAGCTCATGACTGCTGATTGTTGGGACAAGGTTTGAGGAGTCAGGGTATTTATAAAGCTTTAAAATTTGCATTACCTGGCCTTTCCTAACGATGACTGTGAATAAGTCATAGCCCTAACAAGCTAATTAAGGTCTGAGACCTTGGTAAAAGTTATCTGAGAGCTCAAATCTCCTGGGGTGCCCAAACTTTTGCATGATACTCCTTTCCTTTTTTTCACTCTAAAATTGTACAAGAGAAAAATAATACACTAATCTTACTTAAAATGTTGAAAAGAATGTTTCATCTTTAACTTTATGACTTTTGGAGATCAGTTCATCTGTGGATATATTGATATGCACATAGAGAGATATGAGACTATGTATAAAACTGTTGTTACGTTGTCCCTGTTACACACCACTCTAAAGGTTTGATAATCCTCATCCAGGTCACCGATCTGCCTTGGAGCCAGTGAGTTTAATCTATCCAGATGGAAGGTGGCCTTTGCTTATATTAGTGGGACTTGATTGTAAATATACATAGAGAAATCTGAGAATGAAATGGTTTTGTAAATGTTTCCACAAGGCCAATCCAGTGATGAAGTAGATCAGGACTTGACACACCTAAAAACCCCAAAAGTCTTACCTTCTCTGACTGATTGTCCCTTCACACCCAACTTTCTGGCTGGACTTAAGCAAGGCCCTGTTGTTCAAACATGCCATACCATAGCCTGTTACAAGAGCAGCAAATCGTAGCTCCGTAAACAACAAAAAAAAAATATTGTGGCTGTGAATAAAAATTGTTGAGGGAACACTTTTTGCATACTCTTCATGTATACTCTCAGAACATTGAATAAGTGGCAAATCCACAAAAATATGAAAACAGTGGAGTGTTGTGCAGCCTTAAGTCATGTAGATGAGTCACACTGGTAGCTCAGACTCATCTTTCATGATGTTGAGTTGAGAGAGGGGACTTCAACACAAATTGAGAGCAGGTTCAATTCTGTCAGTGGAAGACTGGGTGCCAACAGTGTTTAATTTACATGATTTTTTGAGTTAATTTTATCATTGTGCTTTGGTGCAGTTTAACTTTTACTAAAGCAGAATTTCAGTGAATGTATAAATCCAATCAACCAACTTATGTCTGCCTTTCCAATATGGTGAAAGGATTTAGAGTCAAGTTGTGCGACGTGCCTTGCGCATGTTCATGTGGCAGTTCCTTGGATTGCCAGTTCTAATGGAGCGTCTATTAATACCACTATCCCTAATGGTGTTTTGCAGCAATAGTAAGTACAGAGAGAACTTTGGTAGATAAGCTTATCCCTGATGGCTCAGTGCTGCACGAGGTATGATGCCGGGCCACAGCAGCCCAGAAAGGCTCTATGGATTTAAAGGCTCACAAGTCTGCTCTGAAACACTGATTTCAGTACAGGTGACCTCTTGTAGTGGGCATCAGTGCCACTCTAATAAGAATCAGAAAAATTGGCCAGCGTTCCAGCTTGCTCTACTGCAAATCAGAAGACTGTGGGTAGTGGAAACTGAAATAAAAACAAAAAATGCTGGAAATATTAGGAACATCAGCCAGTGTTTGTGGAGAGAGAAACAGTGTTAATGTCTCATGTCTGATTAATTTCATCCTCCTCAAGGTTCTCTCTATTTCTTTCTCACAGATGTTACCTGTCCTGCTGAGTAGTTCCAGCATGTATTGTTTTTATTTTAAGTTCTTCCATCTTCCCTTGAGTAATTACTGCTGAGGATTCATGTGTGGGTTCAGATACCGAATCTCAAGGTAATTTTTGGTGACATATATGTACTTTGATAATAAATTTACTTTGAACTTTGACTTCACACACACAGACACACACACACACAGAGTATGGGCAATTGTAGGTACTGGAGGGACGTGGATATTCATAGAACCATGCTCAGAAGAGGCCTTAATGCTTCAAAGACAAAGGCACAAAATTGCAAAGTCGAAAGATCTCTTGGGAAATTTTCCTGCTGCTTGAAGTTGTTTCTGAGATCAGAATTGCTTATAACAGGTAAACCAGAACAGTGCACAGAATCACAGAGTGATCACCAGATCGAAGGAACCCATTCAGCTCACTAAGTCCCTGCTGGCTCTCTGTAGGTTTATTCTGCCTACATTAGCTTTAATAAGAGCTGTAGTCAGCGAAATAAGACCTATGAGTGCCAGCTGCAGCAGAGTGAGCAGCACTCTCACCTCTGGGTCAGAAGGTTGTGGGTTCAACTCCCACTCCAGAGGTTTGAACAGAAAAATCGGTACTGAACACTACACAGTTGGAGGTGGTGCCCTTTGAATAAGACACTAAACTGAGGCTCTGTGTCCCTGTTGCTCTCTCAGGTGGACATAAAAGATCCTACAACATTTCAAAGACCAGCAGGACAGTTATGGGTGGTGACTTAGCCAATAACTTCCCCTAAGGAAGTATCACACAGATGGATATTATTATTGTGCGCTGTGGAAGTTTGCTAATTTCAAATTGGCTTTTTTTTACAATAACTACAGAACTGTAAAAATACTTCATTGGCTAAAATGGATGTAAAAGTCAGAAGAAAAATTACTTTTATTTTGCTTAATTATGAAAGTCAGCCACAGACTCGAAGTAGGGAAGGGGTGGCCTCTGGATTTCATCTGCTAAATAACTTGGTCCTTCACATGGCTGGGGACGTTCAGCTCCAAGCTGTTCCTCGAGAGGCCGGTCTGTTTTTCAGCTGAAAGCTGGGGCTGAGTGAAAGAACAGCTTGTCTCTCTGTGCCAAGGAATGCTTTAAGCAGACAAAAGAGCTACTGCAAAATGGGTGTGACAGAGAGCAAGAGGAAGAGAGAAAGCAGGCTGTGGACAGCTACTGCTGTCTTGGAGCCACAAGCAATCAAAAGCAGAACTATGGCAACACAGATGACAAAGTCACTGTGGGAAAATCTCAAAGGTTCCTGTGTTTGCTGCACAGAAGTATTTGCCAAGAATGAGACACAGTCATTGAGACAACGGCATATTCAGAAGATAACAGGAATAAAGTGGAAAATACAAAACAACAACGGAGAGCAGCTTTTTCTGATTAATCATCGTCTGATGAATGCAGAGACTGGATGGGAGTGGGCAGAGGGACTGGGGTCATGACCTCAGGGCTGTGTCCAAGTATGATGGGCTGAATGGCCTTCCCATACTTTATGAAGTGACAGTCACGTTGCCAGTATAACTGACAAAGTTTTAACTAAATATAGAAATTGCCGGAAATACTCAGTAGGTCAGACAGCATCTTTGTAAAGAGAAACAGAGTTAACATCTTAGGTTGAAAATTTCTTCTCCCATCATACAGAAAGCCTAAAGCATGTATCAGTTATCGTACATGAAACTGCAAATTTTTTACTTCCATCTTTGCATTTCGGTACTTTCTATCAATTGGTACATCTTTAATGAGTAATCTGTGTCAAAAGCAAAGCTACTTTTAAATCAGAACTGGTACATTGTTTGTGGTATTGCCTTTTAGTTTGTGGAATTTTCATTTAGTATCAGCAATGTCATTTGCCAGAGAGATATTGGTCCAAATTCCAATCCAGAGACTTAAGCAGAAAATCATGACCGACACAGCAATGCAGTACTGAGAGGGAGTGCTTCCTTGTCAAGAAA
This sequence comes from Mobula hypostoma, assembly GCF_963921235.1. Classification (NCBI taxonomy): domain Eukaryota; kingdom Metazoa; phylum Chordata; class Chondrichthyes; order Myliobatiformes; family Myliobatidae; genus Mobula; species Mobula hypostoma. Next base: position 21,436,800 of record NC_086128.1, read on the forward strand.
TGCTACCTTTTAATTTATTTAGTAGAGTGCCACTCTGACACAGAGGGTAGAACTGCTACCTCACAGCTGCAGAGACCCGGTACTGCCTGTGTGGAGTTTGTACACGCTCCCTATGAACATGTAGGTTCCCCTGCTTGTCCCAGTTTTCTCCCACATCACAAAGACGTGTGGGTTCATGCCTGCTGCAAATTGTCGCTAGTATGTGGGTGAAGGATAGAATCTGGGGGAATTTATGGAAATGTGCAGCAAATAAGCTAAAGGGAAATCAGTGGGGGTGGGGGGAACTGAATTGCTCTGTGAGCTAGCATAGACTTAGTGGATCAAATAGTCTTCTTCTATGTCATAAGAAAATATGGAACATTTACCTGTCTGATATCACTTGATAGACAAAAAATAAATGTTGCTACTTTAAAGCACAGCACCAATTTATCCCCAGCATGCTTGGCAGTGTTTATTTCTTAAAGTTTCTGGTCTCTACCTAACTCTTATGGAGCAGATCAATTTCAAGTCAGGGTGATATAGAGCTTATAAACAGATTGTAATGGTCTGAGGGACCTTTGCAACTGCTCCAGGTCGACTGGATTACTCTATAAAGAGCAGCGTAGACACAGTGGGATGATTGTCCTCTTGAGCCACAACAGTTCTATAATTCGATGTAATCAGTCTCTTACAGCAGTGAATTGGGAGAGGTCACTCATAATAAATTTTAAACAAATAAGACCATAAGACAGAGGAGAAGAATTAGGCCATTCAGCCCATTGAGTCTGCTCTGCCATTCGATCATGGCTCATTTATTTTCCTTCTCAACCTGATTCTCCCTGCAACCTTTGATGCCCTTACTAATCGATTCACCACCCTCTGGCTGAAGAAATTCCTTCTCATCTCTGTTCTAAAGGGGTCCTTGTATTCTGAGGCTGTGCCCTCTGGTAGCAAAAACAAACAAAAAATGAGTGAAAGTGAAAAACGGTGGTCCTCCAGAGCCTTAGTGTTTGTTTGGTGGGTGAATGTTGCCTTTTCACAAGTTCATCCAGAATTTTATCTTTCTTTACCTTTTCAGCCTATCTAGTCTGTGCCGAAGCATTAACCTATCTAGTCTCATTGGCCTGCACCTGGACCATAGCTGTCCAAGCATATAGCTTTCCAGATTTCTCATAAGTGTTAAAATTGAACCCACATCTGTTACTTGCACTGGTAGCTTGTCACACGCTCTCACCACCCTCTGAGTGAAGAAGTTCCCCCTCATGTTCCCCTTAACCTGTGACCTCTTGTTCGCATCTCACCCAGCCTCAGTGGCAAAAGCCTGCTTGCATTTACCCTATCTCTACCTCTCATAATTTTGTATACTTCTATTAATTCTCCCCTCATTCTCCCACACTCCAGGGAATAAGGCCCTAACCTATTCAATCTTCCCTTATAACTCAGGTCCTCCAGACCTGGTAACATCCTTGTAAATTTTCTCAATAGTCTTTCAACCTTGTTTACATCTTTCCTGTAAGTAGGTGAGCAAAACTGCACATAATGTTCCGAATTAGGCCTGAGCAAGTCTTATATAAATTCAACATAACATCCCAATTCCTGTACCCAAAACATTGATTATGAAGGCCAATGTGCCAAAAGCTTTCTTTGTGGCCCTATCTACCTGTGACACCACTTTCAACGAACTATGTACCTGTATTCCCAGATCCCTTTGTTCTACCTCACTCCTCAGTGCCCTGCTGCTCACTGTGTAAGACCTACCCTGGTTGGTCAACATCTCCCACTTGCCTGCATTAAATTCCATTCAGCCATTTTTCCATCTGGCCCTAATCCCTCTGCAAGCTTTGATAGTCTTCCTTGCTGTCCACTACACCCCCAGTCTTGGTGTCATCCACAAATTTGCTGATCCAGCTAACCACATTATCATCCAGATCATTGATATAGATGGCAAACAACAATGGACCCAGCACGCCACTCGTAACAGGCCTCCAGTCAGAGAGACAACCATTTACTAGCACTCCTGTGAAACCAATGTCTAATCCAATTTTACTACCTCATCTTGAATACCAAGAGAGTGAACCTTCTTCACCAACCTCCCATGCGGGACCTTGTCAAGTGCCTTGCTAAAGTCCATGTAGACAACATCCACTGCCTTGCCTTCATCAACTTCCTTGAAAAACTCTATAAGATAGCTTAGACACAACTTACCAGGCACAAAGCCATGTTGACTATCCCAGATCAGTGGCTGGCTGTCTATCCAAATACTTACATAACTAGTCCCTTAGAGTACCTTCCAATAACTTTCCCACTACTGATGTCAGGCTCACCAACCTATAATTTCCTGATTGCTGTTTAGAGCCTTTTTTTAAACAGCGGAACAGCATTGGCTATCCTCCAATCCTCTGGCACCTCACTCGTGACTAAGGATGTTTTAAATATCTCTGCTAGGGCCCCAGCAATTTTGGCACTAGCCTCCCACAAGGCCCGAGGGAACATCATGCCGAGCCCTGGGAATTTATCCACCCTGACCTGCCTCAAGATAGCAAGCACCTCCTCCTCTTATGTAATCTGTATAGGGTCCATGACCTCGATGCTGCTTTGCCTCATTTCTATAGATTCTGTTTCCATCTCCCGAGTAAACACAGATGCAACGAATCCATTTAAGATCTTCCCCATCTCTTTCAGCTCCACACATAGGTGACCACTCTGATCTTTCAGAGGACCAATTTCGTCCCTTGCTATCCTTTTGCTCTTAGTATATCTGTAGATGCCCTTAGGATTCTCCTTCATCTTCTCTGCTAGAGAACTTCATGCCTTCTTTTAGTCCTCCTGATTTCCTTCTTAAGTGTTCTCTTGCATTCCTTATACTCCATAAGTCCCTCATTTTTCCTGCCTGCCTGAACCTGCTATGCACCTCCTTTTTCTTAATCAGGGCCTCAATATCTCTCAAAAACCAAGGTTCTCTAAACCTGTCATCCTTGCCTTTCATTCTGACAGTCACATACAAACTCTGTACTCTCAAAATTTCACTTTTGAAGGCTTCCCACTTACCAAGTACACCTTTGCCAGAAAACAACCTGTCCCAATCCACACTTGCTAGATCCTTTCTGATACCATCAAAATAGTCCTTTCCCCAATTTAGAATCTCAAACCATAAACCAGACCTATCCTTTTCCATAATTACCTTGAAACTAATGGCATTATAATCACTGGATGCAAAGTGTTCCCCCACACAAACTTCTGTCACCTGCCCTGTCTCATTCTCCAATAGGAGATCAAGTGTCGTACACTCTCTTATTGGGACTTCTATGTACTGGAAACTTTCCTGAACTCACTTGATAAACACTTTCCCATCCAGCCTTTTTACAGTATGGGAGTCCCAGTCAACATGTGGAAAGTTAAAATCACCTACTATCACAACCTTTTGTTTCTTGCAATAGCCTGCGATCTCTCTACAAATTTGCTCCTCTAAATCCCAGAGACTGATGGGTGCTCTATAATATAATCCCACTAATGTGGTCATACCTTTCTTATTTCTCAGGTCCACCTATAAAGCCTCACTAACCAAGTTCTCTACTCTGTCCTAACTGAGCACTGCCGTGACATGTTCCCTGACTAGTATTGCCACCCCCCCCCCCTTAAATCCTAAAACAATGGAACCCCGGAACATTGAGCTGCCAGTCCTGCCCCTCCTGCAACCAACTCACAGTAATAGTTACAGTATCATAATTCCATATGTTGATCCTTGCCCTAAGCTCATCCACCTTTCCTGCATTTCCTCCTTGCTTTGAAATATACATAGCTCAGAACATTAGCCCCACAATGCTCAATCTTTTGATTCCTGACTTTGTTGGATTAACAACATCTTTCCCCACAATCACTCCACTCTCTGTCCTGGTGCTCTGCTTCCCATCCCGCTACAACTCTAGTTTAAATCCCCGCCCTCCCCCCCAGTGTGCAGCACTAGCAAACCTTCCTGCTACGATATTTGTCCCCTTCCAGTTCAGATGCAAACCGTCCCTTCTGTACAGATTCTTCATCCCTGGAATACAGCCCAATACTCCAAAAATCTGAAGCCCTCCCTCCTGCACCATCTTCTTGGCCAAGTGTTAAAATGTATGATCTTCCTATATCTGGACTCACTAGCATGTGGCATGCATAGCGCCCCCGAGATCACAACCCTGGAGGTCCCGTCCTTTAACTTAGCATCTAACTCCCTGAACTCACTTTGCAGAACTTTGTCACTCCTTGTACCCATATCATTGGTACCAATGTGGACCAAGACATCTGGCTGTTCACCCTCCCACTTAAGAATGCTGTGGACTCAATCCAAAATGTCCCAGACCCTGTCATCTGGTAGACAACATACAATCCAGGTATGTTTGGGCTTGGCTCTAGAGGACAGACGATAATGGTGGAAGGGTGACTTGAGGTCAAAATGCAAGAGAACAGTACAGGTGTTCCACAAGGATCAGTGCTGAGACCTCTATAGTCTGCGATGCATGTAAATGAAAATGTAGGTGATCTGATTAACAAGTTGTAGATAGTAAGAAAGGTTGTCAAGTGATACAGCAGAATATAAATCAATTGGGAAGTTTGAGCATAGTAATGGCAGATGGAAATTAATCCTGACAAGTGTGAGCTGTTGAATTTTGGGAGGTCAAAAGCAAGAGAGAAGTATATATTAAATGTCTGCACCCAAAAGAGCATTGATGCATAGAGGGATCATGGCATGCAAGTCCATAGCTTCCTGAAGGTGGCAGGAATAAACATAAATTGAGCATAAATTATACACAATTTTTTACAAGAAAGGACACAATTAGAACAGAAGAAGTCCTTTTAAGTGCAAAGTGTTAATGTGGCTAAACTGCAGTAATTAAGGTAGTGTCCAATGGTTAAAGGGAAGTAGGTGTTCTTGAACCTGGTTGTGTGGGACTTCAGGCTTCTATACTTCCTGCCCGAAGGTAACCAAGAAAAGATGGACCCTTATGGTGTGTGCTTTTCTAGTCAATGCTATAGGAAGAATGTGGAGGCTTTCGAGAAGGTATTGAGGAGGTTCACCAGGATGCTACCTGGATTGGAAGTATATTAGCTATAAGGAGAGATTAGAGAAACATGGATTGTTTTCTCTGCAGCATCAGAGACTGTGGGGAGACCTGACGAAAGTAAATAAAATTATAAGAGCATAGATAGGGTAGATCAGGGGTCCCCAATCTTTTTTGCACCGCAGACCGGTTTAATATTGACAATATTGTTGTGGACCGGCCGACGGGGGGGTGGGGGGGTGTTCAAGTTCAACAGTGAGAAAAGGTGCAACTGACTCATATCGTTTCATATCGCCAAATCATATCGTTCCCTCGCAGCCCGGTAGCACATGCTTTGCGGCCCGATGGTTGGGGACTACTGCGATAGATAAAGTATTTTGGGCTTGGCTCTAGAGTATTTTTCCCAGGGTGAAATGTCAAATGTTGGAAGCCATAGCTTTAAAGTGAGAGAGGGAAGGATTAAAGGAGATTACATGGGAAGTTTTTTTCCAATACATACAATCAGAATCAGGTTTATTATCACTGGCATACAGTATGTCACGAAATTTGTTGTTTTGTGGCAGCAGTACTGTGCAATACATAAATAATTACTGTAAGTTAAAATAATATATATATATATACACAAACTGAATAAGTAGTGCAAAAATAGTAAAATAGTAAGGTACTGTCCCTAAAGTGTTGAGTGTGCATCTTCAGGCTCCTGTACCTCCTCCCTGATGGTAATAACGAAAAGACGGCATGTCCTGGATGGTGAGAGTCCTTAATGGTGGATGCCACCTTCTTTGAGACATCATGTTTTGAAGATGTTCTCAATGGTGGGGAGGCTAGTGCCCATGATGGAGCTGCTCAGTCTATAACTCTCTGCAGCTTTTTTGATCTTGTGCGTTGGAGACTACATACCAGGAGGTGATGCAGCCAGTCAGAATGCTCTGGATGATACGTCTGTCCAGGGTACAGTGTGCTAGGTGTCTGGAACACACTGCCAGGGAAGGTGGTGGAAACAGGTACAACAGCAACGTCTAAGAGGCATTGAGACAGACACAGGAACAGTCAGGGAATGGAAGGATGCAGACCATGTGCAGGCAGATGGGGTTGTTTAAATTGGCATCATAGTTGGTGCAGACATGGTTCACTGATGGACATGTTCCTGTGCTGTACTGTTCTATGGTCCATGTAAGTTGAGCCATTGTTGAGGTATCTCATCTTGCATTATAAAGCAGGAGAAGGAAGGAATTTCAGATAAGCTATCTACTCCAAACCTGAATTCATATCAAGATATATCACATACAATTAAACAGCATCTCTAGATGGAAGAGATAGGTTAATGGAGGCCAGACCTCCCAAACCGCAGGAATTTGTTTAATAAAATTAAAAGGGCCACAGTGGTTAAGGTTGACATTGTGTTCTCATCCATTAAAAGTATTTGCCTGCTGCTCTGAGTGAGTGTCTGCCTTTCCCTCTGTATTTGTTTTGTCTCTGTATCTTATCTGATTGACAGGGTGCTTAATTCTTCCAGCTGCAGTTTCTCAGAAGTGAAGACAAGAAGACTGTGTTGTATATAACACCTTTCATAACCTCAAGATGTCTGAGAAATATTTTGAATTCAGCCACAGTTCTAATCTAAAGAATTGTCTTAAAATGCCTGGCCATTAATTAAAATATAATTCTAAAAACATATAAACAGAGTGCAGAAAGCCTGTTCATACACTTCTGTATGTAACATAGAATTGCTCTCCTGTGTCCTTGTGGTCCTGTTAGGCCCTCTTCATATCCTTACTCAAATGAGACACATTTCAAATTCTTTTATTTGTTAAGACTTGGATAGCTTGACTTTTCTCTAAATAATCATGGCTTTCACACTCACCTCTCTGTGAAGAGGATGTTGAGTTGCAAGGGCGATCCAGTGGCTGTTATTTTAACTGCAAAGGCCCCTCCTTTCCTTTCCTGCTCAGGAACAAGGGAAGAGATCCCAGTCTGTGAGAAGACAAAATAGTCATTGAATTTTAATTCATAATGTAAACTGGTTTAGCGTGCACTGAACAAGCAGTAACAGAACTGGAACTGACAATGAAGCATAATTATGATGGCACAAGGGAAAGCAGAATTCTAATGCACTTTGGCTCTTATTTAGGTGGATTATTAGCTCTAATGAGACAGCAGAGTAGAGAGAAATTGCAGATATAACTGTATTAGTTCCCAAAGAGCGTTATTTGGAATGAATTTTTTTGAATTCTGTTCCTATAATTTCCTAAAAAATTAAGATTAGGATTTTTCCTAAGAAAAATCCCTTTCTGTACAGCAAGGTAACACCAACAGCAAATTCATTTAGCAAGCTCATTAGTTGCACTTGGTAGGAGTAATGCTGGCTGGAATATTGGAAAGATACCTATAGTACTACAAACTGATGAAAGTCCACTGAGGCAGAAAAGAAGGGTCTCAGTTTAATGTTTTATTGGAAAGACTGCATGTCCGACAGTGCAGGACTCACTCCTTCAGAACTGTGCAGGTATGTCAGTCTGGATTATGTGCACAAATCTCTTAAGCAGGAACTCAATCTGTAACATTCAGACTGAGGTCAGCATCTGCTCACAGGCCAACATCCCGGGCATTGAGACTATAATTACACAAAGCCAGCTTCAGTAAGTGGGCCACATTTGTTCATATGCCTAACACCACACTCTCAAAACCTGCATTGTAGCCTGAGCTCTGTCACAATAAGACATTACAAGGGGGACAGAAGAAACGCTTCAAGGATGTTCTCAAAGCCTCCTCGAAAAAGCTGTAATTTCCTGGCCACTTCATTAAACATCCTGTTAGGAACCTCAAGAACATGGAAGCTCAGTGAAAATGGTGATTGAAACACACCAACTTCTGCGCTACCCACCCACTTGCCCTAGCAAATGACTCCTGCCCCACTTATAGTGAACTCTACAGGTCCCACATTGGTCACATTAGCCACCTCAGAACTCACAGAAGCCAGTCCTGAGCAACTGTTAAGAAGTAAAGAGAATTGCTTTCATTTCAAGTGGTAGAAAGTCCTGGAGTCTATCTAACTGACAAGCTAGCACTCTAAAACTGATAAGTAAATAGCTCCTGGCTGCTATGTATATTAAAGTGCTGCCCTGTCATTTAGATAATTGAGTGAATTACTGCCGAGTCTATAAATTCCCTACTCCCAAAGCTTTAGCTAGACGATACTTGCTTCTGATTGAAGACACATACAGTGGCATGCAAAAGAAGTTTGGGCACCCCTGGTCAAAATTTCTGTTACTGTGAATAGCTAATCGAGTAAAAGATGAACTGATTTCCAAAAGGCATAAAGTTAAAGTTGACACATTTCTTTAATATTATAAGCAAGAAAACTTTTTTATTCCCATCTTTTACAGTTTCAAAATAACAAAAAAGGAAAAGGGCCTGAAGCAAAAGTTTGGGCACCCTGCATGGTCAGTACTTAGTAACACCCCCTTTGGCAAGTATCACAGCTTGTAAATGCTTTCTGTAGCTAGCTAAGAGTCTTTCAATTCCTGTTTGGGGGATTTTCACCCATTCTTCCTTGCAAAAGGCTTCTAGTTCTGTGAGATTCTTGGGCCATCTTGCATGCACTGCTCTTTTGAGGTCTATCCACAGATTCTCGATGATGTTTAGGTCAGGGGACTGTGAGGGCCATGGCAAAACCTTCAGCTTGCACCTCTTGAGGTAGTCCATTGTGGATTTTGAGGTGTGTTTAGGTTCATTATCCTGGTGTAGAAGCCAACCTCTTTTCATCTTCAGCTTTTTTTACAGACGGTGTGATGTTTGCTTCCAGAATTTGGTGGTATTTAATTGAATTCATTCTTCCCTCTACCAGTAAATATTCCCTGTGCCACTGGCTGCAACACAAGCCCAAAGCATAATCGATTCACCCCCGTGCTTAACAGTTGGAGAGGGGTTCTTTTCATGAAATTCTGCACCCTTTTTTCTCCAAACATACCTATGCTCATTGAGGCCAAAAAGTTCTATTTTAACTTCATCAGTCCACAGGACTTGTTTCCAAAATGCATCAGGCTTGTTTAGATGTTCCTTTGAACCTTTTGAATAGAAAATCCCCCAAACAAGAATTAAAAAACTCTTAGCTGGCTACAAAAAGTGCTTACAAGCTGTGATACTTGCCAAAGGGGGTGTTACTAAGTACTGCCATGCAGGGTGCCCAAACTTTTGCTTCGGGCCCTTTTCCCTTTTTGTTATTTTGAAACTGTAAAAGATGGAAATAAAAAAGTATTCTTGCTTAAAATATTAAAGAAATGTGTCATCTTTAACTTTATGCCTTTTTGGAAATCAGTTCATCTTTTACTCGCTTAGCTATTCACAGTAACAGAAATTTTGACCAGGGCGCCCAGACATTTGCAAGCCACTGTAGCTTTAAATCACAAACAAGAGAATATGTGGAAATGCTGGAAATCTGAGCAACACATACAAAATGCTGGAGGAACTCAGTAGCCAAGACAGCATCTATAGAAGAAAGCACAGTCGACATTTCGGACCAAATAGTTTTAATGCTCATTTCTGCAGAAAATCATTCTAGTCTTTTACTAATCACCTTGGCCTAAATCTTGAAGATGCAGCTTTCTCAAATGAAACATTAAGAGTATTGGATTATTACATTGAGATTTTCACTGGAGTTCTCCTGATAGTCTGTAGCAATTTTTTCATAAAAGTCATGAAGTTCCCCCAAACAGAAAACATAACAGGATCACTGAGCTACACAGCATTCAGGACAAAAAATGTAGTAGTTCATCTCTTCATGTAAATGCCCTCTCTTTCAGATAGCCTCCTTTAACTCAATCCCTGAGACTTGGTTCAAGCAGCTCTTCTAAGATTTGAGCATAGAATCCAAATTGACACTTTGATAGAATCCTGAGGGAATGTGACCCTTTTTGGGATACCATCTTGCAACTTGGATGTTAAACACAGGCTCTGCCTTCCCCTTCAGATGGCTGGGAAAGCATTATTTTGAAGAAGAGCCCAGAAATTCTCCCTGATGCTCTGGATAAATTTTATCCCTCTGTAGACATCATTAAAACACATCATTGCGACATTACAGTTTGTGGTAGCTTACTATGTACAGTTGACTGCTATCTTGCCTACCTTACAACAATGATTTCACTTCACAAAAATCCCTGGATAAAAAAAAATGGGTTCTGTTTTCACAGACGAACTGAAGTCAATTTTGTCTGCAAATCGGAAAATCCACAAAGATCATTCAATATGTGATCCACACCTCCATAGTGTTATAATATATAGCATCAAACACACACCGGACAGATAAGAGGTAGTAATTATTAAAGAGAGAGTGGGGTGGTGGGGAGGGTGTGAGGGTGTGGGGGGGGGGAGAGAGAGAGAGAGAAAGGAAACTAGTTCTACCCTTTGTAGGAAGGACTATACTATATGTACATATGTCAGGCTTTTGAATTTAATAACAAAATGGTAGCCATTTCCACATAGGGGTGTCTGGGCATTTATAACCTGGGCATGGCCTGTATAGCTTTCAGTCATTTTGAGATCAACAAAAAGGCATTAGAAATGCAAAATCATTCCTCCTCATATGACCTATTACACCCGTATTCTTCCTCTCTCTCTCTTTCTCCCTCTCTATACCTCTCGCTTTCTCAATTTGTCACTGACTGTACCCTTTCTATGTTGCTTTTCTCTTTCACTCTGAAAAAATATATATTCAGCTCCACCCCATTTCTTTTCTCTGCACTTAATATTATTATTTTCATTTTTCAAGTATTTATCCTTATAGAAACTTGTTGCGGATTCAACTTTTGTTACTGTGGGTATTGAATGCCTAGAAGCTCTATCTTAACCTCACTTTGTGTTTTGTGATGATGATTTTCCACCTACCAATTACTACCTTACTTGCCTGTGGAAACTGTTTCCTGGATTGCCTCCTCAAAATACTTAATAATTATGTGCCTGTTTCAATTCACTCCTAGCCCATAATCTTTCACCCTTCCTTGGTCCGCCTCTCACCTCTCACACACTCTCTCTCTTCAGGACTCCTAATTCAGGATTTGGACTCAAAACATCAACAATTCTTTTCCTCTCACAAGTGGTGCTTAACTCATTGAGTTCATTCAGTGGGTTGTTTGTTGCTATAGATCATACAAAGATGTTTAAAATTTAAAATAAGATAAATGTCTGGTAATTTTCTGAAATATCGGTCCAGGAAATACAAGAGGAATTGAGTTAAAATTTGGGGAATTCAATTTAAAAAGGAAAGGTGAAATTGAGTTCTATCGAAAAAGAATGAGAGTTCCCTTCTCTGAAGTATCTTGTATTGTTACTTCCTAATCCTTAAAATTACAATGTAGGCAATGATAGTGGATGGCCTCTCGCTCATTGCTGGTCCCATATCCTAATATTCAGATGGGATCATCAATGGTTATTAAAGATATCAGGAACAACTATAGATGATAAACCACAAGAAGCCAGTCTCTGAATTTTGAAAAGATTGAAATTGTAATTGGACACTGGAGGAGATGAGAGAGGCTCTTTCTTAAGATGTTTTTTTTAACTCAAAAAAATTGGATGATCAAAGGGAGAAGTAATACTTCATCACAAAATGTTAGAAGCAGTTTATCTTCCTGTGAAGAAGAGGAAGGCTCTTCAACTACTGGAATTTGACTGACCACAATAATATTATGCTTGGAATCCTTGTGCAGATGAACACTAATACATTCAGAAAGAAGAGAATAGGATCTGCTGTTGACTAAGGATACTTTTTGGGAGCATGTGGGTGCACAAGGTTGGGCCAAACGAATTATCTAACATAACCAGTAAAATTCCAAACTTTCCTGTACTTAATCTATTTGTCTTTTTAGAAGGAAAAGAAAGTGACCATATTCAGCCCTGGTATACATCCTGTTTCCAGTACATTCTGTATTGGTATTAATATTGATCCAGTGCTGTCTTTGATCTGCATTTGTTCAGAGCTGGAACTAGTTATGGAGGCTTTTGCAGATAATGCTTGTGTTTAGCGATGGATATTTGTGGGCATTAAACTCTTTGTTCACTGAAGGTAGACATTGAAACTGCTTGCTAAGAACTATGTGTATGCTCTAGGGAAGAGGGCATACCATTAGGCAATAAAAAGAAATAATGGGAAGGTGAGAAGGAATAACTCAGATAGGAAGAGCAGTTGGTGAGACTCAGTGACAAGTTGCAGATTCATTTCTAATAAACTAAGAATTAATATTTTGGGTGGACAATATAGATGTGCCCGTCCCCTCTCAATCTCCCCTTATTCCTATTTTGTTTATTCAATATTGTCACATCTTTTCTTTAGGCATTAACTTAAATGTTTATTCCATGGATTTAGAAGTTTTATCTTATTGTCTATCACTGATACTTTAATGATATTTAATTTTATTCTTGACCTTTCAATCACTGAATTATTATTACTTCTGTTTATTACTTCAAACATCTCAATTAAATCATCCTGCAACTTCCAAATGAATACAATCCCAATCTTATCATCAGTTTACCCGTATTTTGTCATACTAAACAACATCTTTTGTAGATCTTTGTTGTGACCTCCATTGCTTAAATACTGTTCCCATAGCATGGTTCAGAACTCCACAGTATAGAGCTACCTAAATGAAAAAATACTATATGGATTCAGATCTAAATCTTTATTTTATGTTATATGCCTCCTGCCATAAATCTCCATTCAGTTAGCTTTCTTTCCAAAATGTTTTAGCCACGTAATGTGATGTTATCAATTCCTTGAAAATCCATATCCCTCTTCTCTTCCACACTAAAGTTCTTCCCATTCCACTCTTAGAAACCCTCACATTTTTTATCCTCAGTTAATTAGTTATTTTCCCCTTTTCAAGATAATCTGCATATATGCACATCAGACACACCAGGCCCCACATTCAAACCATTGGTGATCAGAAGTGATGCCAGAATAGAACCCTGTAGAACACTCCTACCTATTTTCAATAACACAAAGGAACATTCTTAATCCCTTTTAACCAGTTTGCAATCCAATTAGCCATTATTCCCCTCATTCTATATCCCCCAACGTTCTCCGAATCATGTGTAGAATGTTGTTAAAGGACCTTCCAAAAGCCTCTGTACATTAGGCCCATTACACTTCAACCATTGCTACATTCATCAGCTTCTCAAAGAATTCATCAGAATACCCATTGTAAAGGTGTAAAACTGAATGCTGTTGTCCCAGCAATGTGCTGGACAATGCACCCTTTTACAAGTAGAATGCATAAACAAGGGTGTAAAAGGAAGATTAATTGCAGGTGACAGTTACAGTTAATTAAGATAGTTTTCTTGTAAACTATTAACAAAACCAGTCAGGAACTGTGACGTAACTTGAGAGCTTTAGTGGATATTTCCATAAAACTATGGGTTCAGTTTTGATTTTCAGATCTATACTAGTTTGCTGCTCACTGGGAAATCTGCAAGATAGAATTCCCTTTAATATGGCAAGCCAACTGATTCTGGTCTTGTACAGTGATATACCCAAATTTGGACGTTTTGCCTGCAACAGCAAGATTAGAAATTGCCAGCTGGCAACCCAGTTGCCTTAATCTTGCTAATTTGTTGTTTTGATGGCAGTATAACATGGTATGTTACTGAATCTGTTAAAGAGAGAAAAATGCTAAATCAATTGACTGGAGTGTTCAGTCAATAATACTACCAGGAGATTAAATGTTGCTCAAGAGCCATATTGTGTATTTGCAAATGGAACAGTCTTGATAAAACAAATGCCTGGATTGAGAATGGATTGAAGGATGTAGAACATAGAACATTACAGCACAATACAGGCTCTCTGGCCCATGCTTTTGTGCTGACCTTAGAAACTAAGATCAATCTAACTCTTCCTTCCTATATTACCCTATGTTTTTCTATTATCCACGTGCCTATCTAAGCATTTCTTAAATGTCTCTAACGTATCTGCTTCTACCACCTGGTGGGGTGTTCCATGCACCATCATTCTTTGTAAAATGAATACCTCTGACAAACTTTCGTCCAATCACCTTTAAATTATGCCCCTTTGTATTAGCTATTTCTATCCAGTGAGAAAGTCTCTGGTGGTCCACTCTATCTATGCATCCTATCTTGTCCAATTCTAACAAGTCATCTTTCATCCTCCTTCACTACAAAGAGAAAAGCCCTAGTTTACCCATCCTCATAAGACATGCTCTCTAATCCAGGCAGCATCCTGGTAAATCTCTTCTGCTTCCACATCCTTCCTACAATGAGGCAGCCAGAACTGAATACAATATTCCTAGTGTGGTCTAACCAGGGTATTGCGGAGTCGCAGCATGTGAGGGGACATGAGAGAGTGATACCATCAGGCCTACAAAGACAGGAACATCTCAGTTAACAGCATCATCTGCCACTCGTTTGCAACTCATCACCTGCAGCCTATTTAAACCCATCTCTCATCCACAGTCCTTGTTTACATTATAGTGCTTGGTGAGGCTCTTCAGACTTTCCAACAGTCCAGCCATTTTCCAAGCTTTCAGCCACAAGATCCTCTGAAGACATGCTACACAGGTATGTGTTCTTCTACCTCAACAACACCCTCATCTTCTCCAAAGACCCTCAAGACTACATCTGTCACGTCCAATTAATCCTTCAGCATATCCTCAAAAAACAACTGTACTGCAAGTTAGAAAAATGCCAGTTCCCTGCCCCAGTCATTTCCTTCCTGGGTTATGTCCTTTCACCCCAACACATAACCATGGACTCAGAGAAAATGTGCGCCATTGTTGAATGACCATCTCCTACCGATCCAAAAACACTAAGGTGGGTGCTGTATCACAGCTGAGATGGATATCAACCCTCAGCCCATTATTCCATCCTTGCACATCCTCATCCCAATCATCTGGGACCTTGAGAAGCGGATCTGCCAGGTCTCAGAGCATGAGCCTGCTCCAGCCGACGCAACTGAGAACCGCACGTATGTGCTGGCAGCCATACGTTCTGAGACACTCGAGTGGGTACACTCCTCACCCCTCACCCACCATCCAGCAGCACAATGGACTCTAGATTTTCTGTGACACCGGTTCTGGTGACCCGCCATGATTGCAGATGTGTGTCAGTTCATTGCTGTTTGCCCTCAATGTGCCCAGTCCTGTTCCTCCAAACAGCAGCCCTCTGGGTTCCTGTGGCCCCTACTGGTACCCTATCACCCATGGTCCCACGTTGCAATGGATTTCACCATGGGTTTGCCACCTTCTGATGGGGCCATGGTGGAACAAATGTTGGAAATAGTGGAATCATTGGACAGTACAAACAGAATCCATTCAGTGCAACACACACAAAATGCTGGAGGATCTCAGCAGGTCAGGCAGCATTTATGGAGAAGAATGAAGAGTCAATATTTCAGGCTGGGACCCTTCATCAGTACTGGAACGGAAAGGGAAGAAGCCAGAATAAGAACGTAGGGAGAGGGGGAAGGAGCACAAGCTAGAAGGTGATAGGTGAAGCCAGATGAGGGGGAAGATGGGTGGGTGGAGGAGGGGGAATGAAGTGAGAAACTGGGAGGTGATAGGTGGAAATGATAAAGGGCTGAAAAGGAAGGAAATTGATAGGGACTCCGTGCATGAATGTTAGATTACAAGTTCATATTTCTGGCATACAAACTTTGTTATGCAAGCTCAGACTGCTGCTACCTTGGTTCAAGATTCCAAATGTTGCCAGAGGACTGGTATTGCAGTACTCCAGCAATCCCTCCTCCGACAGATTCCAATCTCAGCACTAGAGCTGGTGATACTGTACTCTTTTGGGTGACAGTATTCATGATCTCATCAATGCAATCCATCCAATACTTCTGTTGCTGCCTGCCTGCCAGCCACTCCGAGTGCCTGATATCTGTGCTGAGAAAGTACAGTTCGCAGCTTGGCTTTCTAGGCACCGAGATGCTCCAGGTTTCGATTAAAAGCCATTCACACCTTCTTTACTTAAATATCAACATCCTTCCACTGATCATGCTGCAGACTCCGCAGTGGCACTGTGTAAAGGCAAAGGGTGGGAAAAAGTATATGGAAGGCAGACTCAAAGGGAATAAACTAGAGAAATAATTAACCTTTGTGTGGAATTTGACTTGCTTCAAATTATAAACTTGGTGTAGTATATTGGTTTTGTGTTTACTTTTAGTTGAGCATCATGGCCAAGCAATTGCCAGAGAAAGATGGGAACTATTGGTGAATGAGGAAGTGAGATTTTGGTTATGTGTACAACCAGAAAATACTGGAGGAACTCAGCAGGTCAGGCAGAATCTATGGAGAGGATGAACAGCCAACGTTTTGTGTTGAAACCCTTCATCAGGACTGGAAAGGAAGCGGGAAGAAGCCAGAAAAAGAAGATAAAAGGAGGGGAAGGAGTACAAGCTAGCAACTGATAAGTGAAAGCAGGTAGGTGGGGGATGGGGTATGAGGTGGCTAGCTGGGAGGTGATAGGTGGAAGAGGCAAAGGGCTGAAGAAGAAGGAATCTGATAGGACAGTATAATGGACCGTGGGAGAAAAGGAATGAGGAGGGACACCAGAGGGAGGTGATGGGCAGGTGAGGAGAAGAGGAGGGGTAAGAGAGGAGCCAGAATGGGGAGTGGAAAAAGAAAGAAGGGGGAATGGGAACAAAGTATAGGAAGATATAGAAATCAATGTTCGTGCTGTCAGGTTGAAGGCTACCCAAATGGAATATAAGGTGTTGCTCCTGAAACCTGAGAGTGGCCTCATCCTGACTATAGAGGAGGCCGTGGACTGACATGTCAGAATGGGATTGGGAAGTGGAATTAAAATGGGTGGCCACCAGGAAAGCCCAGCTTTTGTGCCGGATGGAGCAAAGGTGGGTAACTCGGACTGGTGAGCTGGTCACGGGCAGTCCAGTAAGAAAGAAACTCTCTAAGATGTCCTTTCTCCTCCACCTTTTCCTCCTCTACCTGCTCTGTGCCAGCTCTCAGCTTGGTTAATGCTGAAGGCTGAGTCCTCCTGATGGTGAGGTTCTGAAGCCACTGAAAAATCTTCAGACTTGCTCTACTGAGTAGTGCAGTGATATAAGCAAGAGAAATGTTTGAGCACTCCTGTGGTCTGTTCTGTCAGACAGGGAGTGGCAGCGAAGCATTTGATATATGCTTGTGGCCTTCGCATAGGTGGCTTGTTCATTAGATTTAAAGATTCTGTGGTCAGTGGAATGCCCACTTCACCCAGCCACCTTCCTTTGGTTTGCCCTGATGGGTGAATACAGCTGGCACAACAGCCACAACAGGATGAAGTATGAAGACTGGTACTAGGATATGAAGGAGAGATCAATGGCATTCTCTGCCAGCAGTCACTTGGGCGTTGGACATTGACGGAAAGGATGTTCATTCAGTTGTGGGGCATCTCTGAGCTAATGTGTACTGCTTATTTGTAGGATTGTTTGCTGAGCCTGGAGGTTAGGTTGCAAATGCGGTGCACTTTACACAGCACGCTGTCGGAGCAGTGCTGCCGGGATAATCAAGGACATGACCCACCCAGCCAACACACTTTTCGTCCCTCTTCCCTCCGGGAGAAGGCTCAAGAGCTTGAAGACTCGTACGGCCAGATTTGGGAACAGCTTCTTTCCAACTGTGATAGGACCGCTGAACGGATCCTGACCTGGATCTGGGCCGTACCCTCCAAATATCCGGACCTGCCTCTCGGTGTTTTTGCACTACCTTACATTCCCTTTTCTATTTTGTATTTATGATTTATAATTTAAATTTTTACTATATTTACTATCGGTTTGTACTCCAGGGAGCGCGAAGCGCAGAATCAAATATCGCTGTGATGATTGTACGGTCTAGTATCAATTGTTTGGCGACAATAAAGTAAAGTAAGTGTTTCGTCACCAGTCAAGATGACATCATCAGTGCGCACTCATGTCACCTCAACTGGTGGTGAAACATTTCTGACCTAACCTCCAGATCCAGTGAGCAACCCTACAAACAAGCAGCCAGTCTGAGCTACCAATCTTCTCTTTCATTTCAAGTGTACTGCTTTTTATGCCTCCAGTGCAATGCAGCATCCTGCAGTGTGGAGAAGCCCAAAGTCCTTGCAAAACTGCACAGTCATTCTTTCTCTGGACCCTCAGTAATCACCTGTTGTTACCTGGACTGATGAGTTCCAAGTGGCAGTGTTGCCAATAACTCTACTCTGCATACTTCCAACAGGCCATAGCTTTGCAGACACCAGTACTCTTCCCTGTTTGGTTTGTGGCTAATCTTATGATCTCTTGTATCTCTGAGATATTGGGTTCATTCTTTATGATCTTCCAAGTTTCTCAAGATTATATAAATGCTCCAGCAGATTGGAAAACTCCAAACGTAATACAGATATTAAAGAAAAGCAGAGAAAAAAAGACAGGGAACTACAGCAACACACAAAGACGCTGGAAGAAGTCAGCAGGTCAGGCAGCACCTATGGGGAGAAATGAACAGTTGACATTTCAGGTCGAGACCCATTGTTAGGACTCATCTGATGAAGGGCCATGACCTCCATGGATGCTGCCTGACCAGCTGAGTTCCTTCAGCTCCTTCGTGTGTTGCACCACATATCCATCATCTGCAGTCTGTTGTGTCTCCTACAGTGATCTGTACACTGGAAAAAAATGCTGAAATCTATTAATAAGTAAGCAGTAACACCATACACAGGAAATCATCATATAATTTGTTAGGGTCAATATTGTTTTGTGAAGAGCAAATTGTGTTTGTTAAATTCGGTATGTAACTAGCACTATGAATAAATGAAAGCTAGTGTATTTGGATTTCCAAAAGAGATACCAATGAAAGATTTCTGCACAAGATAATGCAAAACTATGGTGGATGAATATATGTAGAGAAATAGGAAAGCAGAATATTAATTAGAGAGAAAGAGAGACTATTGATTGCTGATATTTTGAGAGATCACACAAAATACAGTAAGTAATTTGAAAGGCAAGTGGGAGTTGTCCTTTATTCCAAGGGAGGTGGAACAGAAAAGTAAGAAAGCCTTGTTACAACTCCACAGGGTTTTGGGGAAACCACACACCTGGAGTACCATGCACAGTTTTAATCGCTTTAGTTAAGGTAGGGATAAGAGGTCATTTGTTTCAAAGAGGGATGGAGAGGAATTTCTTACCTCAGAGGATCATGCATCTTTGAAATTCTCTACCACGGCACATTGAATTCAAATCAGAGACAGAGTTTTGGCTTGGGGAGTGGACAGAGAACTGAGACCAAGATCAGGTCAGCCAAAATCTTATTAAAGTGTGGAGCAGGCTTGAAGGGCTGATCTACTATTCCTACTTGTTCTGTTCATCGTAGATCACTGGTCAAAAGAGCCATGTGAATACTTATGCTCCACATGAGCCCCCAGGCACTCTACTTCACCTCATTCAATCAGCATCTCCTATTTGTCCTTCCCTCTTGGTTGTTGAGTTCCTCTTAAATACATCTATGCTATTCTCCTCACTATTCCAGATGGCAATATTAAATATTTCAAGCATTCTCTGAAGTAAAAACCTCTATCAGTATCTTCCTACTGGGTTTATGTGGGACTGTATGTTCATTCCCCTACTTTTTTGGACTCTGCCCCATGGAAACATCATTCTCTCTGTCAATACTATGATGAGGCTGTCACTAGTCAGGAGTGGGTAACCTGGATTATTTTTTTTCCTTTGCTAATTCAGATGTACTAAAGTCAGTATCAATTTCCAGATGAGATATGTTAATCCAACTCAAATCAATAGTCACCTAGGGTCCTTCTGGTCTAGCTGACTGGATGGTGCAGTTAGCCAATGAGCACCTGGAGAGTCAATTCCTGTAGCGTAGGAAGGAGTTTGTACATTTCTGTTGTGGAACCAGGTAGCTCAGCGGGAAAGAGGGCACTGGGAAGGCTGAAAAGGGAGGTACTGTAAATAGGATGGTGGGGGGGGGGGGGGAGAGTAGGTCAAAAAGCCAACTGAAGGAGAACGTTGCGGTTATAATGAAAGGACCAAAAGGAGGCTGAGGAGCTGAGCACGTGGGAGGATGACAGGGTTGCTAAGGACACGGTGGTCACTGAGGTTAAAGGTTGTGGTTGCCATGTCCACGTGGTAATCCAGAACCCCCTGAATATCCACGGAGAGGGACAACTCACTATTTGTTCGGCGAATAGCTCGAAATGTTTATAAGTTCCATTTATTTTCTCTTCTGTGGTTACACTTTCTATCCAGGGTGGATTTGCTGCCGGGTTGCTTTGCCTCCTGTGCTGGGTGTGCTGGTGGACGAGGGGAGTTTATGCCTGCAAACGCATCTTCTGTGTGCTGAGGAGCCCAGCTGGGCGAAGCCCCCGCACCCAAACCTCCAAAGCGGGATCTCATTACACACGGACACCTACGCAGCATCTCAATTCTGGGTTCAAACTGGATTGGTGCCACTATATTCCTCCACCCCCACCAAATTTATCCTTACAATTCTTTTAAAAAAATCAATGGTGATGCAACACGAGCGATCTTACTGTCATTGCACTTTCTTCAGAGTAGAGCCTGTTGCAATGACTCGTCATCGAAGCGAAGGTCCGCTATAACCCGTGGAAATCAGCCAGCGCTCCTGGTCTCCTGACAGGCTATCCAGTGACCCCTGCTGGGCACACCCACGACGTCCAAGCTGCTAAACAGCCCTCTGTGTTTCTATTGAAGATTGGCCCCTTGAGCGCCATCCCGGCTGAAGCTTGCGGAACTGCCACACGTGGAAACGAGCAAAAAGCAGCTCCGACAGAAGAATATTAAGGGGAACGAGGAACATTCTGCTTTAGAGACGTGATTTCCATAATTTAAGAAAAAAATTGTAACGAAAACTTTTTCTGCCGCTTGCTTGAATTGAACTAAAATAAACACTTGCCGGCTGGGTTCCGGGACAGAACTGCCTCGGCGACAGAAGTGAAAGTTATAAAGAAACGCATTTACGCGCCTGTGTGAATGGAAACGGTGAATGAACATAGAGCAGAAAAATTTGAGCAAAGTGTGGAAAATATTTGGTGATGATGGAATGGGAATTTACCACAGCTGCATCTCGATCGCAGACTGCCGAAAGACCCAGACAGCACTTCCTGCGCTCCCTTGCCCACACAGGACACTCTGTTTCGCACTGGGGTGGGGAGTCTGGAGTGTGCGAGTGAGTCCTCTGTACCCTGGTGAATAGATGGCCTGTTCTGTGGGTTCACACACACACCTCACAGAGACTCTGTTTACACTCGGCCCCTTCAGTGCCAGCACTAATACAGGAAATCTGCTGCTTCCTCTCCTTATATATAGCCCTCGGGGCAGACACCTACATCAAACTGTGGGCTTCATATCACCGCGCATGCCATTCCATAAAGAACAAGGCCTTCAAAGAAACTCGATTGCATTTTTTTCTTTCTGAACGCAAATAGGCTGGTAATTGAGGAGAAAGGAGAACTGTTTCAATCCCCTCCCCTCCTGGAATGGAGGTGCAATCAGGCAGACCTGGCAACTGAGGGAAAGCAGGCTTAGACCTGTGAAGCGACCAGTTGCCCCTGGAGTAGGGAAAGCATCCACAGCTCCTGATGCTCCTCGCTGTCCTTCTTACAAAGTGAACACGACGGATGAGGTGCACTTGAGCTCAGTTGTACTGTATTTCTAAGTTGAATAGCCTCCCAGTGGTCACCTTCTAGCCCTTATAGGAAAAGTTGTTAAATGAAGGGATTATCACTGTGGTGAAGATTGCCAGTTAGTCATGGAATGAAGAAGGGAACAAAAATTTTGCTTCCCATTGCTTCGAAAGATTGCTGCTGGTTGAGTGGGCGAGCAGAGGGAGTGGCTTAATATATCAGTGGTGTTTGTGACTACATTCTAGATTTTCACTCAGAAAATCATATTGGAGTCCCACCCCAAAGATTTGAGAACATCATCCAGGCTAAGTCTCCCAAAGGAACACTGACAGACAGCCATAGTGTCCAATGGACTCTCTTTCACAGAGTCATTTGAAAAAGCCTTGAAAGATCTCCTGGTACTATTTGGGGGAAGAGTAGGAGACTTCAGCTTGGTTTCTTGGTATCACTCAGACAATTTCTTGAAAACGGTATTTCAACTTGTTATCGTATTTCGATTTGTGGGAAGTGGCTGCAAACAAACTAGCTGTTGTTTTTCTGTCCTGAAAAATGCACTAGAAAAATTAGTTCACTGACTGTTAGTTGCTTTGGGATATTGTGAGATCGTTGGAGATGTTAAATAAGAGTTTCATACAATACTCTACTTCAAACTTGTGGAACCCAATCCCAGCTTCCAGCACAAGGGCTGCAGGTCATAGCTGTTCAAGTACATATCCACATATTGCATTTTCTGGCAATGCTGGAAAAGCTCAGCAGGTCAGGCAGCATCTGTGGAAAAAGGTCTGCAACCCTTCGTCAGAACTGGTAGAGAGAGATGGAAGTTAGTTTTAAGTAAAGAGAAAGTGGGGGAGAGATGTGTTAGGACAGAGGGAATGTATGTGGTAGGATGAGTCAGACTGGCTTAATGGCAACATTATCAGCACAATAAGCTTCTTGCCCCTACACCTCCTCCCTCCTCTCCTTTCAGGGCCCCAAACAGTCCTTCCAGGTGAGGTGACACTTCACCTGTGAGTCTGTCAGGGTCATCTACTGTATCCAGTGCTCCCAATGCGGCCTCCTGTACATTGATGAGACCCGACATAGCTTGGGGATTGCTTCATCAAGAACCTTCACTCCGTCTGTCACATCAGGTGGGGTTTCCTGGTGGCCACCCATTTCAATTCGATTTCCTATTCCCATTCTGGCCGTCTGTAGCCTCCACTATTGCCACTCTCAGGTTGGAGGAGCGACACCTCATATTCTGTCTGGGTAGCCTCCAACCTGATGGCATAAACATTGCTTTCTCTAACTTCTGGTAATTTCTCCCCCTCCCCTTCACCCGTTCCCTTCTCATTTGCCATTCCTCTCCTCCTTCCATTTCTTCCATTGCCCACTGTCCTCTCCTATCAGATTCCATCTTCTTCAGTCCTTCACCTCTTTCACTTATTATCTCCCAGCTTCTTACTTCAGCCCCTGCCTCTCTTATCCACCTTCCCCCCTCACCTGGCTTGTACTTAACAACTCCCCACTTTCTTATTCTGACGACTTCTCCTTCCATTCCAGTGCTGATGAAGGGTCTTGGCCCAAAATGGCGACTGTTTATTCCTCAAAATAGATTCTGCCTGATCTGCTGAGTTCTCCAGCATTTTGTGTGCGTTGCTCTGGATTTCCAGCATCTGCAGAATCTCTTGTGTTTATGGTCTCTGTAATGTTAATGGTGATGTGGTGGGCAGACTAGACATATGAAAAAAAAACTGAGATAAAAGCAGAAAATGGAAAATGCTGGAAAGTCTGAATGGGTCAGTCTGCATTTGTAAAAACAGTTAATTTTTTTGACGACAGTCCATTCATTGGAACTGAGAAAGCGAGAAACAGGTGAGTTTAGAGTGTGGGCGAAACCAAGGGAATTTCTCTGATAGAGTGATAGCACGTGATAGATGGGATACGGTACAGTGGTTGTGTAATTCAAGTTTTCTCCACTTGGTGTTCACAGTGTGGCTTCCTGAACGTTAGAGTAAGCAAGCATTGACTGGGCAATCAATTTGTCTGCATTCATTCTGCAGGGATGACCCAGAGCTTCCAGCGTCCTGCTATCTTAGTTCACCCTCACACCCTCACTCTGATCTCTCTGCCTGTAGCTTCCTATGCTCTTACAATAAGACCAAACACAAGACCCAGGAACAAGGCCTCATTTCCCATCTGGCTTTCTGTACTCAATATCGAATTCTCTAACTTCCAGTAGGTAATGTGCTCTTGCTTCCTGTATATACTGTAGAAATATTTCCACCTGTTATCCTTTTCCTTTTTCCTGTCTGTGTATGGTCTGACCTGCTGAACATGTATAAATATGCCAGAACCACATTAGTAGCACATTATACACCTTAGTACCATATCCCATCGGCCACCATCCTTTCAGACAGCAGGTCCAGATCCCCATCATCCTTGAACCCCAACCACTGGTTATTGACCCCTTCAGCTAAAGGAAATAACTCCTTTCTATTTAGTGTACAAGGTCCTGCCTAATTTTTTACTCCACAATTAAGTCAGAGGGATCAGAAGTGGAAAGGGTGAGTAAGTAAGCAATTTCAAGTTCCTTGGTGTCAGCATCTCCGAGGATCCTATCCTGGGCCCAACACATCAATGCAGTTACAAAGAGGGCACGACAGCAGCTATATTTCTTTCGGAGTTTGAGAAGATTTGTTATATCACCAAAGATACTCTCAAATTTCTGCCGATGTACTGAGGAGAGCATTCTAACTGGCTACATCACCCTCTGGTATTGGGAGCGAAAACAGTTGCAAGCTCAGTCAGCTCCATTATGGCCACTAGCCTGTACAGCATCTAGGACATCTTCAAGGAGCAATGCCTCAAAAAGGCGGCACCCATCATTCAGGGCCCCCAACACTCAGGATATGTCCTCTTTCCATTGCTACCGTCAGGGAGGAGGTACAGGAGCCTGACGGCACACACTCAATGGTTCAGGAACAGCCTCTTCCCCTCTGCCATCAAATTTCAGAATGGACATTGAACCCATGAACACTATCTCACTACTTTTTTTTCCCTCTTTTTGCAGTACTTATTTAATTTAATACACACACACACACACACACACACACACATATTTATATATATATATACAGTGGCATGCAAAAGAAGTTTGGGCACCCCTGGTCAAAATTTCTGTTACTGTGAATAGCTAAGTGAGTAAAAGGTGAACTGATTTCCAAAAGGCATAAAGTTAAAGATGACACATTTCTTTAATATTTTAAGCAAGAAAACTTTTTTATTTCCATCTTTTACAGTTTCAAAATAACAAAAAAGGAAAAGGGCCCAAAGCAAAAGTTTGGGCACCCTGCATGGTCAGTACTTAGTAACACCCCCTTTGGCAAGTATCACAGCTTCTAAATGCTTTTTGTAGCCAGCTAAGATTCTTTCAATTCTTGTTTGGGGGATTTTTGCCCATTCTTCCTTGCAAAAGGCTTCTAGTTCTGTGAGATTCTTGTGCTGTCTTGCATGCACTGCTCTTTTGAGGTCTATCCACAGACTCTCGATGATGTTTAGGTCAGGGGACTGTGAGGGCCATGGCAAAACCTTCAGCTTGCACCTCTTGAGGTAGTCCGTTGTGGATTTTGAGGTGTGTTTAGGATCATTATGCTTTTGTAGAAGCCATCCTCTTTTCATCTTCGGCTTTTTTACAGACAGTGTGATGTTTGCTTCCAGAATTTGCTGGTATTTAATTGAATTCATTCTTCCCTCTACCAGTGAAATGTTCCCTGTGCCACTGGCTGCAACACAAGCCCAAAGCATGATCGATCCACCCCCGTGCTTAACAGTTGGAGAGGTGTTCTTCTCATGAAATTCTGCACCCTTTTTTCTCCAAACATACCTTTGCTCATTGCAGCCAAAAAGTTCTATTTTAACTTCATCAATCCACAGGACTTGTTTCCAAAATGCATCAGGCTTGTTTAGATGTTCCTTTGAACCTTTTAAATAACATTTTTTGGCCCTCTCCAAGTGTTAAGCACGGGGGTGGATCGATCATGCTTTGGGCTTGTGTTGCAGCCAGTGGCACAGGGAATATTTACTGGTAGAGGGAAGAATGAATTCAATTAAATACCACCAAATTCTGGAAGCAAACATCACACCGTCTGTAAAAAAAGCTGAAGATGAAAAGAGGTTGGCTTCTACAACAGGATAATGAACCTAAACACACCTCAAAATCCACAATGGACTACCTCAAGAGGTGCAAGCTGAAGGTTTTGCCATGGCCCTCACAGTCCCCTGACTTAAACATCATCGAAAATCTGTGGATAGACCTCAAAAGAGCAGTGCATGCAAGACGGCAGAAGAATTTCATAGAACCAGAAGCCTTTTGCAAAGAAGAATGGGTGAAAATCCCCCAAACAAGAATTGAAAGAATCTTAGCTGGCTACAAAAAGTGCTTACAAGCTGTGATACTTGCCAAAGGGGGTGTTACTAAGTACTGCCATGCAGGGTGCCCAAACTTTTGCTTTGGGCCCTTTTCCCTTTTTGTTATTTTGAAACTGTAAAAGATGGAAATAAAAAAGTATTCTTGCTTAAAATATTAAAGAAATGTGTCATCTTTAACTTTCTGCCTTTTGGAAATCAGGTCATCTTTTACTCGCTTAGCTACTCACAGTAACAGAAATTTTGACCAGGGGTGCCCAAACTTTTGCATACCACTGTACATATATATATGTGTGTGTGTGTGTGTGTGTGTGTGTATGCGTGTGTGTGTGTGTATGCATATATTTTTTCTGGCGTGTGCTCACGTGCGTGGGAGTCTTGCGTGTGTGTCTGTGTGCGTGCGCGTCTGCGTCCGTGATGATGTCTTTTTCATGGCTTTTACAAGGCGTGGAGCGAGAGAGAAACTGTGTGGCGCACCACTCCTCACACAGACATTTTCGTAGTATTTTCCCTTTATTTTACAAGATCGAGTTGCGATATCGACACTCAACCCGGCACGGATGGAAAGCATGCTCAGGAGCAGACCCGACTGGTTTTCAACCCAGGAACCAACGCTCCCAGGTCTGGCGCCAATGTCATTGCTCCACCAGCCGGCCTGTGGGTGTGTATATACATATATACACACCCACAGAAATACATATATTTCTTACTGTAATTTACAGTTTCTATTATGTATTGCACTGTACTGCTGCTTCACGACAACAAATTTCATGACATATGCCAATAATATTAAACCTTATTCTGATTCTGAAGTTTTCCCTCAGCGTCCTGTGCTCCAAAGAAGACATCTCCAGCTTTGGCTATCTTGTCCTTTCTTTCCAGTCCAGATGAAGGGTCACCCGAAACATTGACTGTCCACTTCCTACATTGGAGAGGGTCCAGAGGAGGTTCTCAAGAATGATCCAGAGAATGAAAGGATTAATGGATGAGGAGCATTTGCTAGCTCTGGACCTGTACACACTGGAGTTTAGAAGAATGGGGGAGGCGGTTCTTATTGAAACCTACTGAATTTTGAAAGGTCCAGATAGAGTGGATATGGAGAGGATGTTTCCAATAGTGAGGGAGTCTAGGACCAGAGGACTCAGCCTCAAAGTACAAGACCATACCCTTAGTCCAGAGCTGAGGAGGAATTTCTTTAGCTAGAGAGTGGAGAATCTGTGGAATTCATTGCCACAGATGGTTGTGGAGGCCAAGTCATTGGGTATATTTAAAACGGATGTTGATTAATAAGTGCATCTCAGATTATGGGGAGAAGACAGGAGAATAGAGTTGAGAAGGATAATATATCAGCCACGATGGAATGACAGAGCAGACTCCATGGGCAGAATAGCCTAATTCTGCTCATATGTCTTATGGTCTTCCTTAGATACTGCCTGGTCTGCTTGGTTCCTTCAGTGCTCTATGCATTGCTCCAGATTCCAGCATCTGCTGTCTCTTGTATGTCCAACCCTAGCCTATCTAATGTTTCCTAATAGTTCAAATTGTGCCTTTACCTCTCCACCCTCTCCCATCCAATCACATCTTTCCTTTAATATGTGACCTGAACAGTGCATGGTTCTCAAGTTGCGGCCTAACTACAACTACTTAAATAAATTAATACTGATATAAAAGGAAATCAGGAGCCTTCTTTGGGTAACAGTAAAAGGTGTCTTTCACCAATTAGAAATCAAATTAACAAACTGTTAGTGGAGGCAGAAGGCACAACTGAGGTACAAATATATTTTGTATTGTGTTTACCAAGGAAGAAGATTTTGCCATTCCATGGTAAACTGAGAAAATAATAAATAAGAAGAGGGTACTAGAAGAACTGGCAGTCCTTAAAGTTGATAAGTCTCCAGCTAAGGATGGGATGCAGCCTAGATACCTTAGTCTAGTGAGGGAAGTAAAGATAGATAGAGACAGTCCTGATGCAGGGCTTGATCTGAAATGTCAATAATTCCTCCTACCACCACAGGTGTTGGTTGATCCACTGAGTCTCTCCAGTAGACTGTTGCTGCAGTAAAGATAGATGTGTGAGTATTGGCCACAACCTTCCATTGACCTGAAGGACTGGAAATATTACAAGCATTTTTCCAAAATAGGGAATAAGAGACCTGCAGTTATACTGTACTTCAGCATAATGTTAGTGGTGGGGGAGGTGTCCAAAACTTTAATCAGGGAGCAAACTAACAGCTACGTGGACAATCAGGGACTCACAACGAAGAGCTGTGAGTAACTGTGGGGCATCTTGGAGATGGTACACACTACAGTCAACTACACTCCACCGATGGTGGAGGAAGGGAGTGTTCAGGGTAGTGGATGGAGTGCCGATCCAGTGGGTTGCTTTGTCCTGGATCCTGTCAAGCTTCTTGGAGCTGTATTCATGAAGGCGTGTAGAAAGCATTCCATCATGCTTGATGTATTTGGCTTGCTAGCCAAAATGAATAAATTGACAGTAGCAACATGCATGCAAAATTAGTTAAACAATAGAAAACTGTACATTGGCTGTTTTTCAGAGTGTAGGAGTGTCATACTTATAGAATCATAGAGGGATACAGCACATAAACAGGCCCTTCAGCCCACTGAGTCTGTGCTAACCATCACCCACCCATTTACACTGACCCTACTCAAATTCTGTATTTTTTTCTCCCCACCTTCCCATAAGCTCCCCCAGATTCTATCATTCACTCATACTCTGAGGGTAGTTTATAGCAGCCAATTAACTATCAACCTGCACATCTTTGTGATGTGGGAAGACACCAGAATAAATCCACATTAAACCAAGTAAAGCATGCAAACTCCACGTAGACAGTATCAGAGGTCAGGATTGATCCCGGGTCACTGGATCTGTGAGGCTACACCTCTACTAACTGAACCACTGATGCTCCTCAAGGTTCAGAACTCTTGTCCCACAAGAAGCTACTCAGTTGCCCTCATGTTGGTGCTGCCCCACTGTTAAGGTCTTCAAATGCCTGCCACAGCTCAGGAGAGCGGGGGGCGGGGTGGGGGGTAATACAGTAGAATTGTTGGCAGCAGTGTGACTGTCTCGGTGGCATTCTCTGCTTGCAGTTTGTTCTGTTCTTGGCTGACCACAGCTCTCCCAGCGTTGGTAGGGCTATTCCAAAGATGTTCAAGCAGTTGATGTTGGTTGGTTTAAGGCAGTCAGATTCTGTAGCCGCTGGTCAGTGCTACATTGACTCTTTTTGTGGGTAGAGCGTTTCCAGCTTGGGCAAGCACTCAGCTGTCTAAAAACTCAGCACCAGAGTCCTCATTATGGATGGATTTTGAAATTGTGAGTTTATGCTGCTTCGTGCTCTGACTTAACCAATGTGGTTTTTGTAAGAGTATGTGGGGTCCAGGGTTACTGGGTTTGTGCAGTAATGGAGATGCATGCCCTTCCAGTTGCTTAGCTTGTTATCCATAGCACAATTGATTGTGCATGAAAGAGGCAGACCTGTATCTTTTTTGGGTCTAACGAAAATTGATTAGAACATAAGAACGTAAGAACATAAGAAATAGGAGCAGGAGTAGGCCATCTGGCCCATCGAGCCTGCCCCGCCATTCACTAAGATCATGGCTGATCTGTCCGTAAACTCAGCTCCATCTGCCTGCTTTTTCCCCATAACCCTTAATTCCCCTACTATGTAAAAACCTATCTAACTGTATCTTAAATATATATAGAGAGGAAGCCTCAACTGCTTCCCTGGGCAGAGAATTCTGCAGATTCACCACTCTTTGGGAAAAACAGTTTCTCCTCATCTCCGTCCTAAATCTTCTCCCCTGAATCTTGAGGCAATGTCCCCTAGTTCTAGTCTCATCTACCAATGGAAGCAACTTTCCTAATTCTATCTTATTTAACCCTTTCAAAATTTTGTATGTTTCTATAAGATCCCCTCTCATTCTTCTGAACTCCAGAGAGTATAGTCCCAGGCAACTCAATCGCTCCTCATAGGTTAACCCCTTCATCCCTGGAATCAACCTGGTGAACCTCCTCTGCACTGCCTCCAAAGCCAGTATATCCTTCCTCAAGTATGGAGACCAGAACTGCACACAGTACTCCAGGTGCAGCCTCACCAGTACCCTGTATAGTTGCAGCATGACCTCCCTGCTCTTGAATTCAATCCCTCTAGCAATGAAGGCCAATATTCCGTTTGCCTTCTTAATAACCTGTTGTTCCTGCAAGCCAACTTTTTGCAATTCATGCACAAGCACTCCCAAGTCCCTCTGCACAACAGCATGCTGCAACCTTTCACCATTTAAATAATAATCTGCTCTTCTATTATTCCTTCCAAAGTGGATGATCTCACATTTACCAATGTTGTATTCCATCTGCCAGACTTTGGCCCACTCACTTAACCTATCTATATCCCTCTGCTGACTCTCCACATCCTCTCTACAATTTGCTTTTCCACTCAGTTTGGTGTCATCAGCAAATTTAGCTATGCTACACTCAGTCCCCTCTTCCAAATCATCAATGTAAATGGTAAACAGCTACAGACCCAGCACCATCCCCTGCGGCACCCCACTCACCACTGACTGCCAACTGGAGAAACATCCACTTATACCAACTCTCTGCCTTCTATTGGTTAACCAATCCACTATCCATGGCAATACACTTCCTCCGACTCCATGCATCCGTATCTTATTTATAAGTCTCTTGTGCGGCACATTATCGAATGCCTTCTGGAGATACAAGTATATGACATCCACCTGTTCCTCTCTACCCACTGCACTCATTACGTCCTCAAAGAACTCCAGTAAGTTTGTCGAACAGGACCTGCCCTTTCTGAATCCATGCTGCATCTATCTAATGGAACCACTCCTTTCTAAATGTTTCGCTATTTCTTCCTTAATGACAGCTTCAAGCATTTTCCCGACTACAGATGTTAAGCTAACTGGCCTATAGTTGCCCATCTTTTGCCTACGTCCTTTTTCAAAAAGTGGCATGACATTTACTGTCTTCCAATCTGCCGGGACCTGCCCAGAGTCTAGAGAGTTTTGATAAATGATTCCCAACGCGTCTACTATGACCTCCACCAACTCCCTCAGCACCCTAGGATGCATCCCATCGGGACCAGGGGACTTATCTACCTTCAGGCCCTCTAGTTTGCTCATCACTATCTCTTTAGTGACAATGATTTTATTGAGGTCCTCACCTCCCATTTCGTCCGTAACATCTTTCTTTGGCATATTAGACATGTCCTCCACCGTGAAGACCGACACAAAATAGTTGTTCAATGCCTCAGCCATTTCCTTATCACTCAATATCAATTTCCCCTTCTCGTCTTCTGAGGGACCAACATTGACTTTAGCCACTCTCTTCCACTTTACATATATATTTATAAAAACTTTTGCTATCTGCTTTTATATTTTGTGCTAATTTACTTTCATATTCTATCTTCCCTTTCCTTATTTCTTGTTTAGTCCTCCTCTGTTTCTTTTTAAAGTTTTCCCAATCCTCCAGTCTCCCACTACTCTTTGCGACTTTGTACGTGTGAGCTTTTAATTTGATACTATCTTTTATGTCCTTAGTTATCCAAGGCTGGCTCTCCCCACACTTAACTGTCCTTACTTTTGACTGGATTATACTTTTGTTGAGCACTGTAGGCAGCCAGCCTGGACAATGTGGCTGTTTTGGTTGGACTAAGTGCCATTGGCAATGCAGCACACCCTCAATACTAGGCTGGTGTGTATGCCTAGAACTTTATACTTCTTTTATTTTAAAAATAAACTTCATTCATAATAAAAGATATAGACAAAAGAACACAGTGCAGAACTTTTTACATTCATGGTCAATACATTCAGTAGTGTTAACTTTCTTTTAAACCATAGCACCATTGCCACTCATATTGGTGGTCATGACATCATTCATGATGAAATTGATACATAATTTTAATGTTTGAGGAGCTCTCCCATCCGAAACAGCTCCTCCAAAGTACGTGGGTACCAAGTATCCCTACCTGCTGAGGTTCGACCTGTCCCTGGTGCTGTGGAAGATAGACCTGACCCTTCCATTCAATACCCCAGTCAGCTACTCTACCTGCCCTTTGTGGAAGAGTTCATCCAAGTAAGCGTCTTGAATTACAAGTCCATCAGACAGTGGTCAGTGTGCAATGTACTGCAGACACTGTAGGACAGGGACACTCTGCATTCTGTTGGTTTGTTCTCTGAACAAACGGTCCAAACCATAAAGCAGAACGTCTCATCACCAGATCTGACAAACAAGCACCAAGACCTCACAGCTGGCAGTGAGAGGGGCCCTCCCAGTCAGGGCTTTCCTCCACAGACAACATATCACCCCCAGCGTACGCTGCCCTCAGGATGGCTACAGCAAGGAAAAGATGGTCACCCACCTCTTTGCAGACTGGATTTGCTAAAAGAGTGTGGGGACAGTTGCAAGGGTCCGTGTCCTGGTTTTCCCCCAGCAGTTGTGTAACAAAGGGCACACTGATCTATGAACTGTTCATGGGGACATGTTCTGAAATAGACATCAAGTGCTGCTGGAATATCACCAAACAGCTTGATGAACACATCCTTTGGTCTGCCCAAAACTTGTTGGTCTTTCAGCACAGCGAGATGTCCATAAGGAATGCTGCAGATTGCAGGAGTACATGCTGAGGGATACGCTGAAGTCAACGCAAAGAGTCGATGAGGAAGGACCACAATCTAGGCTTCTTCTTAGAACATTATACTTATCTCTGGAATGGGACTTGAAGCCACAATCATTTGACTGAAAGGCAGGAAAGCAACCTACTGAGCCATGGGAAACAGTTCCCCTTTCGTTGCTTGTGCCAGTTGTCACCAAGTTGGTAGCCTCTGAATCAAAAGGTTTTGGGTTCATATCATACTTTACATATGGGCACAAGACTTAAGCTGACACTCCAGTGTGGCATATAGGGGGGGAATTTCTATAAATATTCTGGATAAAATCTATCAGTCTGGTGCGCTGTGTTTCTTGCTTGAGAAATAGTGAATGCACTTCAGGAAAGCTTCATTGGTTTTAACATGTTTTTGGCTGTTATGAGAGGTGTTATAAAAATAAAGTGCATCCTCATTCTCCCATGTTCCAATCAATAAAGTCCTAACCAGCTTAACCTCTCTCAATAGCTCAGTCCCTCAAGTCCTGGTAACATCTTCATAAATCTTTTTTGAACTATTTCCAGCTTAATGGCATTTTTCATGTCGTGACCAAAACTGAACACATTATTCCAAATGTATCCCCACCGACGTCTTGTATAACTGTAACATAACATCTCAACCTCTGTACTCAGTGCCCTGACTGATAAAGGACAGTATTCAAATAGCCTTCTTCACCACCCGGTCTGCATGCAACGCCACTTTCAGGGAACCTTATGCTTGTACTCCTAGGTCCCTCTGTTCTGCAGCACTCTCCAGGGCCCTGCTATTCACTGTGAAAGTCCTACCCTGGTTTGTCTTCCCAAGATGTTAACGTGTTGCACTTATCTGAATTAAACTCCATATTCCATTCCTTGGCCCACTTACCCAGCTGATCAAGATCAAGCTGATAACCATCTTCACCACCTATGACACCATCTATAGGAAGCTAAAGGTAATGAACAGAAAACAGAGACCATCAATAGACTGGGCATTTTCAGGTTGAGAGGTTATGATCATTAGGGTGCAACAAGGGATTGGTGCAGTGGCTCCAGGTACTCAATGCTTTGAATGAGGGAATCAAGTGTAATATATCCAAGATGTGATGATACAATGCCATACGGTTGTGTGGACTGTGAGGAGAATCCAGAGAGGCTTCTAGTGGATGTAGACAAGCATAGTGAATGATAAGCTCGTGATTGTACAGGTGCTAGAAATCTTGAGCAACACCCTCAGAATGCTGGAAGAATTCAGCAAATCAGGCCGCATCTATTTAGGGAAACAAACAGTCAATGGTTCAGGCTGAGACAAGAGCAAGAACATGGCAGATGGAATGAAATATCAAAAAATGTGAGGTCATTCACTGTGATAGAAAAATGTAGAAAAATGGAAAATGAAAGATAGAAAGATAGACTTGTTTAAATGGTGAAAGTGGTATTCAGAGGGACTTGGATATCATTGTAGATAAATCACTGCTAGTTAAAGTACAAATAAATTGGAAGGCAATTATAGTAAGTGGATTTGAGTGCAACTGTAGAAATATCCAACTGAAATGATAAATGTCCCTGGTAAGACAGCAGTTGGAATATTGTGTACAGGTCTGATCTCTCTATCCAAGGACACAATCTTCCAGGACATTAGAGAGAGTGCAAAGCAGACTCAACGGGTCTTGGCCTGAAACGTTGACAGTTTACTCTTCTCTATAGATACTGCCTGGCCTGCTGAGTCCCTCCAGCATTTTGTGTGTGTTGCTTGGATTTCCAGCATCCGTAGATTTTCTCGTGTTTATAATTCAGGAATGGATTGGGGGGTGGGGAGTCTTAATCGTATGAGGAGAAGCTAAGTCTAAGTCTGAGTCTATGCTCTAGAGTTTAGAACAATGTGAGGTAGTCTATTTAAAAGGCACAAAATTCTTGCTGCATTTGATAGGGTAGATGCAGGGACGATGTTTCTTCATGCTGGAGGGTCCAGCACCAGAAGTCAAGCAAATAGGACTGAAATCGGAAGAAATTATTTCACCCAGAGGATCTTTGAAATTATCTCTGCAAGAGATCTGTGGGTGCTCAATCACTAACTCTATTTAACGCAGAGATTTTCTAATATAAGGGAGTCAAGGGATTAGGACAGGAAAATACCACTGGGGTAAAAGATGAGCCATGATAGAATGGTAGAGCAGGCACAAGGGGCCGAATGACCTCTTCCTGCTTTTAGTCTGTGCTCTGTGCATTGGCTCAACTTATACATTGACCCAAGGTAAGCAATTTGTCAGTGTTTTATACTTTAAAGCTCTATTGGTCCCATTGAAATGCAAGGGTAGTGTGTGCTACGCACCAGCCAGCAGCTGATGCTGAAGAGCGAGGCAAGCAGCAGCAGTGGCAGTCTGATTGTTCTGTGCCTTGAAGGACTTGAGAAGAGTGCCACATCTCAAGCTGAAATCTGCTTGCAAATCCCCTGAGGACAAAAGAGAAAATCATGGGTCTCCTGGCTGCTTCCTCCAGCCCACTGTGAATGACACAACTTTTTAGCCTCTGAAAGCATTGACTTTCGCCGAAATATGGTTGCTTAAGCACTGGGTGCCCTCAAGTGGCCAAGAAACTTGAACTTAAACTTCAGGTTGGCAGGTGTTTTAGTTATTGGACGTCAAAGCTGGCATAGACTCTGCCTACATTTTCCACACAAGTCATTGCCAGAGATCAGGCTGATTTTGCCCTACCTCTCATTCTGCAGAGGGTAAATATAATACAGGGGGCTTAAATGAATGCACTTAACAATGCACAGGAAGTGCTTTGGACTTTAGATTACCTGTCTCTGTGACCCAAATGCTCACTGCACAGATCACCCTTAGGTTGCTGTTTCTAGGTTATAACTGGGATAGGAGGCTCCTGACAGGCCAAAACAAAATGCTCCATCTGGTGGACTGCCTGAGAAACAGCAAAACTCCAGCAGGCTCCTCACGAAGGGTCTTGGCCCGAAACGTCGACTGTATTTCTCCCTAGAGATGCTGCCTGGCCTGCTGCGTTCACCAGCAACTTTGATGTGTGTTGCTTGAATTTCCAGCATCTGCAGAATTCCTTGTGTTAGCAGGCTCCTCAGAAAAGCTTCTGGCTCTCTCAGCTTCTCTCACCCATACACTGTTCCAACCTACATCCCAATTTAACCCTAGCACCTCTCTGAACAGGCAGGTGACCTTAATGGGCACACGAGAGATTGCAAATGCCAGAATCTGGAGCAAAAATACAAAACTGCTGATGGAACTCAGCAGGTCAAGCAGTATCTGTGGAGGCAAAGGAATAGTGGACTTTTTGAGGAAGACCCAAAACATTGACTATCCTTTTCTAGCTACAGATGTTGCTTGACCTGTTGAGTTCCTTCAGCAGTTTATTTTCTTTTAGCTCCCTAGTTCTTAATATTGTATCCATTATTCTTCTGCAAAGCACTCCTGTCCAGGCCTGACTGCTGTTCTCTCTTGGACCCACCCAATCTCCATTTCTGGATCTCCTGGCTCTTCCTTAGACCCTCCCAAGCCTGCCTATAACCCTTCCCTCCAGTTATCATGCATCAGTAACCCCCCCCCCCCCAACTTTCCCTCCCACATATCATTTCAGACTGGCAGTAAGATAAAAGCAATTTACAAAACGTCCTGACAATGAGTCTTGGATTGAGACATCGACTGTTTAGCCCTCTTCATAGATCTGCCTGGCCTGGTGCGCCCCTCCAACATTTTGTGTGTGTTGCTCTGGCTTTCCAGCATCTGTAGAATCTCCTGTGCTTACAAAATGCTTTCCTTGTTCCCAGTAACTAGAAGAAGGATCTGTCACCACCTAGTGTTAATGGTGAGCTGAAGTCACATTTAATTAGAAAGTAAATGCAGTCAGAGCTCAGAGACCCAACTTCTTTATATCAGCTTTACAATCCGTGAAAAACTTACTTTGAATGATGTGAGCAGTTCAAGAACATGAAGGCTAATTAACACAGGGGACGACTCACTCAGGTCTTCTTCCTGCCACTTCTAAGCTTGATTCTAATCATATACACCTCAAAGGAGTTAATCTATTGAATGAAAAGAAGGGTAAAGATCCTTACCCCACCCCTCTGAAGTAGCACTGACCTAATAGGCTAAGGAGTTCCAGGTTCCATCTTATGATTTTCTGATTGAAGACAGGGAGATAATGCAGTGAGGCTATAATCATCTTCAACAGACACAAAATGCTGGAGGAACTCAGCCGGCCGGGCAGCATCTATGGAAAAGAGTACAGTCAATGTTTCGGGCTGAAACCCTTAAGCAGGACTGGAGAATAAAAGATGGAGTCAGAATTAGAAGGGAGGGGAGGAAGAAACACAAGGTGATAGGTGAAACTGGGGGGAGGGGTGAAGTCAAGAGCTGGGAAGTTGATTGGTGAAAGAGATACAGGCTGAAGAAGGGGGAATCTGATAGGAGAGGACAAAAGGATATGGAAGAAGGAAAAAGGGGGAGGAGCACCAGAGGGAGGTGATGGGCAGGTAAGGAGATAAGGTGAAAGAGTGGGAAAGGGGATGGAGAATGGTGAAGGGGAATGGGGTTGTCCTCACCTACCACCCCACCAGCCTCTGCATCCAGCACATAATTCTCCATAGCTTCCGCCATCTCCAGAAGGATCTCACCAGTAAGCACATCTTCTGCCCCCGCCCTCCGCACTTTCTGCTTTCTGCAGGGATCACCCTTGTCCAGTCGTCCCTCTCCACTGATCTCGCTCCTGGCACTTATCCTTGCAA
The DNA here is from genome assembly GCF_963921235.1 of Mobula hypostoma. Lineage (NCBI taxonomy): Eukaryota > Metazoa > Chordata > Chondrichthyes > Myliobatiformes > Myliobatidae > Mobula > Mobula hypostoma. The sequence continues at coordinate 21,474,254 of NC_086128.1, forward strand.
GCGGAACAAGTGCTACACATCTTCCCTCACCACCATTCAGGGCCCCAAGCAGTCCATCCAGATGAGGCGACACTTCACCTGTGAAGTATCTATCTGGAGCTCTTGGTGTGGCCTCTTGTATATCAGTGAGACCCGACGTAGATTGGGAGACCACTTAACCCAGCATCCACGCGTCGTCCGCTGGAAAAAGCAGACCCATTGACCACCCATTTTAATTCTACTTCCCATTCCCATTTCGACACGTCAATCCATGGCCTCCTCTACTGTCGCAATGAGGCCACACTCAGGTTGGAGGAGCAACACCTTATATTCTGTCTGGGTAGCCTCCAACCTGATGGCATGAACATTGACTTCTCTAACTTCCTGTAATGGCCTTCCCCCCCCTCCTCCACCATTCCCCATCCCCTTTCCCCTCTCTCAACTTATCTCCATGCCTGCCCATCGCATCCCACAGGTGATCCTCCTCCTTTTTCTTTCTTCCATGGCTTTCAGTCCTTTCCTATTAGATTCCCCCTTCTCCAGCCCTGTATCTCTTTCAACAATCAACTTCCCAGCTCTTTACTTCACCCGCAGCCCCACCCCCGGTTTCCCCTATCACCTTGTGTTTCTTCCAACCCTCCCTTCTAACTTTGACTCCTCATCTTTTTCTCTCCAGTCCTGCTGAAGGGTTTCATCCCAAAACATCGACTGTACTTTTTTCCATAGATGCTGCCTGGCTGGCTGAGTTCCTGCAGCATTTTGTGTGTGTTGCTTGGATTTCCAGTATCTGCAGATTTCCTTTTGTTTATAATCATTTTCAATCCCCCTTTTAACAAGAAGGGAAAAAAATAGCCCAATCTCCTGCTCCTGATCCTGAACCCAGTGACTGTACCCTCTACCTTCCCTCCTCTGCATGGGTGAGATGTAAGATGATCATTTGAGGGGCTAGGCTGTGAAACGTTTCACGGTTAAGTCATCTGGTACCATTCCCATGATAACCTTAGGCACAGAGTCCAGGAAATTAAACCTAGGAAGACCCGATGTTCCGAGATGCAGAGGGAGAAAAGCTGGGATAGAGTTCACAGCCACAGGGATTGGAGAAGTCTGCTGCTGTGTGCTAGCTAGGGATTTCCTCTCTCTGCTGTGGGTTCTTTGAAGATTCCCCACATGGGTCCCCAGCACAGCACAGGTCAGGAGGCCACTCAGCCTGTGCCAGTATTCCAGCTGGAGCAGTCTGCTCCTCGTGCAGCTCCATGAATCTATTCTTATCCTTCCGTTTTGAAGCACTTGGCCAATTTCGCCAGATCCCCAGCATTTAGATAGGCTGTGCTGAGAGTGGGAGCTGGGTCAGAGAGTGCTTTTGGGAGTTGCCTTCACACTTTCAACATCTGCTGTGGGTCATGGCAGAAAATTTGGATAAAGGAGAGTGAGACCACAAGAAGATTGGAACCCTTCTCGTTTGGACCAGTTTCGTAGCTCTGAGCAGCACTGGTACGCCAGGCTGGTAATCCCACTGTTTAAGGTGCCTCAGAATCTCAAGTCATGAGAAGGCAGAATATAGGAACAGTACAACACAGGGATAGGCTTCAGCCCAAGACGTCTGTATCAAACATTAACTCAATTTAATTTCATCCAAAGTGACTGCACACACTCCGTATCCCTTCGTCCCCTGCATTTTCCTGTGACTGTCTAAATGCCTCCTAAATGTTGCCACTGTATCTGCTTCCACCACCCCAAAGCAACTCTGACTCTCCACCCTATCTCTGCCTGTCGTAAACTTTACACAGTACACAGTACCTCTTTTGGGTTACCCCTCTGCCTCTAATGGTTTAGAGGAAAAAAATCCAACTTCTCTTCATAGTTAATTCTTTCTAATCCAAGCAACGATGTTGTGCTGACCTTTTAACCTATTTAGAATCAATTCAACCCTTCCTTCCCACATAGCCCTCCATTTTTCTATCGAACATGTGCCTATCTAAGTCTCAAATTTTGCCTAATATTGATTAATGATGGGCCTAGATCTAGAAGTTTCAAACTTAACATTTTGTTGATTTTGATACTATTACAATGAGTATGATTGCTAATTTAAAAACAGCTAGATCAATACTTCTCATATGAAAATCAAAACTATATGCAAAGCAGTTACTAAAATAGTGAATACTGTAAATCAAATTTTAAAAGGCATTAAGTATTTATAGAACCTCTTCTGAACCCTCTCCAAAGCCTGGACATCCTTCCTATAATCTGATGACCAGAAATGTACACAATGCTCTAAATGTGACTTAACCTAAGTTTTATACAGCTGCAATGTAACTTACCACCTTTTATACTCAGTTTCCCGACTAATAAAGACAAGTATGACACATACCTTCTTTACTACCCCATCCACTTGTGTTGTTACCTTCAGGGAACATTGGACTTGCCCTCCCAGATCCTTCTGTACATTAGTGCTCCTGTGGGTTCTGCCATTTACTATATACTTTACCTCCCAAAGTATACCTCACACTTATCTAAGAGGTCAAATGGTAGAAGAAAGTCAATGCATTAGTATCTATATACACTTTGTGGGGGGCCCCAGAGCCAGTCACTCTTCTAAGCTGCTTTTCAGGATATCTGTCACAGCTGTGTACCCAGCCCTGTACTGTTTCCCAGTGGATCCTGGGCCTGCTCCATCTTCCTGAACTGGTGGGTGGCTGCACTCCATGATCTCGTCCTCAGTGGTCAGCAAGACAAAAGATCAAGAGAATGCTGAAAACTGAAAAATCAAAACGTGAACTCATAAACATTCTGGAATAAATTAAACAGGGCGATTCAAAAAAAAAAATCACCCAGAGATGACATCTTGCAGTCAGTACATGAAGGTGTGTTTACATAGCGCCTTCAGTACATTCCAAAGCACTTTGCAGCCAACCAAGTATCTTTGAACTGTTGCAACACACATCAAAGTTGCTGGTGAACGCAGCAGGTCAGGCAGCATCTCTAGGAAGAGGTACAATTGACATTTCGGGCTGAGACCCTTCGTCAGGACTAACTGAAAGAAGAGCTAGTAAGAGATTTGAAAGTGGGAGGGGGACGGGGAGGGGAGATCCAAAATGATAGGAGAAGGCAGGAGGGGGAGGGATGGAGCCAAGAGCTGGACAGGTGATTGGCAAAATGGATATGAGAGGATCATGGGACAGGAGGCCCAGGGAGAAGGAAAGGGGGGAGGGGGGGAAAAACCCAGAGGATGGGCAAGGGGTATAGTCAGAGGGACAGAGGAAGAAAAAGGAGAGAGAGAAAAAGAATGTGTGTGTGTGTGTATATATATATATATATATATAAAAATAAATAACGGATGGGGTACGAGGGGGAGGTGGGGCATTAGCGGAAGTTAGAGAAGTCAATGTTCATGCCATCAGGTTGGAGGCTACCCAGATGGAATATAAGGTGTTGTTCCTCCAACCTGAGTGTGGCTTCATCTTTACAGTAGAGGAGGCCGTGGATAGACATATCAGAATGGGAATGGGAATGGGACGCTTCCCCCCTCCCCCTTTTCTTTCTCCCTAGGCCTCCTGTCCCATGATCCTCTCATATCCCTTTTGCCAACCAACTGTCCAGCTCTTGGCTTCATCCCTCCCCCTCCTGTCTTCTCCAATCATTTTGGATCTCCCCCTCCCTCTCCCACTTTCAAATCTCTTACTAGCTCTTCCTTCAGTTAGTCCTGACGAAGGGTCTCAGTCCGAAACATCAACTGTACCTCTTCCTAGAGATGCTGCCTGGCCTGCTGCGTTCACCAGCAACTTTTATGTGTATTGCTTGAAATTCCAGCATCTGCAGATTTCCTCGTGTTTGCATCTTTGAACTGTTGTCACTACTGTAATGTTGGAAAAACAGCAGCTATTTTCTACACAACAAGCGCCCCAAACAGCACAGTGATAATGACTTGGTGATCCATTCTAGCAATGTTGATTGGCTAGGACATCAGCGAAAAATTGTGTACTTCTTTTCTCAAGATTGCCTTCTGGAATCTTTCACACCCATCTGTCTGACGTGTCATCTGAAGGACAGTATCTTTGTCACTGCAGAATCAGAATCAGAATCAGGTTTATTATCATCGGCATGTGTCGTTAAATTTGTTAACTTAGCAGCAGCAGTTCAATGCAATACATAATATGGAAGAAAAAACAAAACAAAATAATAAATAAATAAATAGATTACAGTATACATATATTGAATAGATTAAAAATCGTACAAAAAACAGAAATAATATATGTTAAAAAAGGGAGGTAGTGTCCAAGTGTTCAATGTCCATTTAGGAATCGGATGGCAGAGAGGAAGAAGCTGTTCCTGAATCACTGAGTGTGTGCCTTCAGGCTTCTGTACCTCCTACCTGATGGTTACAGTGAGAAAAGGGCATGCCCTAGATGCTGGAGGTCCTTAATAATAGACACTGCCTTTCTGAGACACCGCTCCTTGAAGGTGTCCTGGGTACTTTGTAGGCTAGTACCTAAGATGGAGCTGACTAGATTTACAACCTTCTGCAGCTTCTTTTGGTCCTGTGCAGTAGCCCCTCCATACCAGACAGTGATGCAGCCTGTCAGAATGCTCTCTACAGTACATCTATAGAAGTTTTTGAGTGTATTTGTTGACAAACCAAATCTCTTCAAACTCCTAATGAAGTATAGCCATTGTCCTGCCTTCTTTATAACAACATCGATATGTTGGGACCAGGTTAGATCCTCAGAGATCTTGACACCCAGGAACTTGAAACTGCTCACTCTCTCCACTTCTGATCCCTCTATGAGGATTGGTATGTGTTCCTTCATCTTACCCTTCCTGAAGTCCACGATCAACTCTTTCATCTTACTGACGCTGAGTGCCAGGTTGTTGCTGCGATACCACTCCACTAGTTGGCATATCTTGCTCCTATACGCCCTCTCATCTCCATCTGAGATTCTACCAACAATGGTTGTATCATCAGCAGATTTATAGACGGGTATTTGAGCTATGCCTAGTCACACAGTCATGTGTATACAGAGAGTAGAGCTGTGGGCTAAGCAGACACCCCTGAGGTGCACCAGTGTCAATTGTCAGTGAGGAGGAGATATTATCACCAATCCGCATAGATTGTGCTTTTCTGGTTGGGAAGTTGAGGATCCAATTGCAGAGGGAGGTACAGGGGCCCAGGTTCTGCAACTTCTCAATCAGGATTGTGGGAATGATGGTATTAAATGCTGAGCTATAGTCGATGAACAGCATCCTGACATAGGTGTTTGTGTTGTCCAGGTGGTCTAAGGCCGTGTGAAGAGCCGTTGAGATCGCATCTGCCATTGACCTATTGTGGCGATCGGGAAATTGCAAAGGGTCCAGGTCCTTGCTGAGGCAGGAGTTCAGTCTAGTCATGACCAACCTCTCAAAGCATTTCATCACTGTAGATGTGAGTGCTTCCGGGCAATAGTCATTAAGGCAGCTCACATTATTCTTCTTAGGCACTGATATAATTGTTGTCTTCTTGAAACAAGTGGGAACTTCCACCCGTAGCTGTGAGAGATTGAAAATGGACAGAGGCAAGGGCCGTTCATGTTACACTGAGGCTGCTGGCAAATTGGAAGGACTGCAGCTGGGTGAACGTTCCTTGCCACCCTCGCTGCATGCTGGACCCCTTTGACAGTTATATTTGTGAGACCTTTTGCCAAGTGGCATCTGGGTAGAAATGAAAAGTTTTCAAGGAGACTTGTGGAGCTTTCTTGGCACATATGGATGAAGGCAATGGTGCTGCACCTACAAGAGTGCAACAGAAAATCCAACAAGTAGATACCACTTGGGAGCCTATTTACTTCCAACACAAAGTCACTGTTTAGATATAAACCACCTGATTCTGCAGTTCTGGAAATTTTGAGCAACAAACCAAAATTCTGGAGGAACTCAGCAAGTCAGGCAGCATCCAGGGAGGGAAATAAACAGTTAACGTTTCAGGCCGAGATGAAGAATCTTGATGAAGGGTCTCAGCCCAAAACATTGACAGTTTATTCCCGTCCATAGATGCTGCCTGACATGGAGAGTTTCTCCAGCATTTTGTGTTTGAGAACTATCTCTGCAACCCAGTAGAGTAATAGAGGCATACAGCTCAGAAACAGGCCCTACAGCCCAATTGGCTCATGTCAACCAAGATGCCCCATCCAAGCTGGTCCTATTTGCTAGCATTTGTGCCATAACCTTCTAAACCTTTCCAATCCATGTACCTGTTCAACTGTTTTTTAAAAGTTATTGTACCTGCCTCAGCTGCTTCCACTGGCAGCTGATTCCACATGGATATTACTCTTGTTACTCCTCAGGTTCCTATTATACCTCTCCCCTCTCACCTTAAACCTATGTCCTCCAGTTCTTGATTCCCAAACCCTGGGAAAAAGACTGACTGCATTCTCCCTACCTACACCCCTCATGATTTTATACAACTCTATAATATCACCTCTTCGTCTCCTACACTCCGTTGCTCAGTGTATTTTAGTCCTGTGTTTTCACCTGTTTGTTGCCAGATTGTGCCAGTGAATTTTCCTGAGCCTTTCCAGCATTTTTATCTATACTCTGTCTGTCTGAGTATCGACTCTGCCTGTTTTCCAATTCTGGTTTTTGGATTTCTCTGGATGTTTTGATCTCTGCCTGCACTTTTATGCTGACTTTGTTTGCACCTTGGGATTTTTTTACTCAATTAATATCACTGTGTGTACAGTACTAGGTCTGCGACTGGATCCCTGCTCCAGCACCCTAACAGTACAGTCTGGCCAGAATGGATCCAGCAGACTCTGGTTCTCTGAGAGCTGCCCTGGAACAACAGGGAGTGATGCTGGGGAGACACCAGAACCAGCTGGACTCTGTGTTCAGGGCAGTGGAGTCGCTTTCTGCCAACGTAGCCGATCTTGTGGCCCAGACCCAGTCACTCCAGCTGTCCAAGAGTGCCCATCAACATTCTGTAGCTGCATCTTCCACCCTGCCCTCTGTATCCTCGCATGCTCCTCCCGTCCAAGAGCCCTGTCTGCCTCCTCCAGAAAAGTACTCAGGTGAGCCCGGTACTGCTGCTCTTTTCTTTCCCAGTGCAACCTCACTTTTAACTTACAACCAACAACCTTTCTGACTGATCGAGCCAAGGTAGCCTACGTCATCACTCAACTGTCTGGTTGGGCGAGAGAATGGGGAACAGCCGTCTGGGAGGCAGGCTCCCCTTTCTGCAATAGTTTCAGTTATTTTCTGAGGAGATGAGAAAAGTGTTTGATCGCCCCAAACATGGGAGAGAGGCTGCCCATGAAATGCTGCATATGCACCAGGAGTGCAGATCTGTGTCAGATTACACCATAGATTTCCGGACCCTAACTACCTCCAGCGGCTGGAACTCAGAGGCACAGTATGACTCCTTCCTGAACGGCCTCTCTGAAGACATCAAAGATGAGCCGGTCACCCAGGACCTTCCTGCCACCCTTGAAGCCCTGGTGGATTTGGCTATCCGTATTGATGTTCGCCTTCAGCAGTGCCGCAGAGGGAAGGGTTCCAGAGGGTCCCTGGGGGGCACTGGGTGAGTTCCAAGCTCCTCGTCAGTCTACATTGCCCTGCCGTTTGCCCCCATCTACAATTCCTGTTCCAGAGCTCGAAGCTATGCATGTTGACTGTATCCGCCTGACGCTGACTGAAAGACGAAGGAGAATCAGCACCCGTTCCTATCTGTACTGTGGCCAACCAGGCCATTTCATCTCCACCTGCCCTGTAAAAGCCAAGTGCTCACCAGTAGGACGAGGAGTACTGGTGAACGTGACCCCTGTCTGACCCTCCTTGATGGCACTCACTCTCATACCTGCTTCTCTGGAGTGGGGGGGTTCAATGGCGAACAGTCTCCATCTTGGTCGATCTGGTGCGGAGGGGAGTTTTATCGATTCCAGCTTGGTTGCCCAGTGGGGATTACCCACGTCTGCTCTCTAGTCACCATTGATGACCAACGCCTTGAACGGTCAGAGACTGGCTAACATCACCCATGTCACAGCCCTGGTGAGTCTCAGTTTACCGGCAACCATCATGAACAGTTAACCCTTTGTGTTATTGACTCTCCTCAAGCTCCCATTGTCCTGACCCATCTCTGGTTAGTTAAACACAGCCCCCACATTGACTGGCTCAGTCACAAGGTTGTAGGCTGGAGCCCATTCTGTCACTCCCAGTGCCTCCGCCATGCTCAGATCCCCTGGTCTCCAAGCCCAGATCTCCCCGAGGAATTTCCATCCTCCTGAATACATGGACCTCAAGGCTGTGTTCAGCAAGTCCCGGGCCACTTCCCTACCGCCTCATCGTCCATATGATCGCACCAGTGACCTCTTGCCTGGCACGTCTCCCCCAAGGGGCCGCCTGTATTCCTTGTCCGTACCTGAAACAGAAGCCATGAGTAAGTATATTCAAGAGTCACTGACTGCAGGCATCATCCGGCCATCTTCCTTCCCTGCTGGTGCCGGTTTTTTCAAAGGCCTTCTCCCAGCAGGCACACACCCCTCTCTCCTGCACGTTGGCGCTGGTATCCCTAAGCAGCACAAGGCTGTCAGAGATTCTCCTGCCAGAGACAGCACAAATTTGGTCTGGCTGGATCACCTGTTCCAGAGCAAACTTGATCTGCATGGCAATGTTTTATAATCTACATTCAGCAGTGGAGTCTGGCATGCTTACAAGAGTGTAGAAGTGTAGACAGACCGGCCCTTCAATGTGCCCAAGCCACACAGAGCAACAGACAACAAAGCTTTAAGTACATCACAGTTAGTGAAAGTAATGTCCAAACCATGGACTCTTATCTAGCCTGTACTTTGAATACTCTTTCTACTTCCGATCACCAATGTTCAAGTGAAATGCAAAAGTCTTGGAGGCAATGTTAAGGTGCAAATTAGTCCTGATCACATTGCATGGTAGAACAGGCTCAGGGGGTTGAATGGCTCTTCCTGTTCATATGTTCTTAACGCTGGGCAGAATAAAGCTGATCTTCTGTTAGGGAGATAAATTAATGAGAATGTTAGGTTTTGAGCCCATAAAGAAGATTTCTCTTAATATAGCCTATTAAGTCAGAGGACACGTGTGGGACAATTTTTTTTTACACAGAGTGGTGGATGTCTGGAATGTGCTACCAGGGTGGTAGTGGAGGCAAATACAATAGAGGCTCTTAGATAGGCAGGTGAATGTGCAGAGTTATGGACATTGTGTAGGCAGAAGGGATTACATAGAAATATAGAAAACTTAGAGCACAATGCAGGCCCTCTGGCCCACAAAGCTGTGCCGAACATGTCCTTACCTTAGATCTACCTAGGCTTACCCATAGCCCTCTATTTTTCTAAGCTCCATGTATCTATCCAGGAGTCTCTTAAAAGACCCTATCGTATCCGCCTCCAGCACCGTCACTGGCAGCCCATTCCACGCACTCACCACTCTGTGTGTAAAAAAAACTTACCCTGACATCTCCTCTGTACCTACTTCCAAGCACCTTAAAACTGTGCCCTCTGATGTTAGCCATTTCAGCCCTGGGAAAAAAGCCTCTGGCTATCCACACGATCAATGCATTAGTTTGGTTAGGTATTTAACTACTAATTCAATTAGTTTGACACAACATATAGGGCCAAAAGGCCTGTTCCTGTGCTGTACTGGTCTATGCTGGACATGTAGTTTTAAAGGGCTATAATGGTTGAAAAGGTAGAAAAAGCAAAGCCTTGGAAAAAACTGGCTCATTCTCCAGCTGATGTGCCCAGTGTATATTTGTAGCTATTCAAGGTAACGAAAGGTTGACCTGGTTTTCACTGCACTCCAGCTAGCCCTTTACCAGTGAGGTGATACAATAGCATCTGCTATGTTGAATGATGTTTGAGAATACACAAGTGCAAGTTTGGTCTTGCAAATCAATATTAGTTCATCATTTATCTGTGTGCATGGATCATACCACTAGTTTGAGTTCTGAAGGATTAGGTGTTTACCTTTTCGTTCCCTTGGGAACTACCAGTGACCTTATAATCATAGATGGTCTCTGAGGTGAAACGTGTTACAGCCTTTCAACTGGGCTTTGTTATATCCAGATGTCCATCAATAGTGTCACATTCTATCTGGCAGTCCAAAAGGCAATTATCTACCATAGACCCTTTACATTAACTGAAACCTTCGATGGCTAACCCTTCTCAGACAGGGAATCTACACAAAAAGACCATTTGGCCTATCGTGCCTTCACTAGCTCTTTGAATAGCTACTCAATCTTTGTCCTGGCTTTTCCCCTTGTGAACATATCAAGTCAGTCCATATCATTGCTTAACGATTTCTCTTCATCTCCTAATTATTTTAGATCTGTGATCCCTGGTTACCAGCTTTCCAGCTGGTGGAAACTGCATTTCCATATCTACTCTGTCAAAGCCTTTGTATATTTGAGTATCTGTAACTTCTCCTCTTACCCTACTCTATTGAAAGGAGAAGCATACACAAAATGCTGGAGGAACACAACAAGTCAGGCAGCATCTATAGAGAGTAATGAACAGTCAATGTTTCGGGCTGAGATCTTTCATCAGGACTGAGAAGGAAAGAGGAAGACAGAATAAGAAGGTGGAGGGAGAGGAAGGAGTACAAGTTGGCAGTTGATAGGTGAAGCCAGGTGAGGAGGAATGTGGGAGGAATGGGAGAGGGAGATGAAGTGAGAAGCTGAAGTGAGATAAGTGGAAAAGATAAAGGGCTGAAGAAGAAGAAATCTTATCGGACCAGAAAATGGGAAGGAGGAGGGGCACCGGAGGGAGATGATGGGCAGGTGAGGAGAAGGGAAGGGATAAGAGGGGATCCAGAATGGAGAATGGAAAGGAGAGAAGGAGGGGGAGAGAAATTACAGGAAGTTAGATAAATTAATGTTCATGTCATTAGGCTGGAGGCTACCCAGACAGATTATGAGGTGTTGCTCATCCAATCTGAATAGCCTCATCATGGCAGTAGAGGAGGCATATTGGATGGGGAATGGGAAGTAGAACTAAAATGGCTGATCACCAGGACATCCCACTTGTTGTGAAAGGTGATTAATTCCATTGTCAAAGTGAGTTTATTGCCATTTACACAAGTACAGTGAGTTAGAGATACAATGAAAAACAGCAGCATCACAGGCACGCGGGTATAGACAACACACAGAATTCCACAGAAGCCCCCCATCCTGGTATCATACCCTCACCAAAAGCCAGAATTGAATAGAATACTTGAATTGAGATTTAACTACTGTTTTTAGATAGTTTGGATCAGTGGTTCCCGAAGTGGGCGATACCCCCCTCCCCGCAGGGGCGCTGAGAGATAAAGATAAAGGGGGCAGTTGAGGGATTATACACCTAATTTAAACAATTGATTACTTTTTTTAAAAACTTTTTATAAGCATTTGATCCTCGGTACCTTCTAATTGATTACAGTGATCACGTAATCACCTCATCTCTTGCTAACCCACCATTCTCTTAGACTTTGCTCAAAGCGTGTTATAATTGTTGAAAAGCGATGTGACACTTCTGTATCTGGCATACTAAGAAATGTGGACTAAGACATTAAGTTATTTCCAAACCCAGCCTGAGCATTATTGCTGTTCACTACTGTAGTATAGTTTTAGCTACTAAGATTCCCATACTCTATCATGTGAATTAAGGGGTAAAGTTCAATGGGGTAAAGTTCAATGGGGTAAAGTTCAGAATTTGCCCTTTCGAATGGCCTTGACTGCATTTCTCTAGCCCACGGCCCAACCGATATATTGCTGCCCCATGTATGTACCTTCAGGCAGAGTCAGGTTTTGCCTGAGCTATGATGATGTCATAACTTTCTCCTTTATTGATTGCAGCACTTGAGGTTGGACTTAAACTACCGTGGTCGTTAATCCATGGCGAAAGTGGCAAGCCATTCGATCCTGGAATCATTTTTGTGAACCTCCTTTGAACCCTCTAACTTTTATGTGCTTTTGAAACCACGCTTCATTCAGTAAACAACTCAAGAATATTAGGCATGACATTGCTTATTTGTCAGAATTATTTGCAAAGTTTAATGAGATCTATCTTCGATTGCAGGCAATGATATGAATCTTATCAAAGTCAAATCAGTCATCTCCACATTTCTGTCCATGTTAACCCAATTTATGTGCAATATTGGCCATTGCGGTCTTTTTCAATTTGCAATCCACTCAGAGTTGGAAGAGAAAGAATACCAGATGATGATTTTCAAGTATATTGTTCCCACCAGGGTGAGCTGCATATAGCCATGTCAGAGAGATTTCAGGATCTTCTCTCGATCCAGATTGGGTGATAATTCCATTCCTGAATGCTGTAATGAGGAATTAACAGGAAGAATGGAGGAATAACTGATCTCATTACAAAATGACTTTGAGCTGAAGCCAAGATTCAAAAAATCATATCGAGACTTTTGGTTGCAGAAGGAAATCTCTGAATGCTGTCCTGCACTGTGGAAAAAGGTCAAGTTGTTCCTTATTGCCTTTCCAGCATCATATTCAGTGGAGTGTAGTTTCAGTGCAGTCACCCAACTTCTTTCAAAGCAACAAAACAAACTGCAAATTACTGAACATGGGGATCTCAGACTCCTGAATGAGACACTCAGCCTGATGTTGAGAAGCTGATACCACTGCATCAAGCCCGTCCATCTCATTGAATGGTGAAAAAGCAATGAAATAGTGAATAGTTGGACTACTAATGTACGCTCTTAAATTGTTAATGAAAATTGTTTTTAACTGTAATTAAATAAAGAAATAATTTTATTTGTTGTAGCTTTAAATAGATGTACATAAATGTTGCAATTATTTGTCACTGCTTTGAATTTACACTTTCTATTTCTTTCACTGTGCATCGTGAATCAAAATTCTTTATAGTTTTTATATAATGGCCAGAAAGGGAGAGGGGGGCATAGAAGATGTGGTCTGGGAGCCAAGGGGGTGGTAACCCAAAATAGTTTGGGAACTACTGCCAGATTAATGTTCTTTCTTCTGCATTCTCTGCTTCTAATAATGAAGCCAATGATCCTATTTTAATCACAAGATACTCTGCAGATGCTGGGGTCAAAGCAACACTCACAACACGCTGGAGGTACTCAGCAGGTCGGGCAGCATCTGTGGAAACGATTAGTCAACGTTTCGGGCCGGAACCCTTCGTCATGCTTTCAACTTGTTCTGCTACCTTCGAAGATTTGCATTCCAGCCGCAAGAAAAATTGAAAGGTGACTGTCAGCTTGTAGCGCCAACAAATTTTGTGTAAGGATGCACGACAGGGAAAGTCAGTAGCACAGGAGATTATGGCCTTTCATAATTAGATCCATCAAGTCTGCTCCATCATTCAATCATCACTGATTTTTTAACCTCACTCTCCTGCCTTCTTCCTGTAACCTTTAACCCCCTTACCAATCAAGAACCTATCAATCTCTCCCAATGACTGGACTTTCACAGCCCTCAGATTTCCACAAATTCACCACCCTTGTGGATTATCTGCTGTGAGTTGTCCTGGGAAAGTGGCTTGAAGAAGAAAAGTACTTAAAATATGGTGTTAAACTGTACATGGACAGAAATATGTTAATAAAACTCAATGTAGGGAGAATTTCTTTATCCAGGGAGTACAGAGAACGTAAACCAACTGAATGAGGTGAGAACACTAATCCATTTAAGTAACATAGGAAGCAAAGGATCTTTGATCACCTTCAACCAATTCTACCATTTGATGACATTATGACTGACCTGACCCCATATATCCGACTTTGCTCTATTTCTCTCACTGCCCTGGGATAGTAAAATTGTATTAACCTCAGGTTAAAAATTCTTTAAAACTGTGGTGTAGGAACCTCAAATGAGACATAGGTTTGACATCATATCTGCATTGAAGATCATGGGTATGAATCCTGCTCCAGACATTTTTCGATGTTGTACTGAGGGAGTGCAGAAGTGTCATTCACCTGTGGCCTAGTTTGCTCTTTCATTCCAATGGAACTACTTTGAAAAAGACCAGGGTGTTCTCTTTGCAAATTCATTAATATTTGTTGCTTAGTGAACATATAAAACCATAAGATATAAGACATTCAGCCCATCAAGTCTACTCCACTATTCGATCATGGCTGGTTTGTTATCCTTCTATAAGATATAGGAGCAGAATCAGACCACTCGGCCCATCAAGTGTGTTCTGTTGACTCATAGGCTAAAATAGATGATACCATGGCTTATTTGATGGCTGTTGGTAGAACTTGCTGTAAAAAAAACTAGCTGTTGTGCTTCCTACATCACACCAGTGATGATACCTAGAAATAATATCATTAGGCTGTCCTAAGATGCGTGAAAGGAGCTTAAGAAATGCAAGATTTTTTTTGGTCTCCCTTGTCACTGCAGAACTGGCAACCTTTCAGAGTCCAAGTTGAAAGGATTGTTTTTTGATCTTACAATTCATCTGCTGCAGGGGAAAAAATGGCTTTGCCTTTGATTTGATAATAAAAACAGGGAATGGAGTGAAAAGGTCCTTGTTTTTTAGTTGAGTCTGAGAATAATGTAAAAATCCTGCTGATATATTATTTTTGGACATGCTGTTGGGAAAGCCAGATGTTCAAAGGTAATATTTCAGGCATTCTGCACCAGATGTTGTGTGCGGAGCAGCTCCAAATAGCAGCATTATCCTTATTTCAGGAAAGTCATCAGACTTTTGAATTAAAGATTGGGCTGAACTTTGCTTGACCTAATCAAGGTGAGTTAATTGCAAGGGAAGCTGGGTCCTCAGTGAGAAGGAAAGGGTGTGAGTTCTCCAGATTACTGACCTGTAGGTGATGGATGGTTGATTAAATTTTGATGCTCCGCACCAAGAACAGAGCTCAATAGCTGAAGGGGGTGGGATGCGGGGAGAAAGGTGTTGGCGGGGGGAGCAGTGTGGGCAAGTGGCAGTGATGGTATGAAAGCACTCCTGCAAAATAAGAAATAGAAAAGCCCTGCGGAGTGGTGCCTCCCCGCTTCGGCTGGACCAGGTAGTCCCAATCTCCAGGCTGGCTGATGTTATGGATCTCACAGCTGCCCTTTAGCACTGTGGGTTCAAAGTTCAAAATACATTTATTATTAAAGTATGTATACTATATACAACCTTGAGATTCATTTTCTTGCAGGCCATCACAAAATAAAGAAACACAATAGAATTCACCACAAAGACAGTCGTACATCCAATGTGAATGAACAAATCATGCAAGCAATTTATTTTAAAAAAAAGAAGCAAACAAACAATCCACAGAACATGAACCACAGAATCCCCAAAAGTAAGTTCACAGCCACAGAGCCAGTTCAGTGATACAGCAGGTCCAGGAGTCCGTTGGCTACAGGCTACAACCACGGAGCCAGGCTCAACGCTGATGTGTGCTGATGACTAGGTCGCAGCTGCAGAGTCGGTTCAGCGTTGGGAGCGAGTAAAGCCTCACAGAGTAGTGAACTGAACACTGGTTCGTCCTCCACCCTCGGCCTCAACACCTTAATCTTTTTAATCTGGTCTGGCACTGAGATCAGCCAAGCATTGGTTTGTTATGTACCCTTGGGACGGGCCCCACCACTTCAGTCCAGCCCCAAGCCTGCCCCAGCAATGGCTGCCATAGCAGTGCCTCTATTCTCGAGAGTCCAGTTCACCGGTTATTTCGGGATACCACAAATGTCAGGTTATATAGAGGGTTCAAAAGCACGCCTCCCAGCAGAAAATTACACGCTGCGGATTGCAGTGATCGTAGTCCCAAAAAAGTAGATTTAGTAGAATTGCCACGAGTCTTGTTAGCTGCCTACGAAGCATTGCTATGTCTCACCAGCAGGGCTGGACTTCAGGCAGGGCTAGGCTGGGCTGCAGCCCAGGGGCCCGAGCTGCAGAGGGGCCCAAAATAGGTAGCTACCATCATGGCGGACAAAAAAAAACACGAGAGTGGAGCACAGAAAAGAAACAAGAAACAAGAAAAAGAGGACCGTGAGAAAGAAGCATTAAAAAAGACATTGAAATTGACAGAATTTTTTAAACCTGTTCTCGATGATGCAGCAGTACCATCGCTTTTGTCACAGTCTGAGACCGGTGGACAAATGGAGACTTGTTCAACAGCTAGCGTTAGCACCAGCGTTAGCACAGGACCACCGTCCTTGCCACAGTCAGCAGCTAACGTTGAAGAGGCAGGGAGCATGACTTTGGGATTCCCGACCACAGAGGCCTCCGAACGACCAATTCGGGCCGCCATTAATGTTAACGTTACCGCTGCTGAGGATCCTTACAGCACGGACGCTGCTCGCTGGGGAAAGGAAACGTTAGATGATTCAGTCCGAGCATACTGGGCTAAGAAAGGGCCAGAGTCCTGCCAGAATAAGGATGTGGATGTCAAAATTTCCGAATGAGTGTACAAACAGCAGCGATGTTTTTTCTCCAAATTTCACTTCAAATGCAAGCTCGTAAATGGTGAGTACATATCAAGGCAATGGCTCTTATATTCCCCTACCACCGGCTGTGTGTTATGTTTTGCATGCCACATCTTCAGTGATGGTAACTGTCAGTCCATCTTCGAAACTGGCTTTAGCGATTGGAAACATGGCGCTGAGTACATAGGAGAGCGTGAAAGTAGCGAACACCACAGGAAAACGATACTGACCTACGTTACTCTAGCGTCTGACAGTGGAAGAATAGATACAGAACTGCAAAAACTGTTCGAGTCAGAGTGTGTCTACTGGACCGATGCATTGAGAAGAGTGGCGGCGGTTGTTAAGTTTTTGGTCGAGAGGGGACTGGCTATCCGAGGCTCCAGTGACATATTTGGCAGGCCTGATAACGGCAACTACATGGGCATTCTAGAGGTAATAAGTGAGTTTGACCTGTTTTTGAAGGTGCACATACAGAAATTTGGAAATGCAGGATCAGGCACCCCTTCATATCTTTCACCTAAAACATGTGAGGAGTTTACTGAGCTCATGAGTGATTGAGTTCTGTCAGAGATCGTCAGTGAAGTCAAAATGGCCAAATACTTTTCTATTAGCATCGATTCAAGCACACGTAGATCAGCTGACATTCATTTTATGTTATGTGTCAACTGATGGAAACACTCAGGAGCGTTTCTTACAATTTCTACCCATTGAGAGCCACACAGGGGAGGCTTTATGTGAGTCTGTGCTCAAAGTTTTAGGAGAGATGAATATTGACATAAGCAACTGCAGGGGGCAGTGCTATGACAATGCTGCAAATATGTCCAGTGCATACAAAGGCTTACAATCCTGCATCAAGGAAATCATTAATCCACTTGCTGAGTGGGTTCCACGTGCAGCACACACATTCAATCTCGCTGAAATCAACAGTGTCAACTGTTGTGTTGAAACAGCTGATTCTTTCAGCTTTGTGCAAAATGTGATCGACTTCTGCTCCAAGTCAACTTCCAGGTGGAAGGTGGTGACCGCAGGACTTCAGCCTAATGCGAACAAGCGCATTGAAACTCTTTAGTCTCTCTCTAACAGTAGATGGGCTGCACGTGCAGAAGGCACACAGGCCTTGTGCGGAAATTATGCCAATATTCAAGATTCGTTAAAGAGCATTGCAGATGACATTGATCAGAATGTGGCAACTAGAAATGAAGCAAGGTCACTATACAAAAAAATGGACAAGCTTGAGATAGCTTTTCTGAGCAAATTGTGGCATTGCATTCTTCAGCGCTTTGAAAGAGCAAGTGTTGCATTGCAAGCTGTAGATCCAGACCTGTGTAATGCTGTGGATTTGGTGAGATCACAACGGGGATATATAGAAAGCTTGCGTGATCAATTAGGTACTTTTGAGACCCAAGCTAAAAGTATGTCTCCAACAGTCTCACAAGTGTACAAAGAAGACACCCAACGACAAAGAAAACGTAAAGCCTTTCTGGGTGAATCCACAACACCTGATGTTGGCTTGTCAGCCAGAGAAAAATTCTCAGCTACTGTTTTTTTGGTCGTGATGGATAGATTACTTGCAGAAATTGATTGCAGATTTGCATCAACACATTTGGCATCCTAAACAATATCACTTCTCTCTCTGTACAAGGTCTGCACAAGATAGCATCTGATCTCCAAAGCAGATATTCAGCTGACCTGGAGTTAGACTTTGTGGAGGAGATTGTCCATTTCAGGGAATTTGTAAGTGGCAAAGTTATTTCATCTGCAACAGAGCTTTTATGCTTCCTCAGAGAAAAAAACTTGCAGGTCATCTTCCCAAATGTAAGCATTGCTTTGAGGCTTTACCTGACTCTCCCTGTCACAAATGCAAGTGGTGAGCGATCTTTCTCCAAGCTCAAGCTAGTGAAGAATAGGCTCAGATCCACAATAGACAGGACAGGCTGAATCATCTTACTCCGATGTCACTTGAAAGTGATCTTGTTTGGAAACTGGATTTTAGTGATCTGATCAAGGACTTTGCTGTGAAGAAATCCAGAAGAACTAGGCTTTAATTTTGAAAAACAAGCAGCTGACTTTGTAAGTATCTAGGCTTGTGTGTCAGTGCTGTTCCTGTTTTTGTGGCAATAGGCTAATAGTTGACTGTTTACAAACCTAGTAAGTAATAAGTGGTCTTTACTCTGCAAGCCACATAGCACAGCAATAGGTTAGTATGTGCCAGATCTCATTTTTCAAAAAGATTGTTGGAGTATTGTCAAGTTTCCTAGTTTTCCATAGTGCCATATCTCTTGGCCTTTTGGTCTCTCATTTCCATTTTACTTTCTCAGAACACACAGTTGAGAAAAATACCAGATAAAAATGCTTTGGCATTGTTTGAGAAATAAGGCCTATGGTATGTGCAACAATAGCTAAATAAAGATTTAAGATAGGTGCATCATACTTCATCTCCCTCATAACTTTACTAAGCCAAATAAGCCTAGGTCAAATTTTGAGTGCTTTAGATGCTGTCCTTCAAACTAAGAATCTGCATTACTTTCTGTCCTCCCTCTTAAGGCCTGTAAGCTCATAGCCTACGCATTGTACTAAACCAGTGTCTTGGTCCATAGCTTTGATATTTAGACCAGTACGACCTTTGCTCTTGTTCTTGCCTTTTTTTGCTTGGTACAGCAGCATTTTAGCTATGATCACAGTGAATGGTGGTGCTGGCTCGAAGGGCTGAATGGCCTACTCCTGCACCTATTGTCTATTGTCTATTTACAGTGTCGGCAGGGGCCCATCGGGGCCTCCAGCCCAGGAGCCCCGGCTCTGCTCACCAGCACCGTCTTTGGTGGAAAAACAGCCAGCACCTCTTCCTCCTCCTTCCACTTTTTTTGATCCTGCTCACCTGTTGGAGGAGGGAATGAAAACCAAGTTTGGCATGAGGGAGGCCGCACTGCTTCCCATCCACTGCCCATGCAGTAGTTGAATGGTTGAAAGTTGTGGATACAGCCCAGCCCATCACAGGTAAAGCCTTCCCCACCACTGAGCATATCTACAAGGAGCGATGCAACAAAAAAGCAGAATCCATCACGAACGACCCATATGATCCAGGCCATGATCTCTTCTCACTGCTGCCATCAGGACGGAGCCTTGGGTGCCACACCACCAGGTTCAGGAGCAGTTATTACCCTTCAACCATCAGGCTCCTGAACCAGCATGGATAACTTCACTCACCTCAACACTGAACTGATTCCATAACTTATGGACTCACTTTCAAGGACTCTACAGCTCCTATTCTCAGTATTATTTATTTACTTATTTTTTTAAAAATTGCAGTTTCTCTTCTTTTGCACATTGGTTGTCTGTCAGTCTTTATGCGTAGTTTTTCATTAATTCTATTGTATTTCTCTATTCTACTGTGAATGCCTGCAAGAAAATGAATCTCAGGATAGTATATGATGACATATATGTACTTTGTTTAATTTACTTTGAACTTTGAACTTGGATCTCTCGCTCACCTGGTTTAACTGGCAGCTGTTTTTGTTTACCCATTTCATCGTAGCAGGGAGATAGTAATTTCACACAGAACAAAGGATAGTCTCTGGTCCAGTCAGCAGTGTGCAGAGATTCTAGCTGTGTTGGAATCAGCTCCTTGTGTTGTTTTTACACCATTCTAAAGCTGCTTTTAAAAATCAATTGTTGGGTCGCAAGTCAGAGGATGAATCACACAGGGAGATTAGGAGTTTTGATCTTCAAGTATAAACTTGCTCTGTTGCGAGGGAAGTTAGGACAAGGCAGCTGTAAGGCATGTCATTGCACCACTGACTTTCCTGGAAGCAGCCCAATCAGAATTCAAAAGTACAAACTGCTGGAGGAACTCAGCAGGTCAGGCAGCATCTACGGAGAGGAATAAACGGTCTGTGTTTCGGCTGTCTGATGAAGGGCCTTGGCCTGAAACATCGACTGTTTATTCTTCTCCATAGATGCTGCCTGACCTGCTGAGTTCCTCCAGCATTTTATAGAACAGAGAAACATAGAAAACTACAGCACACTACAAGCCCTTCAGCCCACAAAGTTGTGCCGAACATGTCCCTACCTTAGAAATTACTACAAGGGGTGATTGATAAGTTTGTGGCCTACGGTAGAAGGAGTCAATTTTAGAAAACCTAGCACATTTATTTTTCCTACATTTACACACTTAGTCCAGCGGTCGTGGGGCATACGGATCCCTTCTTCGTAGAAGTTGGCGCCTTGGACCTCCAGAAAGTGGTCCACGGCAGGAGTGATTGATAAGTTTGTGGCCTAAGGTAGAAGGAGATGAGTTATTAACTTCAAACTTACTGCATTTTCATTCAAAGAGTTGAACTGCACCTGCATGTAATGAGAGCTGTATAAATCATCTCCTTCTACCTAAGGCCACAAATTTATCAATCACACCTGCTGTGGACCACTTCTACAAAGAAGGGATCCGTATGCTCCACGATCACTGGACTAAGTGTGTACATGTAGGAGGGGACTATGTTGAAAAATAAATGTGCTAGGTTTTCTAAAATTGACTCCTTCTACCTTAGGCCATGAACTTATCAATCACCCCTCGTAGGCTTACCCATAGCCCTCTTTTTTCTAAGCTCCATGTACCTATCCAAAAGTCTCTTAAAAGACCCTATCATATCCACCTCCACCACCATTGCTGGCAGCCCATTCCACGCACTCATCACTCTCTGCATAAAAAACTTACCCCTGACATCTCCTCTGTACCTACTCCCCAGCACCTTAAACCTGTGTCCTCTTGTGGCAGCCATTTCAGCCCTGGGAAAAAGCCTCTGACTATCCACATGATCAATGCCTCTCATCATCTTATACACCTCTATCAGGTCACCTCTCATCCTCTGTGGCTCCAAGGAGAAAAGGCCGAGTACACTCAACCTATTCTCATAAGGCATGCTCCCCAATCCAGGCAACATCCTTGTAGATCTCCTTTGCACCCTTTCTATGGCTTCCACATCCTTCCTGTAGTGAGGCGACCAGAACTGAGCACAGTACTCCAAGTGGGGTCTGACCAGGGTCCTATATAGCTGCAATATTACCTCTCAGCTCCTAAATTCAATTCCACGATTAATGAAGGCCAATACACCATATGCCTTCTTAACCACAGAGTCAAGCTGCTCAACTGCTTTGAGTGTTCTATGGACTCGGACCCCAAGATCCCTCTGATCCTCCACACTGCTAAGAGTCTTACCATTAATACTATATTCTGCCATCATATTTGTCCTACCAAAATAAACCACTTCACACTTATCTGGGTTGAACTCCATCTGCCACTTCTCAGCCCAGTTTTACATCCTATCAGTGTCCTGCTGTAAACTCTGACAGCCCTCCACACTATCCACAACACCCCCAACCTTTGTGTCATCAGCAAACTTACTAACCCATCCCTCCACTTCCTCATCCAGGTCATTTATGAAAATCATGAAGAGTAGGGGTCCCAGAACAGATCCCTGAGGCACACCACTGGTCATCAACCTTCACGCAGAATATGACCCATCTACAACTACTCTTTGCCTTCTGTGGGCAAGTCAGTTCTGGATCCACAAAGCAATGTCCCCTTGGATCCCATCCCTCCTTACTTTCTCAATTAGCCTTCGATGGAGCACCTTATCAAATGCCTTGCTGAAATCCACATACACTACATCTAATGCTCTTCTTTCATCAATGTGTTTAGTCACATGCTCAAAAAATTCAAGCAGGCTCATATGGCACGACCTGCCCTTGACAAAGCCATGCGGACTGTTCCTAATCATATTATACATCTCCAGATGTTCATAGATCCTGCCTCTCAGGATCTTCTCCATCAACTTACCAACCACTGAAGTAAGACTCACTGGTCTATAATTTCCTGGGCTATCTCTACTCCCTTTCTTGAATAAAGGAACAACATCTGCAACCCTCCAATCCCCTGGAACCTCTCCTGTCCTCATTGATGATTCAAAGATCATCGCCAGAGGCTCAGCAATCTTCTCCCTCGCCTCCCACCGTAGCCTGGGGTACATCTCATCTGGTCCCGGCGACTTATCCAACTTGATGTTTTCCAAAAGCTCCAGCACATCCTCTTTCTTAATATCTACATGCTCAAGCTTTTCAGTCTGCTGCAAGTCATCAGTACAATCACCAAGATCCTTTTCCATAGTGAATACTGAAGTAAAGTATTCATTAAGTACCTCTGCTATTTCCTCCGGTTCCATACACACTTTTCCACTGTCACACTTGATAGGTCCTATTCTTTCATGTCTTATCCTCTTGCTCTTCACATACTTGTAGAATGCCTTGGGGTTTTCCTTAATCCTGCCTGCCAAGGCCTTCTCATGGCCCCTTCTGGCTCTCCTAATTTCCTTCTTTAGCTCCTTCCTGTTAGCCTTATAATCTTCTAGATCTCTGAACCTTTTGTAAGTTTTTCTTTTCTTCTTGACTAGATTTATTACAGCCTTTGTACACCACGGTTCCTGTACCCTACCATAACTTCCTTGTCTCATTGGAACATACCTATGCAGAACGCCACATAAATATCCCCTGAACATTTGCCACATTTCTTCCATACTTTTCCCTGAGAACAACTGTTCCGAATTTAAGCTTCCAATTTCCTGCCTGATAGCCTCATAATTCTCCTTACTCCAATTAAACGCTTTTCTAACTTGTCTGTTCCTATCTCTCTCCAATGCTATTGTAAAGGAGATAGAATTGTGATCACTATCTCCAAAATGGTTTCTCGCTGAGAGATCTGACACCTGACCAAGTTCATTTCCCAATACCAGATCAAGTACAGTGTCTCCTCTTGTAGGCTTATCTACATATTGTGTCAAGAAACCTCCCTGAACATACCTAACAAACTCCACCCGATCCAAACCCCTTGCGCTAGGGCGATGCCAATCGATATTTGGGAAATTAAAATCTCCCATCACGACAACTCTGTTATTATTACACAGAGCATGTTACTCTGGATTTTCAGTATCTCTTGTATTCAGAATTTAGCCCAGTTTCTGCCTGTTTGCATTATGTGGATGAAGACAAGCTGTGATGATCAAGAGCCAGTGTAAACTGTTTGATCAAACTCACCACGGGTAAAAACAGTAGACCCTGATATAAGTGCCAGACAACACATGTAAGGATCCATCCCAGGGTTTCCCAACCTGGGGTCCATGGACCCCTCAGTTAATGGTAGGTGTCCATGGCCTAACTAAAGCTCAAAAGTTCAAGGTTCGAAGTAAAATTTATTTTCAAAGTACTTACATTTAACCAAATACAACCCTGAGATTTTTCCTGCGGGCATACTCGGCAAATCTATCGAACATTAACTGTAAACAGGATCAATAAACAACAAATTGTGCAAATGCAAATATAAATAAATAGCAATAAATAATGAGAACATGAAAAACAAGACAAAGAGTCCTTAAAGTGAGAACATCAGTTGAGGGAACTCCAGAAATAGAGTGAGCATAGTTATCCCCTTTTGTTCAAGAGCCTGATGGTTGAGGGGTAGTTACTGTTCTTCAACCTCGTGGTTGGGAACCCTGATCTACACAGAGTATGGTTCAGCAGAGGAGTAGATGAAGAGACTCATCCCTCTATTGCTCCTTCTTAAGGTAGGCTCTCAGGATTGGGGATGATTTGCTTCCACTTTAACTCTGTGGGATTTGAGGTGGCTGATGAGGAGTTTGAGAAGTGATGCGCTCCTTCAGCCATTTACGCTAAACTTCTTTGTGCTCCTGATGCACAACCTGAGGTTCTCAATCCCATCCCAGATGCTCCTTTCTCCACATTGGCCAGGAGTTCCCAGGAGTCAGTTACATTTCTCTGAGGATCCTGGAATTTTTTTCTCCTGGTGATCCCTTCTCGTGACAGAGCTTGGAATCATGTGTCTGTTTGTGTCTGATGTCACACATGCGAATGGCCTGTCCAGTGCAGTCAAAGGTGTAACTGGAGCCTCACCTCAGAATCACAATTAGGTTTATTCTCACTGGCATATGACGTGAAATCTGTTGTTTTGTGGCAGTAGTACAGTCCAAAGGCATAAAGCTCCGATAAATTACAAAATAAATAAATAATGCAAAAAAGGAATAACAAAGTAGTATCCATGGGTTCATAAACCATTCAGAAATCTGATGGTGGAGGGGGAAGAAGTTGTTTCTGAATTATTGAGTGTATGTCTTCAGGCTCCTGTACCTCTTCCCTAATGGTAGTAATGAGAAGAGGGCATGTCCCAGATGATGAGGGTCATTAATGATGGATGCCACCTTCATGAGGCACCACCTTTTGAAGACATCCTCGATGGTGGGGAGATTGTGCCTGTGATGGAGATGGCTGAGACTACAACCCTCTGCAGCCTCTTGCGGTCTTGTACATTGGAACCTCCGTCCCAGGCTGTGACGCAACCAGCAGAACGCTCTCCACCATACATGTATAAAAGGTCCTGCACCCAACATAGCTCACCAATCTCAGAAGTCATTGCTCGGTGAACATGGACACGGACACTGATGATGAACTCCACCACAGTCTTTTATGCACCAGCCACAACCTTTAGTTGATTGAAGAAAATGGTATCTAAAGATCTGGCACAAAACTCATTGTTTACTGGGGAGCTGTGATCCCTGCTCTCCTTTTTGCTTCTGAGACCTCAACTTCTATGATAAATGCAGCCACCACACAGCAGTAGGTAGGCACTGGTAATGATGGGGACACCCAGTTGTGACCTGAAAATTGTCAGTCGTTTCTTAGAGATACTCTGAACCTGAGGTCATAGATCTACACAGAGGGTCACCTTCCTCACGACTTTCTCGGTATCTATCAAACAGGTCTAGGACACTTACCCACTGAGTCCTGTCTCCCCGAACTATGACTTTTAGTCCCCTCCAATGTTAGAAACATAGAAAACCTACAGCACAATACAGGCCCTTCGGCCCACAAAGCTGTGCTGAACATGTCCTTACCTTAGAAATTACCCATATGGTTACTCATAGCCCTTTTATTTTCCTAAGCTCCATGTACCTATCCAGGAGTCTCTTAATGCACGTGCACAGTCTTTTAACCCCAGGTCAGTCCTCCAACCTACAGCCGACACATACTCGGGCTTGCAGACACTGGGCTTTGACCTCCCCTGCAGACTTGCACAGATTTGCAGACTTGGCTCCAGCTGACATGCCTTCCAGAGTTCTGATTTGACCCTCAGGCCTCGATCCTCAGCATCGTTCTCCACATTCCTGTCCCTAAAGCCTAACTTGACCCCTAACCATCCTTATAAACGTAAAAAAGCGATTTAAAAACAGCTAAATCTGAGCTGCGACTCAGCGGAGGTATGCAGCTTGGCACCATCTAGAAAGAATATTCTGATGAAGATGCAATGGGAAGATAGGAGAGTGTTATCTCCAGGTCTAAATAGAAGGCCTTCAGTACAGTTTCCAACATCGTAATTACGAAAGTACAAGTAGGCTAGACAAGAGGATGTTGTATATCAAGTTTATTGGATCGGGACAAGCAGAGCGGCGTGGGAGCTGAATTCTGAAGGGAGGCAGCTTTTTTAAAAACTTCTTCAAGTGCAAGAAGGACGATACTGCGCAGGCGCGTGATGTAGACAGGACAGCGCAGAGAGTTTAAAAAGGAGACCACCCTATACAGCGGGCAGCATATATTTGGATTTTAAGAAGGCCTTTGACAAGGTGCCACACATGAGGCTGCTTAACAAGATAAGAGCCCATGGAATTACAGGAAAGTTACATACGTGGATAGAGCGTTGGCTGATTGGCAGGAAACAGAGAGTGGGAATAAAGGGATCCTATTCTGGTTGGCTGCCGGTTACCAGTGGTGTTCCACAGGGGTCCGTGTTGGGGCCGCTTCTTTTTACATTGTACATCAACGACTTGGATTATGGAATAGATGGCTTTGTGGCTAAGTTTGCTGATGATACAAAGATAGGTGGAGGGGCCGGTAGTGCTGAGGAAACGGAGAGTCTGCAGAGAGACTTGGATACATTGGGAGAATGGGCAAAGAAGTGGCAAATGAAATACAATGTTGGAAAGTGTATGGTTATGCACTTTGGCAGAAGAAATAAACAGGCAGACTATTATTTAAGTGGGGAGAGAATTCAAAGTTCTGAGATGCAACGGGATTTGGGAGTCCTCATGCAGGATACCCTTAAGGTTAACCTCCAGGTTGAGTTGGTGGTGAAGAAGGTGAATGCAATGTTGGCATTCATTTCCAGAGGAATAGAGTGTAGGAGCAGGGATGTGATGTTGAGGCTCTACAAGGCGCTGGTAAAACCTCACTTGGAGTACTGTGGGCAATTTTGGGCTCCTTATTTAAGAAAGGATGTACTGACGTTGGAGAGGGTACAGAGAAGATTCACTAGAGTGATTCCGGGAATGACAGGGTTAACATCTGAGGAACGTTTGTCCGCTCTTGGACTGTATTCCTTGGAGTTTAGAAGAATGCAGGGAGACCTCATAGAAACATTTCAAATGTTGAAAGGCATGGACAGAGTGGATGTGGCAAAGTTGTTTCCCATGATGGGGGAGTCTAGTACGAGAGGGCATGACTTAAGGATTGAAGGGCGCCCATTCAGGTCAGAGATGCAAAGAAATTTTTTTAGCCAGAGGGTAGTGAATCTATGGAATTTGTTGCCACAGGTGACAGTGGAGGCCAAGTCATTGGGTGTATTTCAGGCAGAGATTGATAGGTATCTGAGTAGCCAGGGCATCAAAGGCTATGGTGAGAAGGCGGGGGAGTGGGACTAAATGGGAGAATGGATCAGCTCATGATAAAATGGTGGAGCAGACTTGATGGGCCGAATGGCTGACTTCTGCTTCTTTGTGTTATGGCCTTATAGTACAGATTTCTAGTCTGAATTTTAATTGCGAGCACAGGGTTTTCAGGATTTACTTCTGTCTCAGATGAACCAATTAAAGAATGTGAACCAGATCAGCTAGAAACAATATAAATTCCTGTAGTTCGGCTCATTGCCACTGTTCTGGAATTTATTTGAAAGCCAGTCTTCAGCTTTGTGCAATAATCGTTAATGAGGCAGAGACTGATGGCCAGCTTCTTAGCTAACAAAATTGGACAAGTGCCTAGCAGGGAAGTTAATTGTCCAGTCCCTGAAACATTACCTTCTCAACAAGTCTTCAAGAAGTGGCAGCTCAGCAACCTGTTACCCTGATTGTAAGCGGGAGGTTCTTTAATAAAATTCCTCTGAATCACGAGGGCAGGTGTCAGGCCATCTGGCCAAGAGCATTGTAGTTAAGAACATTGTGATGGAAATTAATTACAAATGACCTTTGGTCCCAGAGCTCAGTCCCTAGGAGTTCTTCTCCCTGACTGCACTGGATGTACACACTCATCGTGCTGTTTGCTGACCAACCCCAGCTGTGAGGGAAAACTTGCATTAGTTAAAGTCCTCAACACTTAGCAACGTTAATGAGCACTGCTTGGATCTGAGGCTGGGGTTGGTCCTTCCCCAGCTCATGCATCATCCTGTCTTGCAATTCTTCGTGCATGATCCTAGAGAGTGGTTGCCAGGGCTCTGCATCATCACAACATAGAAAATCAAGAGTTAGAGTAAATGGGTCCTTTTCAGGCTGGAGGGATATAAGCCCTCATTTGTTTACTATTTACATGAATGACCTGGAAGAGCGGACAAAATTAATGTTTCCAAGTATTCCATTCAGTGTTGTGATGAGGACATTGTTATTCTGCAGCAGGATATAGATAGATTGAGTGTCTGGGCAAAAACCTGGGAGCTGGAGTTTAATGTGGGGAAGTGTCAGGTCATGCACTTCGATAAGGGGAATCAAACAGAAAGTTACTATCAAAATCAAAGTTCAAAATAAATTTGTTATCAAAGTACGTGTATGTCACCACATACTATCCTCAGATTCATTTTCTTGCAGGCATTCACAGTGGAACAAAGAAATACAATGGATTCAATGAAAAACTACGCACAAACAACAGGACTGAAAAGCAACCAATGTGTAGAAGTAAACAATCTGCACAAATACAAAATGTATTAATAATAATAATAATAATAATAATGAAGAATACAGGAAACCATGCAAGCATATGCAATTCTGATAAGAATTATATACCACTAAACTTAAATGAGAGCACAACCCAGAAAAGTGAAGACATTATCACTATTGAAGAAAAAGTTAACCAATGGAAGAGCATGACCCTCCATGGAAGATATCCCCATGATCTGAGCAGACTAGATGTTGACAAGGAAGCGTTGAACGTCTGGCTCAGAGTTAGAGACCTATTCCCAGAAACAGAAGGGTTCCTTCAGGCAATACAGGACCAGGTGGTTAACACAAAAAATGATCAAAAATACATAGTAGAAGATCAACAAATGCAAGCAGAAAGTGCTGAAAAAAAAACAGAAACAATCTGACACATTACAGGATCCTGTCGCGGTTTAACACAATCTGATTACTTACACAGGCACAATCAAATGGCAAACATTATCCATCAAAATCTTGCTTTAAATACAAACTCATAAATGAAATCACACCTTACTATAAATACAAGACTGATCCAGTTTTAGAGTCAGAAGACCACAAATTATATTACGATTGATCCATTATTACAGATAGGACAAACCATAATAACTGGATATAATATTACAGGATAAGCAAGCAAGAACAATTTACTTAATAGATGTAACAATTCCAACCACACATAACACACAGAAATCAATAAGTGAAAAACACCAGTAATATTCTGAACTAAAAGAGGAAATTGAAAGACTTTGGACACAAGGTATACACTGTCCCAATAGTAATATCTACAACTAGTGTCATCCCAAAGTCACTACACAAGGACGTTAAACAATAAGGGCTACACAGTAATGTCTATGTAAATTTTCAGAAAGCCACAGTACAAAACACCATTGGAATAGTCCATAATTTTCTACTAATTACAAATGAGTGTGCTTGGCTATGCCCGTACCTCAGGTTTTACCAGCCTGAGCTGAGAAACAATGAATAATAATAGTAATAATAAACAAATAATACTGCGATGTAGAGTCCTTGAAAGTACATCCACAAACTCAGTAATCAGTTTAGTGTTGAGGTGAGTGAAGAAGTCCACGCTGGTTCAGGAGCCTGATGGTTAAAGGGTAATAACTGTTCCTAAACCTGGTGGTATGGGACCTAAGGCTCCTGTACCTCCATCCCGATAGCAGCAGCAAGAAGAGCACAGGCCTGAAAATAGAGAGATAGCAAATTAATGAATTACAAAGGAATCTAGGTGTTCAAGCTCATGAATCACTAAAAGATAGCAGGCACGTTCAACAAGAGGTTAAGAAGGCAAACTATTTTGGCCTTTCTTGTTAAAGGGCTAGAGTTTAAGAACAGGGAGATATTGTTCCAGTTCCACAGGGTGGTGCTGAGGCCACACCTGGAATACTGTGCACTGTTTTGAAACCCTTACCAAAGAAAGGATACAGTTGCATTCACCAACTGGGATGAGAGCTTTGTCCTATTAGGAGATTCTAAGTTGTTTGAGTCTGTATTCCTTGGAGTTTAGAAGAGTGAGTGGAGACCTTATTCAAACATATAGAATTTTGAGAAGTCTAGTGGGACAGTCGCAAACAAGGGGGCATAGCTACAATGTTATAGCTAATTGTAATGTATGGATCTATTTCTTTTAGAGTAATGTCCCCCACCGAGTACGACATAGTGATCTGTTGTCTGCGCATGCACTGTTGTCTATACATGTGCATTGCTCTCTCCCTCTCTCTCTCTCTCTGTAATGTAAATACACCGGTTAAAGCCATCTCCTGCATGTGTGCGTTTATTTAATATATATGTAGTTGTACACTGACACAACAAATTGGCGACAAGTATGAGCCTGAATGTCAGAAAATATCACGACTGCACTGACAGTTATGGGATGAAACAGCGTGAGTTAAACAGCACGAGAAGGCCAAAGGATCCGTGAGTAACAGTGAAAGACGCTCTGAACTTAATGTGAACAGAATGTGGCGATGGCTTCAGTCGGGAAAGTTGATAAATTTGAGAGCACTAATGAAGGCCGGGAGCCATATATCGAGAGGGTGGAGCTGTATTGTAATGTGAACAATGTGAGGAAGCAACAGAAGGCCCTTCTAAGCTTAGTGGGTACAAGAACATACAGTCACTTACGCAACTTAGTCACCCCTGAAAAGCCGGAAAGCAAGACATTCAATGAAATTGTTACAATTTTACAAAATTACCTGAGCCCTAAACTGCTGGTAATAGCTGAGAGATTTAGATTTTACAAAAGGAATCAGTCAAAGGATAAAAGCATGTCTGAATACATTGCAGAACTGCACAAACTTTCCTAGAACTGGGACTTTAGAGATGGACTTTCTGATGCATTAGGGGACAGACTTCCATGTGGCATGCATAGCCAAAGCACTCAAATGAAGCAATTGGCAGAAAGAGACCTAATCTTAGAATGGGCAATATCGTTAGAGACTGCAGCAAAGGATGCAGCAGAACTACAAAAAAGCAGGTTAGAATGTGAAATGCACAAAATGTCCCTGAATGGTGCAAAAAGCTAAAGATGTTATCGATGTGGCAAATCCTCCCATGATGTAAATGACTGTTGGTTCAAAGAAAAAGTCTGCAGAAAGTGTCACAGACAAGGTCACATAGAGAGAATGTGTAAGGCAGATAAAAAGCACAACTGAGTGAAAAGTCTCAAACACAAAACTAAGCAAATGCATAAAGTTACCGAATGTAAAACAGAATCAGACAATGTAAAGTCTTAAAAAGGTAAACTGTCATGCCTAGAACTGCATAGTATAACTGAAGCAGATCACAAAATCATCTGGATCACAAATGATGTGTCTGGTGTAAAACTGGAAATGGAGCTGGATACAGGGCCAGCTTTGTCCATAATTCCAGAGGCTGACTACAACAGAATATTTTCTAAGATACCGTTAGAGGTGACCTCAGTGATGCTAAAAACCTACACAGGCGAAAAATGTGTCTCCAAAAGGCAAAATGAAGGTAAACGTGACGTATGGAGGCCAAACGCAGCAGTTAGAGCTTTATCTATTGAAAAGTGGAGGGACAGCACTTTTCAGATGTAAATGGTTGAGAAAAATCCTACTAGACTGACATTCAATCAAAGCTCTCAGTGTGGCATCAACAGGCAACTGCAGCCCAAATGGTAGCATTAATCAGAAGTTGTCATAGCTGTTGTATGCTAATGAGAAGGTGTTTGAGAAGGGAATAGATAAACAGATTGAAAACATGGCCAAAAGCTGTTCGGGATGCCAGAAAGTTAAAATGCACCCCTACGGGTACTGTTATGCCCGTGGGAGTGGCCGTCATTACCACGGAACAGAGTACATATTGACTTTGCTGGGCCATTCATGGACTCCATGTTTCTGATTGCTGTAGATGCTCATTCGAAGTGGCTGGGGGTTATACCAATGAAGTCAACCAAGTCAGCAAAGTCTGTCTCTGCTCTGAGGACTACCTTCACCAGAAATGGCTTACCTGAATAAATTGTGAGTGACAGCGGACCACTATACATGTTATAAGATTTCCGAATGTTCATGAAGTAAAATGGCATCAGACATTTCAAATCATCTCCTCACCACCCAGCTATGAATGGGTTAGCTGAAGGGTTTATCCAAACCTTTAAGAATTCCATTAAAGCGATGGGCAAGGAGGATATTTCTCTCCAGCACAAAGTGGACAATTTCCTTTTTATGTATCGGAACTCTATTCATGCAACAACAAATCAAACTTCTGCAATGCTGTTCATGAGTAGGAATCTGAAATCTTGTATAGACATCAAAGAAAAAGTCTGCAGAAAGTGCCTATGGAGGGAAGTGCATAATAAGTCGCTCAGCCAATTGCCAAGTGAGTCAGCAAGGAGCTTTGAAATTGGACAGGAAGTCCTAGCACATGATTACTGAGAAGACAAGTGGACACCCGGTAGGATAGCTACAAGAACTGGATCACTGATGTACACAGTGGACGTTGGAGATCAGACGTGGAGACATCATGTGGACCAGATACTGAATGCTCAAGCTGAGTCAACTGCATCTATCAAGATGGACACATTACAGTCACCAGACTTATCTCTCACTGATGATCATGCCACTGACAGCAACATGACACATTGTCTTAGACAAGACTCCTGCCAAGCATGATGCCATTCCACAGGTCCAAAGGTGCTATCTTGAAAGAAACAGAACGCCATCCTAAAGACTGAACCTTTAGAACTGTGAAGTTAGTCATAGACTGTTACTGTGAAAGCTTGTTTATTTGGACTATGGGTTAATGAAAGGAAAATTGAATGTTTTGTACATATACAGTTTTATGTTGCATTAATCTAAAGGGGGAGCAAGTGTAATGCATGTATCTATTTCTTTTAGAGTAATGACCCCTCCCTTAGCACCACATATTGATCTGTTGTCTGTATACGCACTGTTGTCTCTCTGTCTCTCTGCAATGTGAGTACACCAGTTAAAGTTATCTTCCACATGTGTGCTTTTATTTAATCGATATGTGGTTGTGCACAGACACAACACTAATCAGTAAAAATATCTTCCTTCAGTGGGACATGAATTCTCTGCCCCAAAGGGGTGGTGGAGGCCAGATCATCTGATATATTCAAGGTAGACGTGGATAAATATTTGAAGGATCTAAGAATTGAGGGATTCCAGGTGAGCAGCCTCTGTTTGCAACAGTAGCAGACATGAGAAGGAGTCTGCAGAGAGTCTACCCCATAAGGCGGCTAGGCCAGACAACATCCCAAGCCGAGTACTCAGGAAGTGTGCAAACCAGCTCACTGGCATCTTCATGGACATCTTTAACACTTCACTCATCCAGGCTGCTGTCCCCACATGCTTCAAATCATCCACCATTATCCCCGTACCAAAGAACTCTATGCCTTCAGAACTAAATGACTACCACCCAGTGGTACTGATGCCAATCATCATGAACTGCTTTGAACAGCTGGTAATGGCACATATGTCATGGTCCGGTCCGTGAAGTCCGCATTCCGGTTCATGGTCCAGTCCATCGATCCTTGTTCCAGGTTTTCCTGTTTTCTCCCTTGTTCTGTTCGGTGCCTTAATTGAGGCACCTGATTCTCATTTTGGTCTGGCACATAAATACCTCTGCAAAGCAGGGATTGTTGGCTGGACTGTTCTCTTCCCCTCCCCATCTGAATCCCTGGCAGTTACTTTGGCAGTTTATCTCAACAGTTATTTTGGCACTAACCTTCATCTGTTACCTTTGCCTGCTACCTTGCCTGCAACCTCGCCTGTGTCCTTGCCTGTATCACCGTCTAGTTCAACTGCCAGAGTGAGACCGGAGCCTTGCCACGCCAAGATAAGGAACTATCTATGGTTGAGTTTGGAACTATCTCTTTGTGTCCTCGTGTTTAGTGTCTGTGCCAAGAAGAGTCCCAGCCCTAAGTCCTGTTCCCTAGGAGGGGTCCTGATTCTGTGTTCTGTGTACGAGTCCTGGCCCTACGTTCTGTTCCCAAGGAGGGGTCCTGGCTCTGTGTTCCATGCTCTTATGTTCAAGATCAAGGCTTTGTGTTCCTGTGTTCCAAGTTCCAGGTGCTGTGTTCCAGTCCTGTCCAAGTCAAGGCTTCGTGTTTTCATCCTGTTCATGTGCCTCGCCCAGCCCAGGAGTACCTCGCCCAGCCCGGTGCAGGAGTCTCTTGTCCTGTCCAAGCCACGTCCAAGAATCTTGTCCTGCCCAAGTCAAGGCTTTGTGTTCTGTCCTTGCCAAGATCCTAGTCCTGAGTCCTAGCCTAGACCCGGGTTCCAGTTCTGAGTCAAGACTCAGGTTCTGAGTCCCAACCAAAACCCAGGTTCCGGGTCCTTGTCCAGGCTCTGGTTCCAGAGTTCCATGTTTCTAGTCCAGGCTCCTTGTTCCTAGTTCCCTATTCGGGTCCTGTGTTTCTAGTCCAAGTCCTAGCCCAGGCCCTGAATCCTAGTCTCGTCCAGGGCCTGTGTCAATGTCCAGCGTCGTTTCTTCCTTACTCACCTTGCAATCTCGATAAACCTAGTCCTGTTCCTAGTACTTCAGTGTCTGTGGCTTGCTTTTGTGTCTGCCATCGACGCCCACCTTATAACAACATATCAAAATCTCCATTATCACCAGACCTGCTCTACGACAGATACCACAACATCTATCATGCACCTGGCCCTGACACACTAGAAAACAAGGACACATGTCAGAATGCTGTTTCTGGATTCCAGTTCAGCATTCAACACTGTTGTTCCACAGACCCTGGTGGGCAAACTCCTACTCCTCGGTCTAAATACACCACTGTACATCTGGGTTTTGGATTTCCTAAGCAACAGATCTCAGGTAGTCAGGATGCACAACTGATCCTCCCTCCCCATCGACCTCAACATGGCTGTCCCTGGGGCAGTGTGCTGAGCCCACTGCTGTACACTCTGCTCACACATGACTGCCTGGTGAAACACCCGAGTCATCACATTGTCAAGTTCACCAATGACACGGCAGTGGTGGGCTCATCACCAACAACAATGAGATTACCTAGAGAGGAGGTGAAAGAACTCGAGGGCTGGTGTTCGACAAAACCTCTTCTTCCATGTCAACAGGACAAAGGGAATTGTTATCAATTCCAGGAGAACTCACACCACTCACATTCCTCTGTAGATTGGCAGCACAGCAGTGGAAACTGTGAGTTTCAAACTCCTGGAATGCACATCACACACAACCTCTCCTGGTCCCGGAAAAGGGCCAGTAACGTCATGAATGATTACACCTACCCTGCTCATGTACTGTTTGTCCCACTCCCATCAGGGAGGAGGATACACAGCATCCAAACCAGGACCATGAGACTCAAAAACAGTTACTTTCCCCCAGCAGTAAGGCTGATCAACACCTCCACCCACTAACCCAGCCCTCCACATCTCCCACCACCAGTACCTTACCATTTCCTGTCAGCCACCTTATGTACAGACAACACTCCTGTGCCTATCATCATTTTATGGCCATACAATCAGAGTATATAAGCTATTTTATGTATTTATATTTATTGTGTTTTTTAAAAAAAAAATTGTGTTTTTTTTCTTCTTGTGGGTTCTTTTTGTGCAGCATCGGATCCGGAATAACAATTTTTAAAATTCTCCTCTACACTTGTTTACTGGAAATGATATTATACAATCTTGAATGTTGAATATTTAATCTCATGGGGAACTGACACAGAAGAGGGTGAAGCCAGCATAGATCAGTCGTGATCATATTGAATGGTGGGGGTAGCCTGAGATGCCGAGTGGCCTCCTCCTGCTCCTGGTTTCCTGTGTAACCCAAAGTTATGTAGCGCATTCCTCTCAGCCCAAAGAGGATAGCACTCAGTAACCTGGGCAAGAAACAGCGCCACATCCTCCTTCAATCTAAGGAGGACACCACTCATTAAAAGCTCTAGAATTCAAAAGGTACAAAAGAAATGCAACTCCTTGATGTGGGAATCGCAGTAATGAGGAAGATCCTAGGTTCAATCCCTGACCTGTGCTGTGAATTGACTTTAACGAGGGCTGATTTTATGTTTAATCATAGTGCCACTGGGTCAAGGAGGGAAAGTCATCCAGAGCTCCCCCTTTTGGTGTTGCTGGAAAGTGCGTGTGGCTGGACATCAGGTGAAGGCTGAATCAGTTGAATATCCCACCACCACTGCGATCTCAGCCCACACATAAGGCATGACTGGAAATAGAGAAACAAGGCAGTTAAAGAACAGGTGGAATGAAGGAAAACATTTGAAAACTCGTTGTTAAAAGGTCTTGACAAACAGCTGTACTCGTTTGCAAGGTATCGCATGCTCAGCACCTCACCCCAGTGACAGAAAGCTGTCCCACTCTGTGAAAATCACATGCATCTCATTAATTCCAAATGCCAAGTCAAAGTGCTTTAACACAGGAGCTTTTCTTTTCTGGGGGAGTGATGCCTGGTTTTAACTTCCCCATCCCAGTATAGGTCAATACTCTGACCAGTGACTTTGCATATAATTCTGTAGCCTTGTGCTCTGTTGAAAGTGCCTTTTTAATTCATGTGGGCTTAAGCGGGTGGCTCATTATATTTGTTTGATGTAGCAGTCTTGAGACTTTGCAAGGCCCCATTGTGCCTCACAGGTGCAGAGTTGCCTGTAAATGTCATTGTATAATTGCCTCCACTGAGACACAATTACGATAATGTCACTGATTTAGTTTTCATTTGAGGTCCAAGCAGAAACCTTCAGGTCACTTCCTGTTTCTAGGTTTCTTCACTTGCGACTTCAGGGTCCTGCGAACTAGAAATATGCTCCTTTAACAAGCAGGCCACTGGCCTGCCCAGTACACTAATCCTTAAGGTGAGGCATTAAAATGAGGGCATTGCTCTTCTGGCTGGACATAAAATTCCTGCGGTACTCTTTGAAGAAAAGTAGGATGGGGTTCCAGTGAATATCCTGGGCATACGCTTATCACATGGGATCTCACCTGAAATGATTGGTTGCTGTGCATCAAACAGCAACGAAAGAGAGCTACAAGGAAGCATGTGCCTCAGATTCAAAGCGATGGGCTAAAGATACAATGGAAATGTAAGGAGAAACAATTTTATTGACAATAATCTGGAAATCACTGCCTATAGGAGATGTGGTAGCTAGGTGTGGAAACAATCAATTTGGGCTTCAAAGGGGAATTGGAAAGACACTGGAAAGGGAATAATTTACAGGCTGGAGTGGGCTGTTGAGATGTTAAGCAGATACCCTCGCCTGGACAGGTCAAGAGGGGTGCTGTAGAGTGCACCTGTCATGGTCCGGTCCATGAAGTCCACATTGTGGTTCACAGTCTGGTCCATCAATCCTTATTCTGGGTTTTTCTGTTTTCTGCCTTGTTCTGTTGGATGCCTTAATTGAGGCACATAATTCTCATTTCAGGCTGGCACATAAATACCTCTCAAACCAATGATTCCCCGCTAGACTGTTCCCTTCCCCTCCCCATCTGAATCCCCGGCAGTGTACCTCGGCAGTCACCCCGGCCCTGCATCCCAGGAAACATCCCGGCCCTGCGTCTTAGAAAGGGTCCCGGCCCTGCACTCCAAGGAGGAGTCCTGGCTCCGTACCCAAGAGCCTTACCAAGCCGAGTCTAAGAGCCCAGCCAAATCTAGTTCAAGAGCCACGTCCTGTGCTAGAGATTCCTCGTCCTGTGCTGGATTGTCCCCATCGGAATCCTCGGCAGTGTACCTCGTCCTGTGCTCCAGTCCAAAGCTCTGAGTGTCCAGTCCATGTCCAAGGCTCTTGTGTTCCTGTGTTCCAAGATCAAGTCCAGGTGCCGTGTTCCAGTCCTGTCCAAATCTAAGCTTCGTGTCCTCATTCAGTTCTGGTGCCTCGCCCAGCCCGGTGCTGGAGATTCCTCATCCTGGAGTACCTCGTCCTGTGCTGGAGATTCCTTGTCCTGGAGTACCTCATCCTGTGCTGTAGCTACATTCTGTCCTTGCCAAGATCCTAGTCCTGAGTCCTAGCCTAGACCCGGGTTCCAGTTCCGAGTCAAGACCCAGGTTCCAGGTCCTTGTCCAGGCTCTGGTTCCAGAGTTTCATGTTCCTAGTCCAGGCTCCTCGTTCCTAGTTCCACGTCTGGGTCCCGTGTTTCTAGTTCAAGTCCTAGCCCAGGCCCTGAATCCTAGTCTCGTCCAGGGCCTGTTTCAATGTCCAGCATCATTTCTTCCCGACTTTCCTTACTTTCTTGATAAACCTAGTCCTGTTCCTAGTACTTCAGTGTCTGTGTCTTGCATTTGTGTCCGCTCCCAGCACCCACCCCCCTTGTAACAGGACCAGATTGTGCATCTAAATTATGATAGCCTGCTATATCCTGAGCACAGTGCTAAGTGTCAGGAAATGTAAAGGAGGCATGACCCAAACGCAAAGCAGTGGAGACAATTCAGAGGTGAGCAATAACTTTACTAATAAACTGCAAAATAACAAGCCATGAGCAGTCATAAGACAAAAGATAATAAATACTTAACATGACAAGGCAAAATGATAAATGAAAGCTAGGACCAACTGGCTGAGGTTGGCTGGTTTGTATGAGTAAACAAGGATTGTGGATGAGAGCTGGATTTAAATAGGCTGCCGGTGATGGGTTGGAAATGAGTGGCAGATGACTCCTGTTAGCTGGATGGAGACTGGGAGAAGACTGCATGTGCAGGCCTGACACTAAGGCTAATTAAAATCTCTTTCACTTAGGATTGCAGTGAGCAGAGGAAAGAGACTTTATGAGAGGTGAAAAGCAAGTGATAAAACCATTGGAATATTCACGCAGATGCTCACATTGCCTTTGCTACTTTATCCCTCTATACATTGTTTCTCTGATGTTTCAATTTTCTCCATCATCTCATACAAAGATTATCTGAGCTATATTTCAATCCTGTAGAACTTTTAAGCAACTTACACATTATTTAATCAAATTATTGAATTGCTATAGTGCATAGGAAGGCTATTGACCCTATCAAGTCCTGCTAGATCCTAGTAACAGATTCTTGTCAGTCCCTTCAGCCCTCTGTTTCCCCACAACCTGTAAATTATTCCCTTTACAGTGTTCTTCCAATTCCCTCTTGAAACCCGAATTGAGTTCCAGATCATTGTCACTCTCGATGTAAAATAGTTTCTCCTTAC
This sequence comes from Mobula hypostoma, assembly GCF_963921235.1. Taxonomy (NCBI): domain Eukaryota; kingdom Metazoa; phylum Chordata; class Chondrichthyes; order Myliobatiformes; family Myliobatidae; genus Mobula; species Mobula hypostoma. Next base: position 21,513,267 of record NC_086128.1, read on the forward strand.
ACCCTCACTGCATCTTTTGTCCATCACTTTGAATCCGTGTCCCAGCCCTTGAACCATCCACCAATTAGAACAGCTTCCACCTGTTCCTCCTCTCTAAACTGATTGTAATTCAATCCACCTCGATTAAAACCCCTAACAATCTCCTTTGTTCCAAAGAAAACAAGTCCTGCTTTTCCAGTCTAACCCTGGAGCTGACATCCCTTATCCCCGAAATCATTTGGGTAGATCTCTCCCTTGTCCTCGCTAGGACCTTCATATCCTTTTCAAAGTGAGATGACCAGAGTTTGAGGTGATACTCCAGCTGCAGGCCAGCCAAGGTTTTACAAAGTATCGACATAACCTCCCTGCACTTGTACCCTATGCCTTATTTATAAATCCAGAATTCCAGTTCTGATATAGGGCTGTGTGTTCTCACTATCAATCACTGCCTTCCCTGCTGACTGGTCTTCTGTGCCCCTTGCTCTATTTTCCAGTACCATGCAGCAAGTCCTTGGAATAATGCTGTAAATAACCCAGGAGAAAAATCACAAGTGCATCAGTTAAGAAATGGTCCTCCTTTAGTTTTCCTTGAGCACATTTAATTAGTTATCAGCAATTCAGAACGAGTTTGTTTGGCCATGAGAGATTTGATCATTTTGCAAGTGACGTTGCAAGGAACCATGGTGATGAACATTTCCCAAATCCAGTGACAGGAGCCAGAGAATGGGGCAGTTGGAGACAGATCAAGATAAAGTTGGTGCTGGTGATATACGGCAATGTTTTGCAGGCAGATCACAAAACTAGTCAATATACTTCTTCTGAACTACAATCTGCAGTCTGTAATTTCCCTTTAAGCAATTCGGTTGTTTGTCAGGATTTGTGTGTATTTTATATTGATTCTTTTACATTTCTCTGTTCTACTATGAATGTCTGCAAGAAAATGCATCTTAGGGTTGTATATGGTGACATATACAGTATGTACTTTGATAATAAATTTACTTTGATGAAAACTCCAGGAACATATCCAATTTAGAGCTGACAACTCTAAGTTCAGGTGACTGGGTTGCTTTTCCTTTTAAGTCTAGCTGTTCCAAAGGCTAGCGGAAAGTGGGAGTGGAAAGGTGAATACACATGCCTTTTTAGAGCAGCAGGCCAGAGAGATGAGATTGCCAACAGTCAGAAAAATGTAAGAGTGCAAGATAAGAAGCAGGCCAGACTAAACTGATAGCTGGCAAGCCTTCGAAAGAAAATTGCTTCCAGATTCTAATTATTTTCCTCGATGCTTCAGTTGGTAAAGGGAACATGTACAGATCACAGCTTCTCTCCCCTGTTGGCCAAAATCAATTTGAGCTGCTTTGATTTGCTTCAAAGGAATAAAGTTATTGAGCAGAAAATCACCCATGGTTCAATCTCCTGATTAGTATCATGAGACAGGTTTGATGTGAAAACTGTACTGAATTAATCTCCTGAATTAGATTGAACAGACCCTTGTCATTCAAAATAGAGGCATACCAAATGGAATTGATTACTTTAATATAAACGGGAAGGAAATCCAAGAAAGATTAGAAAACCTAAGCAGATCTCAGGAAATGTACTGTATGTACTTTGAGACAATTTAAAGTATAAAAGTTGAGATTATTGTCATGTGCACAAGTACATGTATAAACAAGTACAATGAAAAACCATCTTGCAGCAACATCACAGGCACAGAATATCAGATAAGCAGCGTTCACAATTGCTACAAGAAAGAACACAGAACAAAATACCGCAAAGTCCATTTTCGTGCAAATTGCAAAATGGTCATAGTGTTACTAAACCGTAGTAATTAGGGTTGTACTAAATGGTTCCAGCAACAATTAGATGAAGGGAAGTAGCTGTTCTTGAGCCTGGTGATTTGGGACGTCAAGCTTCTGTGCCTCCTGCCTGATGGTGGCTGTGAGGAGATGCCATGGCCCAGATTGTGTGGATCTTTGATGATGGATGCTGCCTTCCTGAGGAAGTGCCTCCCATGATTGGCCTGTGTCCGCTACTCTCCACAGCTTCCCACATTCCTACTGGAATTGACATTGCAGTTTGCGAGGCAACCAGTCGGGAGACTTACGACAGTACGTCTAGAGAAGTTGTTAAGACAAACCTCCTTAACCTTCAAAGAAAGTAAAGACACTGGTGCACTTTCCTTGTGATTACATCTGTGTTCTAGGGCGAGGATAGTTCATCCGGGAATGTATAGTTATTGGTTCTCTGTACCGCTAATCCCCCAATGTAAACTGGCTCATGTTGACTTCATGAAGTACTGACTCTCACCCTGAGTGAGTCAATGATCACAGGCTGGATAAGATTTGGACAATCAATAATGAGTCTGGTTTTAAGAATGGTGATGAACCAAACCTGAGTAATAACCATAAGACCACAAGACCATAAGATGTAGGGACAGAACTCGCCCATTCAGCCCATCGAGTCTGCTCCACTATTCCATCATGGCAGATCCCAGATCCCATTCAACCCCATGCACCTGCCTTCTCGCCATATCCTTTGATGCCTTGACCGTTCAGGAAACTATCAAATAAAGCCTTTATCTTGTGTCAGAAACTATTGAAGATTGGAGTCGAGCGATTAGGACAAAGTTGAAGAGCAAAAATTGCACATTAAGCATCAACCAACATCATTTTAAAGGTCAAGATCCTACCTGAACAATGTACTTGTTCATTGTGAGGAAGTGACATTCCATGTGAAAGTACAATGATACCTCATACCTACATCTCCACAAAGCCTTCATAACATTTCAAATGAAATGTAGTCAAACAGATTTAAGGGATTGGTTACCCAGGAAAATTTTGACAGTGATTACAAAAGTGACCATCTGGTTCACTTAATACCCTTAAGGAAATGAAATCTGCCTTCATTATGTACTCAGAGCAAGGAGGCTGCGAATGAACGGCTGATTTCTGGAGCGAAGGCAGTTTTTTTACTACTCGGGGTAGAAGAGAGGTGAGACTGCGCAGGCATGTGACGTCAGCCAGTAGAGTGCGAAAGGTTTAAAAAGACCGCCATATCCAGCAGGCAGCAGAGTGATAGGGCTTTGGTTCAATGGGCGTAGGCGGTAACAGGATGAGGTGAGGTAGGTTTACCTGTGTTATTTGTGGAAAGGAGGAAGTATGTGTGTGAGGCCAGTTTTCTGTGCTCGGTGTCTGGTGTGGGAAGTCCTGGAGTCTCCCAGGCTCCCGGACGGCCATATGGACTGTGTCACAGTGGTGTCTGAAAAGAGGATGCTGTCTAAATTGCATGCCATCTTGGTCAATGTCTCCCATCCACTACATAATGTACTGGGTGGGCACAGGAGTACATTCAGCCAGAGACTCATTCCACCAAGATGCAACACAGAGCGTCATAGGAAGTCATTCCTGCCTGTGGCCATCAAACTTTACAACTCCTCCCTTGGAGGGTCAGACACCCTGAGCCAATAGGCTGGTCCTGGACTTACTTCAAAATTTACTGGCATAATTTACATATTACTATATAATTATTTATGGTTTTATTACTATTTATTATTTATGGTGCAACTGTAATGAAAACCATTTTCCCCCGGGATCAATAAAGTATGACTATGACTATGACTATCTGCACCAGGTGTGTCGAGCTGCAGCTCCGAAGGGACCAAGTTAGGGAACTGGAGATGCAACTTGGTGACCTTCATCTGGTCAGGGAGAGCAGGGAGGTGATAGAAAGGAGGTGGTCACACCAGGGCCACGGGAGACAGACAAGTGGGTCACAGTCAGGAGGGGGAAGGTGAAGAGTCAGGTACTAGACAGTACCCCTGTGGCTGTACCCCTTGACAATAAGTACTCCTGTTTGAGTACTGTTGGGGGGGGACAGCCTACCTGGGGGAAGCGACAGTGGCCGTTCCTCTGGCACAGAGTCTGGCCCTGTGGCTCAGAAGGGTAGGGAAATGAAGAGGAAGGCAGTAGTGATAGGGGACTCGATAGTTAGGGGGTCAGACAGGCAATTCTGTGGACGCAGGAAAGAAACACGGATGGTAGTTTGCCTCCCAGGTGCCAGGGTTCAGGATGTTTCAGATTGCGTCCAAGATACTCTGCAGTGGGAGGGAGAACAGCCAGAGGTCATGGTACATATTGGTACAAATGACATAGGTAGGAAAAGGGAAGAGGTCCTGAAAAAAAGACTACAGGGAGTTAGGAAGGAAGTTGAAAAGCAGGACCGCAAAGGTAGTAATCTCAGGATTACTGCCTGTGCCACACGACAGTTAGAATAGGAATGAGGTGGAGGATAAATGCATGGCTGAGGGACTGGAACAGGGGGCAGGGATTCAGATTTCTGGATCATTGGGACCTCTTTTGAGGCAGGTGTAACCTGTACAAAAAGGACAGGTTGCACTTGAATCCCAGGGGATCAATATCCTGGTGGGGACATTTGTTAAGGCTACTGGGGAGAGTTTAAACTAGAAATGTTGGGGGGTGGGAACTGAACTGAAGAGACGGAGGAAGAGGAGGTTGGCTCAGAAATAGAGAGAGCTTGTAGACAGTGCGAGAGGAAGGATAGGCAGGTGATAGAGAAGGGACGCGCTCAGACCGAAGGTTTGAGATGTATCAACTGACAAACTATGGCCACAGTAGGTCAGAGGCTGGGATCTTACAGTGAGTGATTCACATCCTGATACACCAAGACCTTTCCATCATTGTCAAGACCCAAGTCAAGAGTGTGATGGAACACACATCACTTGCCTGGATTAGTATAGTTTCAACAATCCTCAAGAAGTAGCACACTATCCAGAAAAAAGGCAGCCCGGTTGACTGGCACCCTATCTACTACTCTAAAAACTCCCTCCCTCCACCACCGGCTTGCATACCGTCTACAAAATTCACCACAGTTACTCACCCAGGCTACCCAACAGCACCTCCCAAACCTGTGACCTCTGCCACCAAGAATGACAAAGGGTGGTAGGTGCATCTGCAGGTCCCCCATCCACCAAATCACACATTGTCCTGACCAAACTACATCTTGTCTCTGGGTCTAACCACTGGAACTCCCTCCCCCACAGCTCTTCACCAGAAGGACTGCAGAACTTCAAGAAAGCAACTCACTCCACTTAAGGGGCAGTTAGGGATGGGCAATAATCTTGCCATGGATGCCCAGATCCTTTGTTTGAACAAAACAATGGGGGTCATAACATGCGGATTGATGGGGGTGGCGGGGAGTGGAGGGAAGTTAGATCTACTCATAGCTGTGGGCCCTGCCAGTGTTTGATCGATTAAAGCTCAAATGGCATGATCAATAAATAGAGAATGCGGCGAACAGGGTGAATTAAGGCAGTGATGGCCCCAAGCTCAGTGATGGCCAGGAACACGTCAAGTAATAAACTGAAGCTGAAGCAAATAAACTGGTCTGGGATAACTCATGTTGGGGAACTGACATACGTGGAGAGGGTAGGGAAACTGGAACTCATCAGGCTTAAGAGGAGGTGAATATTAGGGGAAGATCAGCCCTCAGCACAACTCCAGCAGAGCAAAGAGTGATCCTAAACAGCCCAGGGGCAAGATTTGGGCTGGGGACACCCTGACTGTGCCAATACACTGTAGCCAGGGAGCGGTTAACTGGAAGGGACAATTAGATGTGGTCACGTATTTAATATTGGTCATTACCACTGTAAGAATTGTAGCATGTGACCAACTATCCTCCTTATGTTGTCCAAGGTTCTCTAGAGGGTTTCTGAGATTCTGGTCATAGTGGTGTAGCTGCTGGAATTGAGAGTTTGGGGGAGAAGGCAATAAGTAATTGGGAAGGTGTCCGGGATAGCGTCACGCTGGACGAGAGCAAGCCAAAGAGCGGGTGAGTAACAGATGGATGGAATGCAGTAGTTGGTGTTCAGTGGACATCCCCACTTCACACACAGTCATGGGCCATCCTCAGCACTGAAGTGGAGGCATGTCATTCTCAGCCCTAAGAACCTGCCTAACAAGAAAGGTATGCTCTGGATCTGTACTCAGTGGAATTTAGAAGGATGAGGGGGGGATCTCATTGAAACCTTTCGAATGTTGAAAGGCCTAGACAGGGTAGATATGGAAAGGATGTTTCCTATGGTGGGGGGGGGGTGGTCTAGGACAAGAGGGCACAGCCTCAGGATAGAGGGGCGTCCATTTAAAGCAGAGATGCGGAGAAATTTCTTCAGCCAGAAGGTGGTGAATTTGTGGAATTTGTTACCACAGGCAGCTGTGGCGGCCAGGTCGTTGGGTGTATTTAAGGCAGAGATTGATAAGTTTTTGATTAGACATGACATCAAAGGCTATGGGGAGAAGGCTGGGGATCATGGTCTGAGGAGGGGAAAAAGGATCAATCGAATGGCAGAGCAGACTCGATGGGCCAAATGGCCTAATTCTGCTCCTATATCTTATGGTCTTATGAATACATGCTTTCGGTGTGGAAGCTTTCAGAGACCTGCTTCTGGGTAGGAACGATTCTGCTTATAAAACACCTTTATTTGTTAACTCACATTACCAGCTGTCCTCAGTACCTTACTGAGTGAATGAGAGAGAGAGGAAGATTAACACAGATGTTCAAATAGGGGATTATTTGTTTTTGTGGGACAAAATGAACCTGATAGGCCAAATGACCTCCCTTGTCTCTACTTTTTGTTGTCAAGAAATGCAAGATCATGTAGTGTTCCAGTTCTCACTCATTACCTCTTCTCAAAGGTCGTGTGTCTGGGATCAAGTGAGTACAGGGGCTGTGAGAGCCACCATGACAGATGAGGCCACGGACACTCATGAAGCTAGTTCAAGCGCAAATGATGACCACTCCAACAAGATCCAACAAAGGAGGGGCAAATGTGATTGAGGATTTATTTGGACGGAAGGTTGAAGGGGAAAGGGACAAAGGGACATGGTGACAGGTAAGCAGAGTGGATCTTGATTGGTGCTCACATGGACGATGAATGGGTGGGCCAAGTGTTATAAGGACAGGCGACTGAAACAGAGCACATCCTGTTCCTCGGGGCCTGGGCAGTGGTCCCTCGCCTGTCTCTACATCTGCTGCATCAGGTGGTGCCAACCATCCAGCAGTATGACAGAGTGGCAAGGGGCAACTTCTCTGTGCCAGACCAGCATGCAGCAGAGGTAAATAATGAAGTCTGGAGTTAAGGTGGGGTATCTAAAACTTGAGAGCATAGGTCTAAGGTGAGAGGGTAAAGATTTAAAGGGAATGTGAGGGGTGAGTTTCCCACACAGAGGGTGGTAGGTAGATGAAATGAACTGCCAGAGGTAGTGCTACAAGCGGATACAATTACAAAAAGACATTTGAACAGGTATGTGGATGAAACCTAAAGGGATATGGGCCAAACACAGGCAAATAGGACTAATTCAGTTTGACAACTCGGTTGGCATGGACCAGTAGGGCCAAAGGGCCTATTTTCACACTCTCTGACTCAAAGACCTTAGCTGATTTCTTTCTCATACGGTCCTGATGCAGAGTCTTGACCTAAAACATGAACAATTCCTTTCCCTGCCATAGCTGCTGCTCAACCTACTCAGCTCTTTGGTTTGTGCCCAAGACCGCTGAACCATTAGTGCTTTAAAGCTGAGGTATGGGGGTGGGAGAGGATGGCTCCTTAAGCATCATGGACAGATAGGGCTGCTCCTCCACCTACTCCAGCATGGCTTCTTTTCATGTCCAATTCCCAGAGGAAGTCCTACCACCCCGCCCATATCTAAGACAGCTATGTCAACACAAGCCTTTAGAACGTAGATCATAGGAAAGCAAGGCACAGCACAGTACAGAACATTTGGCTCACTGTTTTGTGCTGACCTTCTAACCTACTCTAAGATCAATCTAATCCTTCCCTCCTACACAGCTCCTAACCACATTTCTTTCATCCAAGTCTCTTAAATATCCCCAAGGTATTAGATTCTGCCATCACTCCCTGCAATGCGTTCCAGGCACTTCCCACTCTCTGTGAAAGAAAACTACCTCTGACATCCTCCTATACTTTACTCCACGCATCTTAAAAGGATGTTCTCTTGCATTAGCTACTGCTGCCCTGGGGAAAAGGCACTGGCTATCCACTCTATCTATACCTCTTATGATCTTATACATTTCTATGAAATCACTTCTCATCTTCTTTCACTCCATGAGAAAAATCCTAGCTTGCTCGACCTTTCCTCATAAGACATGTTCTCTAATCCAGGCAAATCCTGGTAAACGCAAACACAAGGAATTCTGCAGATGCTGGAAATTCAAGCCACACACATCAAAGTTGCTGGTGAACGCAGCAGGCCAGGCAGCATCTCTGGGAAGAAGTACAGTCAACATTTCGGGCCGAGACCCTTCGTCAGGTAAATCTCCTCTGCACCCACTCTTAAGCTTCCGCCTCCTTATTATAATGAGGTGACCAAAACCGAACACAATACTTCGGGTTTTATAGAGCTGCAACATTACCTCACGGCTCTTGCAACTCAATGAAGGCCAGCACACCGTACACCTTCCTAACCACCCTATGAACTTGCACGGCGACTTTGGTCTTAGGTTCCACGCCCCTGCTGTTCCTCCTCACTGTTAAGAATCCTGTTTTCTGCATTCAAGCTTGACCTTCCGAAGTGAATCACTTCACACTTTTCCAGATTGAACGCTATCTGCCACTTCTCAGCCAAGCTCTGCATTCTTTTTTAAACCCCTTGTAAAGTACTTTTGTATGCTCCAGGCCACTCTCTGTAAGTACATCAACCTTCAGGCAAGTACAGGAACCCACCAGATGTTCACATAATTGCCCTGGCAGCAAGAAGAAATAATACAGCAAAAGATCTGTCCGAAGTTCATGATTTAAGTAGCACTGGTGAGGTGGGAAGTGGGTGGGGGCAAGGCAGGGTTTGCTGTGTGTTCAGCACACCATAGTTCTTCAAGGATCTTCAGTCTGAGACATCCTCCCGTTGATATTAACTGGCTCCGATATTTCTGTTCCAGTGCCTGGAGGGCTGTAGTTAACTTTCCAGACTGAGTCTGAGCATTCAAGTGAAATTCAGGGAGATTTTCCCTTGCTAAGAATTCTTCCAGTTTTCAATGCTCCTGGGTCATTTTCCAAACTATAATTTGTTCCAAGAATTATTTAATATCTCTCCTTTATTGGATTAGTGGTAATAGAATAGCAGCCCGACAATGCCACGGTCAGAATTGGCACCCAGTGCAGACTGCAGCCCGATTCAAGCACGTAATCTGGCAAAAAGCAAACTGGTTGAATGACTTGCTGAGTGCTGGGAGGGACTCTAGCCATTTGGGTCCTTCAGCCCATCTAGTCTGTGCCGAACTATTATTCTGCCTAGTCCCACGCACCTGGACCATAGCCCTCCGTACCCCTCCCATCCATGTACTTATACAAATTTATCTTAAATGTTGAAACCAAACTCACATCAATCACGTCTGCTTCTTTCTGTAGGGGCAACTGCCATGAGGGGCTCTCTAAGTGAGCAGATCCAGATTTATTTATCACATGTACGTTGAGACGTACAGTGAAATGGACCATTTGTGCTGACAACCAACGCAGCCCGCAAGTTTCGCCACAGGTACAGGTACACGGAGCTCAGAAAAATAGAGGGCTATGGGTAACCCTAGGTAACTTCTAAGGTAAGGACATGTTCGGCACAGCTTTGTGTGCCGAAGGGCCTGTATTGTGCTGTAGGTTTTCCATGTTTGTATACTCCAGTGCCAACATAATATCCCCATCATGCTGAACAGAACAACACAGAACAGAACAAAACAGAATATACCATGTGGCAAAGCAACAGCAGCAAAGCAAGCCCCCATTCCTCCCTCCCACCCACCCACATAGACAGTCCTCTAATCTCAGGACAGGCCATCTTTGGCCTCTAGCCTCCAGTGGACTAGTGGATTCACAGGCACTGGGCCTTTGACTTCCCCAGTAGACTCACAGAGATTCACAGACTCGGGACTCTGGCCATCAGGCCTCGACTTCTGGACTTTTGATCAACCTTTGGGCATCGATGTCTAGTAATGACCCAAGACTCACTGATGACAATGAATGAGGACCCTGGATGAAGACCTGGAAACCAGGCCTTGACTGGACCCCGAACACTAGCTGGTCTGCCGGCCCAACATCCAACCACATCCATGTTGTTGGCCTTCAAGCGTGGAGTAGAGGGTCAGACTCCAGCTGATCTCTAATTCACCACATCCCTGTCTCTAAACCCTAACCTGACCCCTAACCCCCACCCCCCCGTCACCAAAACCATCCCTACAAACCAAAAAATACCTAAAAACCAGCAGTCTGAGTCACATGTAACAGGAAAAGGGATCTGGGAATACAGGTCCATAATTCATTGAAAATGGCATCACAGGCAGATAGGGTCATAGAGAGAGCTTTTAGCACATTGGCCTTCATAAACCCAGAAGTTATGTTGAAGTTGTATAAGACGTTGATGAGGCCAAATTTGGAGTACTCAGTGCAGTTATGGTCACCCACATACAGGAAAGATGTAAACAAGATTGAAAAAGGGCAGGGAAAATTTACAAGGATGTTGCTGGGACTAGAGGACCTGAGTTATAGGGAAAGGTTGAATAGGTTAGGACTTTATTCTCCAGAGCATAGGAGAATGAAGGGAGATTTGATAGAGGTATACAAAATTATGAGGGGTATAGATACTGTAGATGCAAGCAGGCTTTATCCACTGAAGTTAGGTGGGATGAGAACAAGAGGTTAAGGGTTAAAGGCTAAGAGGAACATGAGGTGGAACTTCTTCACTCAGAGGGCGGTGAGAGTGTAGAACAAGCCGTCAGTAGAAGTGGTTGATGTGAATTTGGTTTCTACATTTAAATTAAATTTGGATAAATACATGGGAGGGGTATGGAGGGTTATGGTCCAGTTGCATGGGACTAGGCATAGTTTGGCGTGGACTAGATGGGCCAAAGGGCCTGCTTCTGTGCTGTAATACTCTATCATTCTTAAACTATGACTAATTTTACATCCCTTTCAATCTTACGACTATTCTATCTTATACACCATGTCCGGTCTTACACCCAAGTTTATATTCTGTCCCATTTTACCCCCAGTCCAATCTGATTATTCTTAGACCTTGTCCAGACTTAGATACAGTCCAATTTTACATCATAGCAGCTTGACATTCCCTCCTCTTTTCAACTCTCTGATCAGGCCTTGTCAGCTTCACCTGAGGCTGCTTGTGTTGAGTTTTCCTGCTCCGCATTGCAGCCCAGTTTGCCATGTCCCGAGGGGGAAGTGAGATCATTGTAATTATCCTCAGTGCCTCTTAGTTAAGAAGGGAAAAATAAGCCCCAGTTACCTGATCTGACTGATGTCCAGAGGTCCCTGTGTGAAGGAGGTTGCAGGACAGATGGGCTCCCTCCCGGTATCCAATTTCCTCACGCATTCTCATAAGTTGGTTAATTGGTCACATGGGTGTAATTGGGTGACGTGGATTCACTGGGCTGGAAGAGCCTCTTACCGTGTTGTATCTCCGAATAAATAAAATCTCCAATCTGGGTTGACAACACTGCTTGCTCGATTCCCTTGCATTTCCTATGCCCAATCAACTTAGCTCAAGCACAGGGGCTGCATCATGGTACGGCGGCTAGAGCTGCTGCTTCACAGCTCCAGGGACTTGGGGTTTGACCTTGACCTCCAGTGCTGACTGTGTACAGAGTTTTCACATTCTCCCCGTGAATGTGTGGGGTTCTCTGGATGTTTCCGCCACATCCCAATGGAGTGCAGCTGGGGAATTCAATCACTGTAAACTACCCTTCAGAGAAGATGGGTAGTGTAAGAGTCAAAGAGCGCAGGATAAGGTACAGGATAGTGAGGCTGATGGGATTGCTGCTCTGTGGGCTAGCATGGGCTCATGGGCTAAGTGGTCTCTTTCTGTGTTGCAGCAATTAAGTTAGGATAACATGCTCTATTGTGCACATGGAATGCTCGAATGGGCAGTGTCCAACACAGGAAATTGATCCTTTGACGGGATGGCAATGGTGAGAGGCTGTGGTGTGGGATGGGGAATTGTAACTTGGCATCTGTCACCCCATGACATTCAAGAGCAAATTCAGCAGCGTACGCTTTGGCGATCAATTCTTTGCCTTTAAAAGAGTTACTTACCAAACCCATACCTCTCCAGTCTGGATAGGAACATTTGGGACTGCCTTAAAATGCTCAGAAACAAATGGCTTGTTTGTTCAGTGCTGTTGGACATTGCAATCACATCAGGACATCCATGAACTCTTCTAAATTTAGAGTGCTTCACAGTGGAAGCCATTACCATCCATCCGTGAGGATTAATGCTGAAGTAATGACAGGAGGGCTTGAATCCATTCAAATCCAAGAATCTAAAAAAGGGTAGACTGATAGGAACTGTAGCAATTGGGAATGAGTGCAGGAGAAGTGACTCGATCTGTTAGAATATGAGACTTGGACCATGAAGCTTTTTTTTTCTCAGGTTGGATGGGAGAAGTGAAACTCTCTGGGTAATCTTTCACAGAAATATTGGCTTAACAGTTCACAGAAATCTAATACACAAAAGCAGGCTCCAGAACTTGGGATGTGGACAATAACATCACAAATTCAGATGGGTTATAGATGTTTCCCATTCAGCCCATCAAGTCTCTGCTGGGTCTCAGAGTAATCCCATCAATCCCACTCCTCCAGTTATTGGAGCAATCACTCTCGGGAAATGCAGTGATAGGTCTGTTGTGCCTCTCTCAGGAGGATGAACTGGTTGTAAAATAGGATTCTGCACCATTGTCTTACTCGCACAATTCACCATCCCCACCCCTAACAGCTGTATCACCAGGGACACTCCTGTTGCATTAGTGCCATTGAACGAGAAGAAAGAACAAAAGTATCCTTCCCCGTGACTGAAACAATGCACAGGATCGCAAGAGTCTGCAGACTCAGCCAGTCCCACCATGGGCACAAGCCTCCCCATCATCGAGGACATCTTCAAAAGGCAATGCCTCAGAAAGGTGGCATCAATCACAAAGGACTCTCACCATCTCGGGCATGCTCTCTTCTCAGTAGTACCATCAAGGAGGAGGTACAGGAGCCTGACGATCTGCACTCACTGTTTTACAAACAGTTTCTTCCCCTTCTCCATCAGATTTCTGAATCCACGAACACTACCTCATTATTTCTCTTTGGCACATATTTAGTCAATTTGTAATATGTAGTAATTTAAGTCTTGCATTGTACTGCTGCCAAAAAACAACAAATTTTATGACATCTCAGTGATAATGAACCTGATGCTGAGTTCCAGAATCAGACAAATTCAGGGACCGAAGGCTGCAAGATTGATGATGTATAGTGACGTAGTGAGTTTAGACATGGGTTTGATCCTGACCTTGGGCCTGTCTGCACGGAGTTGACACATACTCCCTGTAGCCATGTGGGATTCCTCCAGGAGCTCCAGTTTCTAGTTTCCTCCCACATCCCAAAGACATGCAGAGTCGTAGGGTTAATTGGCCCCTATGAATTGTCCCCTGTGTGTGGATGAGGGGTAGGACCTGGGGGAGTTGATGGGAATGAGGGGAGAATAAAATAGGATTGTGTAGGTTTAATGTGGATGGGTATTGATGGTTAGAACAAAGAATATAGAGCCCATGATGCTATGCTGACCTTTTAACCTACTCTAAGATCAACCTAACCCTTCCCTCCTACATAGCCCTCCAGTTTTCTATCATCCATGTGCTTATCTAAGAGCTTCTTAAATGTCCTGAATGTATCTGCTGCTACCACCACTGTCAGCACACTCCATGCACCCACCACTCTGTAAAAAAAATTTACATCTGACATCCCCCCCCCTATACTTTACTCCAATCACCTTAAAATTATGCCCCCTTGTATTGGCCATTTCTGCTCTGGGGATAAGACCCTGGCTTTCCACTCTATCCAGGCCTCGTCAACTTGTACACCTGTATCAAGTCACCTCTCACCCTCCTTCACTTCATAGAGAAAAGGCCATCCTCATAAGGCGGCTCTCTAATCTAAGTAGCATCCGAGTAAATCTCCTCTGCGCCCCTCTAATGCTTCCATTTCCTTCCTATAATGAGGGAGCCAGAAGTGAATACAATACCCCAAGTGTGGTCCAACCAAGATTTTATAGAGCTGTAACATTACCTTGTGGTTCTTGAACTCAATCTCCAGACTAATGAAGGCCAACACATCATACACCTTCTTAACCACCCTATCAACTTGCGCAGAAACTTTGAGGGATCTATAGATGTGGGCTCCAAGATCTATCTGTTCCTCCACACTGAGAAGATTCCTGCCATTAACCCTGTATTCTGCTTGGACAGTGGGCTGAAAGGCCTGTATCCCTGCTGTATGATACTATGACTCCCACGTAAGCTGAATCATGAGTATTTCTGAACATCATATCTCAAAATTCCTCCCAAGCCAATTACCTTTCATTGGGTGCATGTCTCAACAGCTACAGGCTACATTTGCCTGAATGGAATTATTCGGCTCAACAGGATGAATGTGCCTGACTTGGCACTCTCTCTGAGCAGGGTCATAGTTCATGAGTCTGAGTGGCGCCTTGGGCTGCAGCCCAACCACTGGTATTCATGGCTGAGGCTGGCATCAAGAGCAGAAACCACCTTCACCCTGCCGCGGGGCTACGAAATGGGCCCATGCCAGCGAGACGATTCAAAGTATCCAAAGCATTGTCAATATTAAAGCTGAGCAGCGCTCCTAAGAGCAAGTGCACTGAGGTGGCTGTATTCCAAGTGGCAGCTGCAGCTGCATTTGTGCCCTGTCAGGGCAAGTTCTGTGCCACACATATTTGGCACAGAAAACACATTCCTTCTGACAGATTCAACCTGGTTCATTGCAGTGGTGTCAGAGAAGAGGGAAGTTTAGGCACAAACATAGACTCGACTGCATCCTACATATAGGGTGATGGCAGTACTTGGTGCAAGAAGGGGGAGAACAGAGAAAACATTACTGTATAGCATTGAGCACCACTGCCCAGCTTGACGGGACTTCCCTTTGTAGTGCAAGAACACTTGTTCCTTTACTCTACGCTCCCACCTCACCACCAAATCAGGTTTATTATCATCGATATATGCTGTGAGATTTGTTCTTTTGTGGCAGCAGTGCAGAGCAATACATAAAAATTATTATATGCTGTAAAAAGAAATAAATATAAAAAATAAGTAGGGGTAAAAAAGAGCAAAATCGTGAGGTAATATTCATGGGTTCATGGACCGTTCAGAAATCTGACGACAGAGGGGAAGAAGCTGTTCCTAAAATGTTGAGTGTGTGGCTTCAGGCTCTTCCCTGATGGTAGTAAGGAGAGATCGTGTCCTGGATGGTGAGTCCCCAGTGATGGGTACTGCCTTTCTGAGGCATCAGTTTTGAAGATGTCCTCGATGGAGGGGAGGCCGGTCCCCCTGATGGAGCTGGCTGAGTTTACAACCCTCTGCAGCCTTTGCCGAACCTGTGTTTGTACTGGAGACAAATTGGAGGGGTGGACGTATGAGAAGGGTTGCAGAGGTTGGGCTTGTGCTCACTGGGGTACCGAGGAATGAGATATGATGTTATCGCAACAACTGAAATTCTGAGGGAGCTGGAGCGGGGGGAAGCAGAGAGAAAGTTTCTCCTGGTTGGGGTGTCTAGAACTACAGGATATAGTTTGAGGGTAACATGGCAATTAGTATATTGCTTTACAACAATTGTGTGAAGGAGTTGTATGATTTCCGGATCATTCAGGAGGCTGAGGGGTGATAGGCAGGACATATGGAGAGATACTGTAGTTATACCCAAGGTGCAGGACACAGGAGACTGGGTGACAGCCAGAAAGAGGAGTCAGTGCAGAGTACCCCTGTGGCCATCCCCCTCAACAACAGGTATATCACTGTGGATACTGTTGGATGGGAATGACCTAGCAGAGGAAAGTCACCATGGTCGGGTCTCTGGCACTGAGTCTGCCTCCATGACTCAGAAGGGAAGGGGGAGAACAGGCGAGCTCTGGTGATAGGGGATTCATTAGTTTGGGGAACAGAAAAGAGGTTCTGTGGACAAGTACGAGATTCCCCGAGGATATGTTGCCTCCTGAGTGCCAGGGTCCAGGACAACTCGAATCAAGTACTCAGCATTCTATATAGCAAGGCGAGCAGCCAGAGGGCCAGGTCTATTTCGGTGCCAATGACATTGGTAGGAAGAGTGACGAGGTTCTGCAAAGGGAGTTCAGAGAGTTTGGTACTGAGTTAAAGGGCAGGACCTCCAGGGTTGTGACCTCAGGATTGCTACCTGTGCCACGTGCTAGTGAGGCCATAAATAAAAAGATCATACATACATGGCTAAAGAGTTGGTGGACAAGGAAGGACATCAGAGTTTGGATCATTGGGCTCTCTCCCAGGAAAGATGAGACCTGTACAGAAGAGACAGTTTATACCTGAACTGGAGGGGGACTAATATCCTAGTGGTATATTAATATCCTAGCTTTGCTAATGCTGCACGGTGGGCGTTTAACTAGAGTTGTAGGGGGTGGGAACCAGAGCGCCAGAATAGATAATGGAGTGGCTGTGGAGACAGATGTTAGTAAGACCACAGCCAAAGTCAGGAATCCAAAAGTTGAGCATGGTAGGACTAATGTTCTGAGTTGTGTATATTTCAATGCGAGAAATATTGTAGGAAAGGCAGATGAGATCAACACCTGGAATTATGTATTGTAGCCATTAATGAGAGTTGGCTGCAGGAGGGGCAGGATTGGCAGTTCAGTATTCTGGGGTTCCTTTGATTTAGACCTGACAGAGCGGGAGGGATTAAAGGGGGTGGAATTACTAGTCAGGGAAAATGTCACGGCAGTGCTTAGTCAGGACAGACTGGAGAATTCGCCTAGTGAGGCTTTATGGGTGGAACTGAGGAATAAGACAGGTATGACCAGATTAACGTGTGCAATATTTGATCTGCTATTACGGAATGAGACTGGGCAGGTGACAGATGTTTGTGTCGGAGAATGGTTTGCAAATAGTGATCATAATGCCATTAGTTTCAAGTTAATTATGGAAAAAGATGGGTCTGGTCCGCGGGTTGTGATTCTAAATTGGAGAAAGGCCAACTTTGATGGTATCAGAAAGGATCTGGCAGGTGTGGACTGGGACAGGCTGCTTTCTGGCAAAGGTGTACTTGGTAAGTGAAAACTTGTTTGTGTCTGTCAAAATAAAAGGCAAGGATAACAGGTTTAGGGTAGCTCGGTTTTTGAGAGATGTTGAGGCTCTGGTTAAGAAAAAAAAGAAGGCACATAGCAGGTATAGGCAGGCAGGAACAAATGAGGTACTTATGGAGTAAAAGAAATGCAAGAGAACACTTAAGAAAGAAATCAGGAAGGTTGAAAGAAGGCATGAAGTTGCTCTAGCAGACACGGTGATGGAGAATTCCAAGGGATTCCACAGATGTATTAAGAGCAAAAGGATTGCAAGGGCCAAAATTGATCCTCTTTAAGAATAGTAATCTATGTGTGAAGCAAAAAGAGATGGGGAGATCTTAAGTGGGTATTTTGCATCTGTATTTACTCTGAAAACAGACTCGGAGTCTATAGAAGTGAAGCAAAGCAGCAGGACCTTATACAGATTACAGATGAGGAGGTATTTGCTGTCTTGAGGCAAATTAGAATGGGTAAGTCCTCAGGACCTGACAAGGTGTTCCCTCAAAACACATTGGAGGCAAGTGCAGAAATTGCAGGGGCTCTAGCCGAGATAATTAAATCATCCTTAGCGACAGGTGACATACCGGAGGATTGGAGGATAGCTAATGTTGTTTCGCTGTTTAAGAAAGGCTCTAAGAATAAGCTAGGAAACTATTGGCCGGTGAGTCTGACGTCAGTAATGGGAACGTTATCAGAAGATAACCTAAGGGACAGGATATGTAAGTATTTGGATAGACATGGCTGGATTACAGATCGTCAGCATGGCTTCATGTGTGATAAGGCATGTCTAACCACTCTTGTAGAGTTTTTCAAGGAAGTTACCAAGAAAGGTGGATGAAAACAAGGCAGTGGATGTTGCCTATATGGACTTTAGCAAGGCATTTGAGAAGGTCCCAAATGGGAGGTTGGTGAAGAAATTTCAGTCGCTTGGCATTCAAGATGAGGTAGTAAATTGGATTAGTCATTGGCTTTGTGGGAAAAACCAGAGTGCGGTAGTAGGTGGTTGCCTTTCTGGTCCCAGGATAGATCCTCTTGAGATGTTGACACTTGGGGACTTGAAACTACTCACTCTTTCCATCACGACCCCTCAGTGAGGATCAATAACGAATATTACAAATATAAACAAAGGAAATTTCCATCTGATTCCCTGTAATCCCACATAACCTCTGTATTTTTCTGGGATTTCCACCGTTCCCTCCAGTAGTTGCGGGCACAGAGAATCCTCAAGTGAATCGGTCCCCAGAGATTGAAGGTGCTGACTTGCAATGGTTCTCTTCTACCACATGGTGGCAGTGACATACTTTTAGTCAGTTCAGCAAGAACCAACACTGCAAAGTTTTATGATTGACGGTTAAAAATGTGATTGTGGGATCCTTTCTCAATTCCACCAAGATTACTTTCATCTTTTCATTTTAAGGGTTTTGTCACTTAAAGGTTAACCTCTTCTCCAAACTTGACTTGTTTTTCTATTCTTGATATCTCTACTGTGAGCCACTTACAGAGTGTGGCAGGTTGAAGCGGAACGTTAGCTGCAAGGTGTTGTCTTGAAAAGGCCGCGTTGCCTATTCTTGATGCGATGTCGTGTTGGCCTGCTGCTGCTCTTAAACCGTATTTGTCAATGAGCAGACAGTCCTGCATGCCCCCTCCAGCCGAATCTTTCTGGCTTCGCGGTTGAGTGTGAAAAGGTCCAATGCCAGTGTTTCGAAGAAGAGTTGGAGGGCCGCATAAGGTGTCCTGGGCAATATTTATCTCTCAAAGCCCAACGCGGGTTCATCTTTTTATTATTAATCTGCTTAGCTGTGTGTAAACTATCAGCTATGTTTCTTGTACCGCAGCACCGGCTGCACTTCAGTATCACTTCATTAACTGCACAAGTTTACGATAATCTGAGGTTGTTGTGCAAGGTGCTGTGTAAATACAAAATTTTATGCAGGTGAAAGCACTCCAGCAGCACTGAAGGACTTCTGAGGCACAGATAGTTTCACAGTGCAGAGAACAAGGCGGCCAGTTTTCCTGAGACCAGTTCCAACGACTGACCAGTGATGCCGGCTCAAGGTGACACCCTGAGCTGGGGTCAGTAAACTCAGCGCAGGTCTGGGAAATGCAAACTGAGGGTGGGATTCGGCAAATCTGCGCACAAACTGACTGAGCCACCAGGAGGAGACGCGAGTCCAAATTAAACTGAGGGACAGTGCAGCTCAGTGGTAGCCGAAGAGAAATGAATACTTGGGTTTTTCAGATCGGGGCAGCTGTGAGTGAGTGGGGGAGGGGAGGAGCTGTGGGGGTGAGTGGGCAGGGCAGTGACTATGTGTATGGATGAGTGAATGAGACTGGGCTTGTGTGGGTGGGGTTTAGTTCAATGAGGGAATGAGCCAAGATGTGTGAAGTTCCCTGCTCCCAAAGCCAGGGGTTTATTCCAAGGATGAGTGTTTTACGTGAGCAATGGTATAGAGCGGCCACGATGTAACTCACAGACTAAACAGGCTTGAGGGGCTAGATGTTCTCCTCCTGGTCTTGTGATCCTAAACATGCTGAGATTTGCCTGCTACAGCCTTAATGTGACTGGCATCCCTCAGCATGTGGCTTGCTCTAAAGTTGCAACGGTGCATTCAGGGCCTGGCACGAAATGGCAGCCTTGCCAGCTATGCCCCTTCCATTGAGAATGAATTCAAAGGGGAATTGAAACTGCTCGTTTGGTTGCGACAGCAGCTGTGATCTGTCATAGTTGGCATCCTCCAAACGCTGGGGGTTACAGTACGTCTGCTCCATGGGCTATTAACCCCCTAACAACACCCAATGCAAAGCGCCACCCTCAAAATGCTGGAGGAACTCGGCAGGTCAGACGGCATCTATGGAGATGAAGGAAGAGTTGGCGTTTGGGGCTGAGAGCCTTCATCGAGACGGAAAAGAAGAGGAAAGAAGCCAGAATAAGAAGATGGAGGGAGAAGAAGGAGCACAAGCTGGCAGGTGATAGGTGAAACCAGGTGAGGGGGAAGATGGGGGGGTGGGGGAGGGGAATGAAGTAAGAAGCTGGGAGGTGATAGGTGGAAGAGGTAAAGGGCTGAAGAAGAAGGAATCTGATAGGAGAGTACAGTGGACCATGGGAGAAAAGAAATGAGGAGGGGAACCAGAGGGCAAATGAAGAGAAGAGACGGGCCAAGAGGAGTGCCAGAATGGGGAATGGAAAAAGAGAAAAGGGGAAGTGGGGAGAAAGTTAGAAAATGGTGGAAGTTAGGGTAATTGTTTATGCCTAGATGGAATATGAGGTGTTGCCCCTCCAGCCTGAGGATTGCTGAGTGTTCAGTGTGCACCGGCTGACCTTAGAGCAGTTCTTTAGGTGTCAGAATCGGGCTTCTTATCACTGACATATGTTGTGAAATTTATTGTTTTGTGGCAACAGGACAGTGCAAGACATTAAAAAATACTATAAATTACAAACTAAATAAATAGTGTAAAAGAGGAATAGTGAGGTAGTGTCTCAGAGGAGAGGAAGCTGTACAGCTTTTGTAGCAGGCAAATGGGCAGATCCTTAAGCCACTGCCTTCACACTCACTATGCCCAGGTGTTCGGTATGTACCCTTTCAATAGATGCAAGACACTGGAATCCAGAGAAACAAGCAATCTGCTGGAAGAACTCAGGAGGTTGGGCAGCATCTATGAGGGGGCGGATAAAGGTATTGTCAATATTTCAGGTCAAAACTCTGCATTAGGACTTTAGTCTCAGGACCTGGTCTTTCTGTAATCGTGTGGATCAATTCCTCCTACTATTTGGAGACATAGGAGACTGTAGATGCTAGAATCTGGACAACACACAAATATGCTGGAGGGACTCAGCAGGAGGAGCAGCATCTGTTGGAGGAAACGGACAGTCAACGTTTCGGGTCGAGACCCTTCATCAGGACTGAAAATAAGAAGGGAGCTAGACAGTATAAAGAGATGGAGGGAAGGGGTGGAGCAAAAGCTGGCAGGTGATAGGTGGATCCAAGTGAGGGGTGGGGGCAATAGGTAGATAAGAGATGGCATGATGTTAGAAGCTAGGAAGTGATAGGTGGAAGTGACAGAGGGCTGAAGAAGATGGAATTTAATAGGAGAGGACAGTGGAGCATGGAATAAAGGAGACAAAGTGGAGAGGGGAACTAATAGGAAGTGTGTGTGGGTAATGGGCTTCATTTTACTTACAGAACTGTTTCCAGTCTATGGGTCATTGGGCCTGGCTGTTGCGAGCTTCTGTCATGATGCCAACGTCTTCCCACCCTGTTCTCTCAGCCTGCCCCTTCCAGCTCCCTCACTAAGTGTCCAGGTTGTCCAAGGAATGAGCTTACTCCTAGTGCAGGAGAGAGACGAGAATTGGCGTGCGGCCTCTGTGAGACTCCTCACCCATGCCCTCTGGCAGTTCACCGAAAGGGCAAAGGGAGGCCGAGCCAGCCTGCTCGATGTAGGCACCGACTGTTTGTTTTCTCTGCTCTCACCGCCCCCATCACACCTTTGCTGCCTGTTCAATGGTTTCTCCATGACACAAATACATCGATGAGTCATACTTGTCTTTCAGTCATCCTCTTCCGCTTCACTACCTCTTCTGTCACAGTGCCAAGGTTTTCAGAGCTTCCACCCCCTCAAGTTAGGGACCTCACCCACTGCCTTGGAGCCTTTTGCTGTACCACTTCCTCATGCCTATGTACCTAAGAGACGAGAGACAAGACCAATCTTGTACCACTTTACCCCAGGTTCTAATAGCACTTCCACTTGTCAGAGAATCAACATTCAAAAATTCAAAGTAAATTTATTATCGAAGAACATATATGTCACCAAATATGACTTTGCGATTCATTTCCTTGAAGGCATTCACAGTAGATGCAAAGAAATACAACAGAATCAATGAAAAATTACACTCAAACAATAAGACTGACAAGCAACCAATATACAAAAGAAAACAATCTGTGCAAATAATAATGATAAAATAAATAAATAAAAGTTCAAAGTACATATATTATCTGTGTACATACATCTATTGATGCTTCTGGACACACTTTCAGTGATGTTCCTGGAATCATCAGGTGTTTCGGGTCTTTCAACATCATACAACCTCCTCCAGGTGACCCAGCTTAGATATATTATCTAAGTGTGTATAAATTATACAACCTTGAGTTTGTCTGCTTATGGGGAGCCACAAAACAGGAAACCTGAAAGAACTCAATGAACAAAAAGACCAATACCCAACATACAGATAGCGAAAAAAAAACAAATTATGCAAACAATAAAAGCAACCAACAGCTTGCAGAACGAAAGAGACTCCATAGACCTGAAGCCCGGAGCAGCCAGAGTAGGCCTATAGCCAGCCTCTGCCTCAGTTCATCACATCACACAGTGGGGCAAATCGTTGCGTAGCTCACCGACACAAAGCCTGGATCAGGCGGAGAGTAGGCCCTTCAGCCCACCTGGTCCATGCTGCCTATCTACTTTAGTCCCATTTGCCCTCATTAGGCCTGTAAGCCTCTACTTCTGTCGTAAACAATAGATTCCAGTTAATTGGGACACATCAGGGCCAGTACATTTTGGCCCAATTAAATCGCTGCACCAATTAGCCAAAGTTTCATGGAAATAGTTAAAAGGTAAAATCCAGGGTGTCCAAGAAATGATACTTCTTACCAGGACAGAGCTAGAAGATCACTCCACCTGGAAAAACTGGACCCAGTAGAAAGGTGAGTACATATTGTGGCAGCAGTTTTCTTGGTACAGTCAACTATGCAAAACTATTCCCTTTGTGAGGTACAAATTTAACAAGGGAAGGAAGGATGGTGTTGAGGCATGTGGCCAATGTAGAACAGCACTGTGAAAACTGGGCAATGGCTTTATGCAATTCCTCTGGAAGAAATGGAAAGAGGCCGAATTGGGATTTGAATTGCAAAGTTGAAGCCTTGAGTTAGATCCCACCGAGAAATCATAACTAGGTTTATTATTACTGGAATATATCATGAAATTTGTTGTTTTGTGGGAGTACAAGGCATAAAATTACTATAAGTTACAAAAACAAATAAATTATACAATGAGTACTGAGGTGGTGTCCATGGGCTCATGGCGGAGGAGCAGACGTTGTACCTAAAACTTTGAGAATGAATCTTCAGACCAGGTGAAGTAAACTACGTGGAAGTAAGCATGGAACTCAACTTAAAGCAGCTTAAAGAGAGAATGTGAGCTCTGTGTGTAAATGCACAGAAAACTCATGGGTGAGAAAAAACAAACTGGAAGCCAAAGCTAAAGAGACCCAAGAATGCAATGTGCCAGAAATGTGGCAGGGAACTGAAATTCTGCAGGAGGGAAGTGTGTTCAGCTTCTGGGAAAATTATGCCAAAAGATAAATCCTTTCTCAGAGAAATGCCATGGGAAAAGAATCACCTTCATGTAAACAAACAGGACAATTGATGAGGAACTGGGGACAACAGGTTCCATTATCAGGCAGGTCAGTGCTTTGGTCTGGGAGATGTCTGTGTAAACTGTAAGTCAGGAGTCTACCTGAAATTTCAATAGACTCAGGAGCGTAATGGAATGGAATTCCTTTTCACTTATATGAGAAAGGAATAAAAATTTCACAAAGGCAGAATAATTTCGCTTTTTGGTTGATTTGGGCCCAGTGATTTGGGAAGGCTGAGAGAATAGATCCAGTGCTACATATGATGATGAGATGATTTGGTTTTGGCATGTATGTTCTGGTGAACAGTCAGTATATTTAATCCTTTTCCACACACCTTCAAGAGGTACTGCCTTTGGAATTTTAACCCATTGTTGTAAGACTACTGAACAGCCCCTATTATGTATGACGAGAATACACATAAAAATTAAGATGTTTGCTGGCTTGGGTTAGCATCAGTGACATCAGCAAGTGGTCTGCCACCTGCCCTCAGGGGAAGGAGAGATAAGGAACAATGGAGCAGTGTCTGGAGATGTGTAATGAAGGGACATGGGAGAGAGAGAGCTGTCTGGAGCGGCTCCCCCCTTTGAACCTTGAACTGTTTGAAGTGATGGACAGGCGATACCCCAGCAGGGGGATAAAAAGGGACAGGTTCGCTAAGACAGACACACACGCCACCCGAGGTAACGAGACCCTGGAAGCGGTGCGCCTCTCACGAGTGGGTGAGAAGTATCAGACAACGGCCTGGGTGGAAAGGTACGATCAGCGGGAACCCGGTGTGTGTCCGCCCTTGCCTGGGTGCTGGGTTCACTGCAGAGGATCGACCGCATCTGGAGGAGGGGTCACAGTCGGTGACCTCAGGTGACATCACCAAGGACCCGCCCAAAAGTTGCTTGTGAGCCATCTCGCCGGTCTGTGAGTGAAGCTGTTCTGAATGATCAGTTGTTCCTGTTCTATCTCTCTCTCCCCGCACGTTGTCCATCGCCATGGCAATGATTACTGCGAACTGAACTACTAAACTGGACTGAACTTTGAGTCACTTTGAAATTTGGTCATTTACCCCTAGACAACGATAGAGCTTGATTGATGCTGTTATCTTAATTCTGTGCACATGTGTGGTTATCATTGCTGAACTGTTGCATTTATTATCCTTTCGATTACTGTGTTGCTTGTTTCTTTAATAAAACTTTCTTAGTTCTAGTACTCCAGACTCCAACTGAGTGATCCATTTCTGCTGGTTTGGCAACCCATTTACGGGGTACGTAACATATGATAAGGTGGACTCTTGACCTCACAATCTACCTTGCACCTTACTGTCTACCTGCATTGCACTTTCTCTGTAACCATAACACTGTATTCTGTACTCTGATATGGTTTTATCTCAATGTACTGATGTGGTGAATTGATTTGTATGAATGGTATGCAAGACAGGTGTTTCACTGTACCTTGGTGCATGTGGTAATAATAAACCGATTTACCAACTTCTGTAACTCGAGGGCTTCCAAAGGAAAATGTGTGAGTTGGTGGAAGAACTTCAGCAAGCAGGAGTGGATGCCGATGACTGTAACTGCAGCTTTTGGCATATCTACAAGTAGCACTGCCACAAAAAGCAGCGTCTGTCATCAAGGACCCCACCATCCAGCCACGCTCTCTTCTCACTACATTGGGCAGGAGGGATAGGAGCCTTAGGTGCCACACCACCAAGTTCAGGAACAAATATTACCCCAAAACTTCACTCACCACAATTCTGAACTAATTCTACAACCCACAGACTCACTCTCAAGGACTCTACAATTCGATCTCAGTATTATTTTCATTCGCATGGTTTGTCTTCTTTTGCACATTAGTTGTTTGTCAGTCTTTGTATAGTTTTTTTAATAAATTCTGTTGCATTTCTTTATATTCCTGTCAATGCCTGGAAGAAAATTAATCTTTAGGTAGTATATGGTAACACTAATAATAAATTTACTTTGACGTTGACTTTGACTTTGAAAGCTGGAACCATGATAAACAACAGCATATATACTCAGTGGTCACTATATTAGATACCTCTTATACCCAATAAAGTGGCCACTGTGTATGTTTGTGATCTTCTGCTGCTGTAGCCTATCCACTTCAAAGTTTGACACGTTGTAATTCAGAGATGCTGTTCTGCACTCCATTGTTGTAACGACTGGTTATTTGAGTTACTGTCACCTTCCTGTCAGCTTGAACCAGTCTGGCCATTCTCCTCTGACCTCTCTCATTAACAAGGCTTTTTCACCCACAGAGCTGCCACTCACTGGATGTGTTTTCCTTTTTCGCACCATTTTCTGTAAACTGTAGAGTCTATTGTGCATGAATATCTCAGGAGATCAGCATTTTCTGAGATACTCAAGCCACCCAGTCTGACACCAACATGGTCAAAGTCACTTAGATCACATTTTTTCCCCATTCTGATGTTTGGCCTAAACAACAACTGAACCTCTTGACCATGTCTGCATGCTTTTCTGCATTGAGTTGCTGCCACGTGATTGACTGATTAGATATTTACGTTAACAAGCTGGTGTATGGTGTACCTAATTAAGTGGGCACCAACTGTATGATCTGCTGGAACTCATCAGCTCAAGCAGCCTCTGTGAGGGTAAAAGAATTGTCGATCTTTCGGGTTGAAACCCTGCATCAGGGCTGAGAGTGGAGAGTGGAGATGGCCAGTATGGATATGTTGCTTTGAGCCAAAGACCTTGCTCAGGTTCAGCCAAAGTTGAATCAGGTTTAGAGATGCCAACGTTGAGAGATATAGCAGGAGTGCAGTGTTCATTGGGACATGCCCAGCATTTCAGTATGTTTCTCCTTCAACTATCAGATGTGGTGAAGCTGCTCAGAGAACACAAGAGCATAAGGAATAAAAGCAGAAGGGATGCCAATCCTGTGCTGTGTGATGTCACTCTACCAATTTGCTGATTGTTCTGATTTCAACCGCTTAAAATTTGTCATAAAGTGTATTTTTCCTACAATGTTGGCTGATGTGAGAAAAGACTGAAACTTTCACAGCACTGCCTCCTCCCATTATCATTTCACCAGGGATAAGACAAAATGTACCCCCTCCCCCAACATCACTGCCCCCATTTCCCCATTTCCTGGAGGTGGGAATGCCATTGCTGCATGCTTCCTGGAGTGGTAATATCTCTCCAGGTCAGGATGGTGTGCAGCTTCAGGGCAATCTGCAGGTGGTGTGTTCCCCTGCCCCTGCTGCCCTTGTCCTTTGTGCTATAGGTTACAGGTGTGGAGCTGCTGTTGGACTAACCTGGATGAGTTACCAGTGCAATTTGTAATTGGTGGAAAGTGGAAGATAGGGTGTTAGTAAAGTGGGCTATCTGGTCCTGGCTAGTCTTGAGCTTTCTGAGTGACATTGGAGTTACACTCATCCAGCCAAGTGGAAAGTGTTCCATCACACTCCTAACCAGTGCCTTGTAGATGGTGGGAAGTCCTGTGGGTGCCAGGAAGTGAGTCACTCACCACAGGACACCAAGACACCCTGTCATGTGCTTGCAGCCATAGTACTTATGTGTCTGACCCTATTGGGTTTCTGGTCAATGGTGGACCTAACAATATTGATAGTGGCGTCTCAACAATGATAGTGCCTTTGAATATCACAATGCATGTAGATGGATTCTCAATTGCTCTCTCTGGATCACGTCCCAGCTGCTCCTGAAACCTCCTAAAACCTTTCCACCTGCTTCCCTCCTTTAAGTCTACATCTTTGACCAAGCTGTTGCTTATTATCCTGGGCCTCTTTCCATAACCTGTTTTTCTCAGGGCAGATTCCTGCATTAGAAGTGTAACATGAATACAAGGTATTTTAAATATCCATTCACTCCAGGTATCAAAGTCAAAGTCAACTTTGTTGTCCTATTCAGAAGTACAGATTTCACAGAATCAGAATCAGGTTTATTATCACCGGCATGTGATGTGAAATTTGTTAACTTAGCAGCAGCAGTTCAATGCAATACATAATCTATCAGAGAGAGAAAAAATAATAATAATAAATAAAATAAAACATAATAATAAATAAACAAGTAAATCAATTACGTATATTGAATAGATTATTTAAAAATGTGCATATTGTATCTATGTGCATACTGTATATTAAAAAAGTGAGGTAGTGTCCAAAGCTTCAATGTCCATTTAGGAATCGGATGGCAGAGAGGAAGAAGCTGTTCCTGAATCGCTGAGTGTGTGCCTTCAGGCTTCTGTATCTCCTACCTGATGGTAACAGTGAGAAAAGTGCTGGAGGTCCTTAATAATGGACGCTGCCTTTCTGAGACACCGCTCCCTGAAGATGTCCTGGGTACTTTGTAGGCTAGTGCCCAAGATGGAGCTGACTAGATTTACAACCTTCTGCAGCTTCTTTTGGTCCTGTGCAGTAGCCCCTCCATACCAGACAGTGATGCAGCCTGTCAGAATGCTCTCCACAGTACAACTATAGAAGTTTTTGAGTGTATTTGTTGACATGCCAAATCTCTTCAAACTCCTAATAAAGTATAGCTGCTGTCTTGCCTTCTTTATGACTATATCGATATGTTGGGACCAGGTTAGATCCTCAGATCTTGACAGAGAAGAATTTGAAGCTGCTCACTCTCTCCACTTTTGATCCCTCTATGAGGATTGGTATGTGTTCCTTCATCTTACCCTTCCTGAAGTCCACAATCAGCCCTTTCATTTTACTGACGTTGAGTGCCAGGTTGTTGCTGTGGCACCACTCCACTAGTTGGCATATCTCACTCCTGTACGCCCTCTCCTCACCACCCTGAGATTCTACCAACAATGGTTGTATCGTCAGCAAGTTTATAGATGGTATTTGAGCTATGCCTAGCCACACAGTCATGGGTATATATTACACAGGTGCAATGAAACACTTGCATAGCTACATTGCATCAGAGACACAACACTCAAACGATAAAATCTAAATTATACACAATCTTTACAAAGAATAACTCAATTAGAACAAAACAAAATCTATTTTAGTGCATTGCGGTCAAAGCGGTCATACTGAGGTAGTGATTGATGTTGTGTAGGCTGGTTCAAGAACCAAAGGAATCAAAGGGAAATAACTGTTCTTGAACCTAGTGGTGTGGGACTTCAGGCTTATGTACTTCCTGCCTGATGGCATGACCAGATGGTGGGGATCTCTGATCTTGCACGTTGCCTTCTTGAGGCAGCAGCTCCCGTAGATACGACTCGTGTTGGGGAGGGGTGTGCCCGTGATGTATCAGCCGGAGTTCACTACTCTCTGTAGCTTCTTGCATTCCTGCTCACTTGAATTACCCTAATAGAACATGATGCAACCAGTCGAGATACTATCAACAGTACATCTGCAGGAGCTTGTGAGAATGTTTGGTGACAAACCAAGCCTCCTAAGAAAGCAAAGATGCTGGCACATTTCCTTGTGATTGTGTCTATGTGCTGGGCACAGAATAGGTCATCAGATATGTTATCGCCCAGGAATTTAAAGCTGCTGACTCTCTCCACCACCAATCCCTCAAAGATGACTGACATACGTTCACCTTCTTTCCCTTCCTGAAGTCAATGATAGCTGTTTAGTTTTGCTGAAGCCGAGCAAGGGGTTGTTGTTGTGACAGCGCTCAACCAGGTGTCCTGTTTCGCTCTGGTAAACTGACTCATTGCCTCCTGTGCTTCATCCAACAACAGTGGTGTTGTCAGCAAATGGTCAGGCCCATTCATCACTATACTGGGCACAGGTCAAAAACCCCAGCATGTATTGACACCTGCTGCTCCCATTGCCCATGGTCTGCGCACAGCTTGATGCGGGAACACACAAAGGTGACTGTCAGAATGATGACTGCATTATCTACGTCTCTCCACCCTCCCCCCTCCGTTTCCGAGGATCTGTATATTATGCGGATTGATCTTTCTCTTTTATGGAAGCTTGTATGGCGTATAGCTCCGGGATTGTGCTCCCGATGGGGTTTTTTTCTTTTTTCTCTGTTAGCAGGGTTTTTTTTTGTTTTAGTTAGTAGAGGTTCTTTTTCCCTTCTTTCTTTTTTCCAAAAAAATAGTTTTAACACTTTATTTTTTCTTCTTATTATTGATATATTGTTTAGCTTTGTTAATCAGTTATTTGGTAATTTAATTCCTCATTGTACATATTGACATGTTGACCTGATTACTTTAATGTTTTTTTTGTTGATCTTCAATAATAATTAATAAAAAAGATTTGAAATATTATGCCCATATGGACACAAGCCATTTTGATTCTGTGAATAAAATTGGATCTGCGACCCCTCAGAGGTATTGGGAGCAGCTTGCACTTGATGACAGGGTGTACCCACCTCTGAGATGGAGCCCCATTCCCACAGTGCCAGCTTTTCCTTACACACTGACTATCTGCTCCAGCCAGTCTTGCCATGCACCTGCCTCTTCCAAACCAGGTTCCCCACACCTTTGGGTAGTTGGATCTGACGGTGAAGGGAGCAAAGTATTAGCTGGTCCAGGGTCCGAGCAAATCATCCATGCACAGGCAGATATTTGCCTGAGTGCTGCCATTGCTGAGATCATTGCCTTTCTTATGCTGGCATCCTTCCTAATGGATTCAGTAAAAGACTCGTTTGGAAAGCATGTCCATAATATATGTGTGTGTTATCCCATCACGTGGCCAAGTGGTTAAGGCATTGGACTAGCAATCTGAAGGTCGTGAGTTCGAGTCCCAGCCGAGGGAATGTGTTGTGTCCTTGGGCAAGGCAATCACACATTGCTCTGCGACGACACTGGTGCCAAGCTGTATGGGTCCTAATGCCCTTCCCTTGGACAACATTGGTGTCGTGGAGAGGGGAGACTTGCAGCATTGGCAACTGCTGGTCTTCCATACAACCTTGCCCAGGCCTGCACCCTGGAGAGTGAAGACTTTCCTGGCGCAGATCCATGGTCTCTCAAGACTAACGGATGCCTTAGTAGTATCCCATCAAAGACTGTTTCCTGGCCAAAACTGACCAGTCAAATTTTAACCCTGACTAATGCACACAAAATGCTGGAGGAACTCAGCAGGTCAAGTAGCTTCCATGGAGGGGAATGATGAAGAATCTCAGTCTGAAATGTTGACTGTTCATTTGCCTCCATGGATGCTGCCAGTCCTGCTGAGTTCCTCCAGCAGTCTGTGAATGTTGCTCAAGTTTTCTAGCATCTGCAAAATCTCTTGGAACTAAGTTCTCGCAAACCTCCCTCCCCTATTCCCTACACAGCCAATGGAATCCCTCATCAGAGATTTTCTGCCGAGTGGGGTGCAGGTCTGTTGTGGGTGGATTTCCTGCCCCAGAGCAAACCTGACTCAGTTGGCAATAACCTTGAACAGAATCTTGTAATCCAGATTAAACGGTGAGATGGGTCACTAATTTCTGATCTTGTCCCTCTCCCACTTCTGCTTGTCGATGAGGGTGATAGTGCCCTTCTCGTGGATTCCAACACACTGCACAGCACTGTACACTTTCAGCAAATCAAGGCCCATCCACCCCACACAGTTGAGTCATAACTTCCTGAAGTTTTATTCATCATAGACCTGGTCCAGGGTTAGCAGCTGCTCCACCTTCACCTGCTGGCTGCTGACTGAACCCTCATATAGACCAGCACATTTGGAACCTTATTATGTCCGCTGTGAGGATGTTCCTGAGCCATCCTCTTCTTCAAGACTGTGAATCATAGAACTACCCCTGTGAACCTGCTGCAACAAAGTAACAAGAATATCGTGCTCCATCGAGCAACTCTGGATCATGAGACCATAAGACATAGGAGCAGAATGAGATCATTCGGCCCATTGAGTCTGCTTCACCATTCAATCATGGCTGATTTATTTGTCAACCCCATTCTCCCATATTCCATAAGGCAAAGAGCAAGGCTTGCCGGCTCTTGAAGCTCCTCATCCACATCCAGCCACAGCAGCAGGAGCTTACGCAATTCTCTCTGACTGTCTAGCTTTCTCAACCCCTTTGGTGATGGAGAACTTGACATTCAGCAAGTCAGGTAGCATCTGTGGAGAGAGAAACAGAATTTAACATTTAAGGTCGAAGACTGCACAAATCTCCTTGTGTCACAAGTCCTAAGTCACAACATAATGGTCAGCTACTCTGTCCCAGCCTGGCCTCAGCTAGGAGAAGGGTAGGCTCCTCCACACCCTTGTTCTGGGATTCCAGGATTGGAGAAGGCTTTTTCACTTTCACCTCTAGGATTCTGGGATCAGGGGAGGCATCTCGACACCAAGAGCTTCAAGATTCTGGGAGTGGAAAGGGTATCTCCACAGCCCACCTCCAAAAATCCTGGTCTCAGCCCAGAACATGTGCAGCCAGCTGCGCATGCAGCACTGCAGCTAGAAAGATTGCTGAAGATGTCATGCAGCTCTGCATTTCTTACTACTTCATTCTAGACACCAACGGCACTGCTGCACCTGTGCAACAACTTCAGCAGCCCTTCCAGCTGCAGTGCTGCATGTGCAGGTAGCTGCACGTGTCCCAAGCTGAGACCAGGCCCCGATCTCCCCCAGGCACTGCGTTCCTCGGCAGCGAAGCAGACAGCATTGCTGAGGGCTGTCTCCTCCTTCTGACTCCTGTCTTCAAGGTCACTGTACCCATGTTCCTGGATCTTGGTGGAGAGGAGACGTCCCCAGGCTTGTCCACTGTCAAAGTCTTTCAAGGGCTCCTCGGCAGAGAGCCTCAATGACAGGAGGCCTGAGGGTTTAGTGCCATTGAGCCCCCACTAGGCTTCACTTGATCGGGAGAATCAGACCCCCTCATCCAGAAAATGTCAGTGTGAACACAAGGAGAAAACATGGAGTCGGAATACGACATACATCAGTGGCAGGAATTCACTGGACTTAATTTACAGTAAAGGAAACTGGGAACAGAGCAGTTCACAGGACCTGCTGTGGCTCAATCTGCGAGGCCAGACCATTTATACTTCATGGTGTTCAAGGAATAGGTAAGTCAATTGTAGTTATGTTAGCTGTAGTTTTTCAGAGCTCTGTATGTTTGGAGCTGTGGCATTGAACCAGAAGTTTGCAAGTGTCACTCTATTGTGCAAGAAAGGTGGAAAAGAGATTGAGATTCAGCTTCAGTTTAGTTTTTTTGTCATATTCATCAGGGTGCATTGTTTGTGTAAGGCTCACAGAGTAAATTGCATAATGATAAACACAGCAATGAGTGCAAAACAGCAAAATGGGATAAAAATCAGAATCAGGTTTATTTGACATACAGCATGTTGTGAAACTTGTTTTGTGGCAGCGGTACAGTGTAAAACATTAAAAAGTCATGATGTTATAAATTGACAGAAAAATCGATAATAGTGCAAAAGAGGAATAGAGAGGTAGTCTTCGTGGGTTCATTAACTGTTCAGAGATCTGATAGAGGTTGGGAAGAAGCTGTTCCTAAAACATTGAGTGTGTGTCTTCAGGCTCCTGTACCTCCCCCCTGATGTTAGTAATGAGAAGAGGGCAAGTCTGGATGGCGAGGGTCCTTAACGATGGATGTCACCTTCTTGAGTCATCACCTTTTGAAGATGCCCTTGATGGTAGGGAGGCTAGTGCCCATGATAAAGCTGGCTGAGTTTGCAAACTTCTGCAGCCTCTTGAGGTGCACCCAGTCAGAATGCTCTTCACGGTACTTCTGTACATCACAGTATAGATTGCCAGTCTTTGGTTATGTATAGTTCTTCAGAAATTCTATTGTATTTCTTTATTTTCCTGGATGACTGCAAGGAAGTTAATCTCAAGGTAGTATATGGTGGCATATATGTACTTTGATAATACTTTGATACTGCTTTGACTTTGACGATAGAAATTTGCTAGAGTCTTCGAGTAGAATCTCTTCAAAATGCTGACACAGAACCTCCTTCTGCAACTTGATCCTCGACTCTGAACTGGAAGATCAAAATCTGTGCAGATTAGAAATAACATCTCCACCTTGCTGACAATTAGCACTGGTGCTTCACGGGGTCTGTGCTTAACCCACTGTTCTACTCTCTCTACACCCGTGACTGCGTGACTAGGGATAGCTCTATAAATTTGCTGATGATACAACCATTGTTGGCAGAATCACAGATGGGGACGCACAGGAGTGAGATATACCAGCTAGTTGAGTGGTGTCGCAGCAATAACCTTACACTCAGCGTCAGTGAGACCAAAGAGCTCATTGTGGACTTCAGAAAGATTAGGACAAGGGAACACAGACCAATCCTCATAGAGGGATCAGAAGTGGAGAGAGTGAGCAATTTCAAGTTCCTGGGTGTCAAGATCTCTGAGGAACTAACCTGGTCACAACATATTGTTGCAACTAAAAAGAAGGCAGGACAGCGGCTATATTTCATTAGGAGTTTGAGGAGATTTGGTTTGTCAACTAAAACACTTGAAAACTACAGACGTACTGTGGAGATCATTCTGACTGGCTGCATCACCGTCTGGTATGGGGTGCAGGGGTCGGGGGAGCTACTGCACAGGATCGAAGTAAGTTGCAGAAAAGTTGTAAAAATAGTCAGCTCAATCATGGGTAATGGCCTCCGTAGTATCCAAAACATCTTCAAGGAGTGGGGCCTCGGGAAGGTGGTGCCCCATCATTAAGAACCCCCACTACCCAGGGCATGCCCTTTTCTCACTGTTACCATCAGGTAGGAGGTACAGAAGCCTGAAGGCACACATTCAGTGATTCAGGAACAGCTTCTTCCCCTCTGCCATCCGATTCCTAAATGGACATTGAACCTATGAACACTATCTCACTACTTTTTTAAATTTCTTTTTTTGCACCACTTATTTTAAAGTAACTATTTAATACATTAGTTACTTTAAAATAAGTAGTGCAAAAAAAGAAATTTAAAAAAGTATATTGACCCAGCATCAGCATCGGACTTCGGGACGAAAGGTCCCTGGTTCGAATCCAGCCGGCTCCCCTGCACGCTTTCCATCCGTGCTGGGTTACGAGCTGGTGATCTCTTTGGAAACTCACCCGGCAGAAGGCAATAGCAAACCACTGCTGTAACTTGTCTCGTACGCAATTCCCCACTACGTCAGAGAGGCGTGGAGGGAAATCGTCCGCTAACCGGAGAAACTCCGGATGTGACATTCCTTTCCTTTTTTATTCAATATATACTTACTGTAATTCAGTTTTTATTTCTGTATTTATCATGTATGGCATTGTACTGCTGCTGCAAAGTTAACAAATTTCATGACATAGTGAAAGATTCAAAGTACATTTATTATCATAGAATGTATGTATGATACACCTTGAAATCTGTTTGCTTACAGGTAGCCAAAAGCAAGAAATCTGAAGAACCCAATTTTAAAAAAGGACCATAACCACTGTGTAGAGAAAGAGGGGAAAGAAACACACACACACACACACCATGCAAACGATAGGAGTTTTACAACAGCATTCCAAACCAGATTGAGTCCTTAGATCCGCTCCTTGGACCAGCTGGAGTAGGCCAAAGCCTTGATCTCAGTTCATCATGTTAGCAGGGTCACAAAATGTCACAAAACTCGCAGAGACGACAGCTGCTGGAGCAGTTCACAGCCTCGGTGCTGCAGAGAGAGGAACGAACCGCGGAAGAGTGAGCCAAATCAGCCCGACCCTTGCCTCCAGTACCGACACTCAGGCTTTCAAGACTATCTGGACCAGCATTTAAGTCATCCAAACACTGGGTAATGCCTCATTCTAGGACCCATATCCTGATGCGGCGATACGATTGGGCTGCACAGCCCGAAGCTGTTCCCGACTTTACCAACTGGGCTCGGCACTTGGAGTGATCCAACCTCTCACCTGGCTTAGGTGGACGGGCATCAAACCTCTTCTGCATCAACTCCTCTCCAAATCTCTCACTCCAATCCTATAGCGATACTAACTCCATCTGCGACCCTGTCTTGAACACGTTGCGCTTTGGCTTTGCAATGCGCCTGCATGATCCATCCTTCAAATCAGCTTCGCCTCCGCTTGCTTCTTCATTGTTTGCAGTGATAGTTGACTGCAATTTACTTCAGAAAGATGTATTAGTAATGTTTTTAGTCAAATTTCTTGCCTTCTGAGCACATGTTCGGTAGCGCCATCTTAAACTGGAAATTTGTGCAAGGAGGAGGAAGATCCCAATAAAGGCAAGTGTTGGACCTGGTTAATGAAGGTGTGGGCCAGATCAAAGTGGCAGGGTCATGTGACACTGAATCTCAAGTAACGAGGTCAAGATATTAAACCTGATTCTGATGGTATTCCCCTGTACCGACTGCCTTTGTCCTTGATGTGAGAGATCATGGTTCTTGAGAGGCTAAGGCAGGGAGGCTGGAGTTATGTATTTTATTGAAGGTGCACTGTGCAGCCACGTTGTGTAGGTAGATTGGAAATAAGATGAAAAATTAGATTCAAAGCAGGAGGCAAAATGAATGAGGACAACTGTCATCCATTTAATTGGAAAATTAATGTGAAGTTACTTAAAAGAAAAGAGCTGGTTAAGAGTCAATGTGGATGCTGAACAAAAATAATGAGGTTGTCTGAACTCCTTCACAATGTGTCAGGTGAAGACTATATGATCCAGATAATATGGATTAATGAAAAGCTTTGATTAAAGGTATTCACAAAACTGGCATGCAGAAATACCTGAGGGTAGAGTCAATTCAAGATAACATCTGGGTGTGGAAAAGCAATTAGCCAAATGAAGAAGGGAGCGGCATTAATTCGGTAAAATGGTTTGTTAATGTTACAGGCACCAAGGTGCAATGAAAAACTTGTCTTGTATACGGCCTGCACAGATCAATTCATAACAACAGTGCATTGAGGTCAACAAGGGAAAACAATGACAGAATGCTGGATAAAGTGTTACATAGAAAGTGAAACACAGGCACACAATAAGGTGCAAGGCTATAGAGTCATAAGAGCACAGATACAGGCCCTTCAGCCCAACAAGTCCATTTGAACCGCAGTACCCACCCAGCTACTACCACTTCCTGTGTTCGGCCCATATCCTTCTTAGCTCCACCCCTCCATTTACCTATCGAATTGCTTCTTAAATGACACTATTGTATCTGCCACCACCACTTCTTCTGGCAGCTCATTCCATAGACTCACCACCCTCTGCGTGAAAAAGCTGCCCCTCATGTTCCTTTCAAATCTCTCCCCTCTCACCTTAAATCTATGCCCCCTAGATTTGGATTTCCCTATTCTGGGAAAAAAGACTGTTGTTATTTTTCAGTACCCTATCTACCTGTGATGCCACTTTCACCAAAGCCTGCATTGTACTTCTTTGTCCCTCTGTTCCATTTCACTCACTAGTTCCCTAGCATTCATAGTATAAGTCTTACACTGGTTTGACTTTCCGAAAAGCATCACTTGACACATAACTGTATCGACATCCATTTGCCACACCTTGGCCCACTTTTGTAACTGATCAATATCTCCTTGTAATCTACAAGAACCATCTTCACTATCAACAATGCTCTGAATTTCGTGTTATCCACCGACTTACTGATTAAGCTTTGTGCATTTGCACCCAAATCATTTATATCAATAACAGATAACAAGGATCCCAATATGAATCCCTGTGGCACACCACTAGTCACTGGTCTCCATTTTGAGAAACAATCTTCAACAATCTACTTTCTACCTCTGAGTTAATTTTGAATCCACCTAACTAGCTCTCTCTCGATTCTCTGGGACTTAAACTTCCAGACCAGCCTACTATGTGGGGCCTTGGTGAAGCCCTTACTAAAGACCAAATACATAACATCCATTGCCTACTCTCATCTATCTTTTTGGTTGCATAAGGAATAGAACATAGAACACTACAGCACACTATGGCCCATGATGTTCTGCCAACCTTTTAACCTATTCTAATATCGATCTGATTCTTTCCTCCTACACAGGCCTCAAATTTTCTATCATCCATGCGTCTATGTGTCTTAATTGCCCCTAATGTAATGCCCCTATGACCATCCCTGGCAGGATATTCCATGCACTTATTACTCTCTGTGTAAAAAAAAAAAAAAAAAAAAAAACTTACCTCTGACATTCCCCTATACTTTATTCCAATTGCCTTAAAATTATGCCCCCTCATATTAGCCAGTTCCACCCAGGGATAAAGTCTCTGGCTGTCCACTAGATCTATGCCTCTTATCATCCTGTGCACCTCTATCAAGTCAGCTCTCATCCTCCGCTCCAGAGAGAAAAGCCCTAGCTCACTCAACCTATCACTCACAAGAAAACTCTAAAAGGTCCATCAAGCATGAAGCCATGTTGACTCCTCCTAATCAGGCTCCGTCTATCCAAATTGAGGTAGGCCATGAGGTCAACACTCCACCTTATCATACTAGGGGACTGCTCAATAGTCTGATTACAGCAGGACAGGAGCTATTGTTGAGCCAAGCATCGAGTGGGATGACCCAGGAGTCAGTGCCAAACATTCTGGATTCAGAATATTGGACCTTGGGCGAATGAGATGAAGAGGTGAAGGTGCGGCAGCCAGGAATTTGCAAGAGAATATAAGTAAAGTCTGTTGATAGAGACAGGTCAGAGTCAAGAACGAGATTTATTATCATTGATTTATTTGACACGAAATGTGTTGTTTTGAGTACCGCCACCAGGGGTTCAGGAGTCTGAAGACCCAGACTCAATGGCTGAGAAACAGCTTCTTCCCCCGTACCGTCAGATCTCTGAACAGAGCATAAAAACTGCCTCATTATTTCTTTAGTTTGTACTACTTATTATACTTTATAGTAATTTTTAATGTCTGTACATTGTACTTCCATTGCAAAGCAATGAATTTCACGTCATATAAGACAATGATAATAAATCTGATTCAGTGAAGTGCAAGACATAAAATTACCATAAATTACAAAATTAAATAAATAGTGCAGGAAAAAATAATGAGGTGGTGTTTACAAGTTCATTGACCATTTGGAAATCTGATGGTGGAGGGGAAGAAGCTATTTCAGAATCATTGAGTGTGGGTCTTCAGGTCCTGTACTCTCTCCACAATGGTAGTAACGAGAAGAGGACATGTCCCAGATGGTTAGCGTGGTGTCATCCACAGACAGATTAGGATATTTAAGAAGCATCAATGCAGATAAGAATGAAGCTGGCTTGTTTGATAGGAGTAAATGCTTTAATTGAAAGAATGAATAGAGGAATTTATTCCAGTTTTCCATCACTGTCCATCCAACATTTCCCTGCCATCTGTTGTAAATTGTAACTTCTGAGGGGGCAAAAACAGTTCATAGAATAGACACAAACAACAAAGAACAAGAAGGTCTTGGCTAGTCCGCAGAAATAGAGGTGGAGGCTGCATCTCCTGTTCCGTAGCAGGTAACACGAGAAGTTGATGCTGCACTATGCAAATGATTGCTCTCGATTGCACTGCTCACAGGCTGCACACTTTAGTAAACCCAACATCTTGATTGGTTAGCAATGCTTAAAGACACCCTGTAGCTAAAGGGGAGGTGCATTCCAGTTGCAAGGAGAAATGGAAGATTTGTTCTTTAGAGGTTTAAACAACTGCTGAGCAAGTGAGAAGTGACACTTGGGCTTTCTGAGTGGACCCAGAGGAAGAGGTGGCAAGGAGAGATCTCCAGAATGGCAGGAGCAATGCTTCAGTTTAAAGCTTCACCCTTCCAATAGTGCAGCACTCTCTTAGTACTCCACTGATACTATCAGCTTTGTTTTGGACTCAAGCCTCTCTAGTGGGACTTGAACCCACTAACACCTGACTCAACCTATTTGCCTGCATATGGCCCAATATTTCATACAATGTTTCAGACTTTCCACTTTTCTGGATTTCATATAATGTGTGCTTACTTCTTTATCATTGTCTACTGTGGCTCAACCTCAACCAGAAACATTAACTCTTAATTTAGTTTCCAAGTTCAGGTTGTTTTATGTAATTGAAAGCTACAGGACCAATTGTTAAAGCATTCCTTCTGATGTATTCACCCCTCTAACTGACAGGATCAGGAAAGAGGATGGATTGTTCCTTGGTCTAGATCGGGAATACCAAGTCCAATTTTGCAGCTGAGATCAGTGAATTCAGTGATGCTTTTTTGAGATGCAATGCCCTTGTGAGGGGTGGGGCTATTGTAATGTAGGACCTCCAGATCTTTAAAGAGGCTTGTCACATCTATGTTCAGCTACCAAACTTATTTTCTTCTGTATTCAATCAGTGCCTCATTCGACAGCTACCAAGTAGCCTCAAATGGAGAAAAGAAAAAATAATAGAGGCTCAATTTTTAACAAGGGGAAACAAGATTGCATGATCAAGGATCAATGGGCAGGAAATGCTTCCCATTTCAACCCATTGTATCATATAAATAATCAAAGCCAATTTTAAATAATAGCAATTTGAATAAAAATGACAGAAGCTGTGTTGTGCCAAAGATGTTTATGAATGTTTGCCTTTAAATGTCACTATTTGTTGACATGAATAAATAAAGAAATGGGGTACCAAGCAATTTTACCCTTTTGGTGGTATGTGTTAGTTGTCTGTCGTTTTCAACGATGACGTTTGTATGTGCAGCCAAAAAACCTGTGCAGGAGGAGTTTTACAGTGAAAAAAACCATTACACTGGGGCAGTTTCACTCTCTCAGCCTCAAAAACCTTGATCCAATGGTACAAAAAATCCTCACAAACTGGGGTCTTCCTCAGCTGCAGTGGATAGCCATGACGCCTTCTGGGCCCTGTCGTGCCCTTCGCTCTCCACCTTCTCAGCTGTTGGATCTCGTCATTGTTCTCATCCGCCCAGTTTGCCAGAACTGGCTTCGCTTGCATGTCCCTATCTCACCGGGGTTGGAGGTTCCCGGCTACGCTCACCTGGTTTAGGCCGCCTGTCGAAGCGGTGTACCGGGGTGTCGCTGCTGTGTCACATGCAGACAGTTACGTGGAGCGACAGGTGAGAGCAGGGTGGCAGGTGAGGAGCAAAGGTGGATGAGCTGCACCAATTCTCAGCCACACATTCATCTGCCAAATCACCCTATTCTTACCTTCACTGGTGTGTGGCACAGACAGCAATACACAGATTACTAACCTGGAGGTCCTGCTTTTCAGCTTTCTACCTAGCTCCCTAAATTCTCTCTTCAGGACCTCCTTTTGGAAAAAATCCCATTTTCCCCTCTGCTCCCCCACAATTGTAAGGCATGAAAATGCCTGACACAGGCCTCTCATGGTCTGAGTGGACGTTCCGCACCCCCCCTTCCCCCGCCCACAATTGTATCACTCACCTACCGACTAGGGAATGTTATCCACATCCAGTTAACCTCATACATTTTTGGGACAAAATGGGAGCACCTAGGCGGAACCCACATGGTTACGGGGAGGACATGAAACCCTCACATAGAGAGCTCCAGAGGTCAGGATCAACTGCACATCACTCAGGCTGTGAGACAGCAGCATCACTGCACATTATATGTGTTGTTTTTCTCGGAGGGAAAAGTGAAGTGTTTTAGTTCATACTTCAGGGAGTTTCTACTCTGAATTTTAAGTGGAAGTGCGTTTTGACAAACAGCTGGGGAGCTTTATCTTCAAACTTGTGAAACCACAATAGGTGAAAAGGTTCAGCTGTATTTCTTTACCAGTAGAACTAGTTTCTAAACCTAACCAGCTACTTGAGATGGATAGATGGGTTACTGGTTTAGCAGAGAAAATCTTCTAATGATTTAATGTGTGGCTAGGCATAGCTCAAATGGCATTTATAAATTTGCTGATGATACAACCATTGTTGGCAGAATCACAGATGGGGGCGTACAGGAGTGAGATATACCAGCTAGTTGAGTGATATCACAGCAATAACCTTGCACTCAGTGTCAGTGAGACCAAAGAGCTGATTGTGGACTTCAGAAAGTGTAGGACAAGGGAACACAGACCAATCCTCATAGAGGGATCAGAAGTGGAGAGAGTGAGCAATTTCAAGTTCCTGGGTGTCAAGATCTCTGAGGATATAACCTGGTCACAACATATTGTTGCAACTATAAAGATGGCAAAACAGCAGCTATATTTTATTAGTAGCTCGAGGAGATTTGGTTTTGTCAATTAAAACACTCAAAAACTTCTTCAAATATACTGTGGAGAGCACTCTGACAGGCTGCATCACTGTCTAGTATGGGGTGGGGTGGGGGTGGTTTCTATTTCACAAGATCGAAGTAAGTTGCACAAACCTGTAAAATTAGTCAGCTCCATCATGGGTACCAGCCTCCATAGTACCCAAGACATCTTCAAGGAGCGATGCATCAGGAAGTCAGCGTCCATCATTAAGTATCCCCATCACCCAGGGCAAGCCCTTTTCTCACTGTTACCATCAGGTAGGAGATACAGAAACCTGAAGGCACACACTCAGTGATTCAGGAACAGCTTCTTCCCCTCTGCCATCTGATTTCTAAATAGACATTGAACCTATGAACACTACCTCACTACTTTTTATTTCTGTTATTTTTGCACTGCAGTACTTATTTTAGTGTAACTATTTAATAGACATGTACTATATATACTTAAATGTAACTCAGTTTTTTTCTCTATATTTACTTATCATATATTTCATTGTACTGCTGTTGTAAAGTTAACAAATTTCACAACATATGCCAGTGATATTAAACCTGGTTCTGATTCTGACGAAATACAGCCACGGGCATGCCTTCTTCGATATTGCTTCAATGTGTTAGACCCAGGACAGACCCTCTGAGATGTTGACACCAGAAACTTGGAGCTGCTCACACTTTCCACCGCTGACCCCCCCCCCCCCGACAAGGACTGGTGAGTGTTCTCCTGACTTCCCCTTCCTGAAACGTAGTGTAGTGCAATCTGAAGTGGAGCAGAAAGAAATGCTAAAGTGACAAGAGGTAGAGATAAAGAGTCCGAGAACGTGCCAGCACCACCGGGAAGGGGATGAGAGGGAGGTGATTGGTTCAGAGGTCTGACAGCAGTGGGGTAGAAGCTGTTCTTGAATCTGCTTGTCTGGGCTTTAACTTGGAGCAGCTTGTCTCTCAGGATAGAGTGACTGAAAGAATGAAGAATGAAAGAGTGACTGAACCAAAAAGAGGCAGCATTGCTTTGTTTAAGTGAAATCCTGACTGTGTTGACAATATCATCAACAAAATGCCATCAAGGTCTTGTTGAAAAGCTGACTGGAAAATGAGAAGGCATCAACTTGGAGGTGCCCTTGTGACTAGGTTTGAAAATTGGTTGGGTTTTACAATACGAATGTGCAATAGTGTATTGAATGGCATGCATAAAAGAGATAGGTATGCTGATTTGCAGAAAGTGACATGTGATCTTGCCTTGAGATCTGTTCTGGATTCTTAACGTGTTATGTTCTTAACACTTCACCTTATTCTGATTCAGATTCAGATTTATTTATCACGTGTACAGAGTGAAGTGCATTGTTTGTATTAACAACCAACACACCCGAGGGTCTGCCAGGGCAGCCCGCAAGTGTTGCCACACATTCCGGCGCCAATATAGCACGCCGACAGTGCTTGGGAGAATAACACAGAACTCAAGCAACAAAACAACAACAGAAAAACAACCCCATTTCCCTCCCTCCCACCCACCCACTCACACGGACAGTCCTCAAGGTCTAGGTCAGGCCTCCACTTTCCATT
Organism: Mobula hypostoma; assembly: GCF_963921235.1. Classification (NCBI taxonomy): domain Eukaryota; kingdom Metazoa; phylum Chordata; class Chondrichthyes; order Myliobatiformes; family Myliobatidae; genus Mobula; species Mobula hypostoma. Next base: position 21,556,415 of record NC_086128.1, read on the forward strand.
CTCCAGTCTTGGGTGAAGAGATCAATAGTTACACGTCCAAGTCGAGGAGTTATTTAGATTACATGATGGAGTGATTAGTGTTCACCACCCTGTCTGTCAACACAACCAGTATCTGCATCACTGCCTCCAACAAGGTCTCCACCCTTGTCACTCACACCCCTTCCCCTCCCACCTCTCTATTGCAACTTAAATTAAGCTTCCTTTCTAACTTTTCCTGGTTCTGACGAAAAGCCTTCAGCCTGAAACATTGACTCTGTTTCTCTCTCCACAGAGACTGCCTGACCTGCTCAGTGTTTTTAGCATTTGGTCAACTGGTTTTGTAGCTTTTCCTGTTTACTTGAGCTGTGTGTTTCCTTGGTAATCTGGAAAAAGCCCTTCTCAGCCAAATGCAGAGCAGTTCCAGTCTCTGACCTGTTCCTGTGGGCACAGCATTTATGTGGCAGATCCAAATAAATCTCTGGTCAATGACGGCCCCAAGCTGTTGACAGTGAGGACCTAGAAATGGTGATAGAATTCACAGGTCGATCATTAGACTCTCTCTTGTCAGAGGCGGTCATTGGCTAGCACTTCTGTGGTACAGCGTTACTTGCCACTTACCAGCACGTGCATTAATGCTGTCTGGGTCTTGCTGCAGGCAGGTATGGGCTGCCTCATTCGCTGAGGAGTTGTGAATGGAATAGCACTCTATTCAATCAGTGAATAATCTCACTTCTGACCCTATGATGGAAAGAAGATCACTGATGGAGATGGTTGGGCCCAGGGCACTGCCCTGAAGAACTCCTGTAGAGATGTCCTGGTGCCAGGATGATTAACCTCCAACCATTTCCCCTTTACTGTAAGCCTCTACGATAGTCATTGATCCCTGTGCAACCTCCTCTAATTGATGAGACCCGATGTAGAACATTGTCAATCATCTTCACTCCTTCCACCACTACACGCAGGTTTTCCCAGTGGCCACCTATTTCAATTCTACTTCCCATTCACATTCCAACATGGCCTCCTCTACTGTCGTGATGAGGTTTTTCAGGTTGGATGAGTAACACCTCATAATCTGTTTGGGTGACCTCCAGCTTGGTGACATGAACAGTAAATTTCTCTAACCTAGTAATTTCTCCCCCTCCCCGTCTCTCTTTATCCATCCCCCATTCTGGCTCCCCTCTTACCCTTTCCCTTCTCCTCGCCTGCCCATCACCTCTCTCCAGGGTCCCTCCTCCTTCCCTTTCTCCCATGGTCCATTGTCCTCTCCGATCAGATTCCTTCTTCTTCAACCGTTTGCCTCTTCTACCTATCACCTCCCAGTTTCTCACTTCGTACCCCCCTCCCCCAGTTACCTACCTTCCACCTCACCTGCTTTCACCTATCACCTGCCAGCTTGTACTCCTTTTCCTCACCCCAACTTCTTATTCTGGCTTCCTACCACTATTTTTCCAATCCTGTTTATTCCCCTCCATAGATGCTGCCTGGCCTGCTGACTTCCTCCAGCATTTTGTGTGCGTTGCTCTGGATTTCCACCATCTGCAGAATCTCTTGAGTTTATCATTTCCCTTTGATACCCAAACATCATGATGTTTTACCGAGACACCTTGATGTCACACTTGGTCACTTGCTGTCTTGATGTTAAGGACAGTCACTCTCACCTCTGGAGTTCTTCTCTTTGGTCCATGTATGGATCAAGGCTGTGTGGGGTCTGGAGCAGAGTGGCCCTGTGAGTCCCAAACAGGCATCCTTGAGCAGGTTAATGATCAGTAAGCGCTACTTCATAGCATTGCTTCTGTAATCTTGCACCTTGATGTAGACTAGGTGTTAATTAGATGGAATGGATTTGGCCCATTTTTATGAACAGAATGTACCTGGGCAGTTTTCCAAATAGTCAGGTAGATGCCAGTGTTGCCAGTTCGATGGACAAGTTTGGTTAGAGGTGCAGCTAGTTCTGGAGTTCAGGTATTTAGTACTACAGCTGTGATAGTCTCTGGTCCTAGAGCCTTTGCTTTGGGATTCATTTGCTTATTCATTGGCTCTTAACATTCCCAGATCCTCTACTTTATTAGTCATACACAGCTAACTTATAATACTCACTGGCTGTACTGCAGACAGTTGTCCCATCATCTCTGTAGCACTGTTTGAAAGCAGTCTCCAGTTAGTTTCACTCCCCCCCCCCCACCTCTCCCCACAGCCCTGAGCACTTTACCTCGGTAAGTATTTCTCCATTTCCCTTTTGACAATCCCTGTTGAACCTGCTTCCAGTTCAGTCTCACAGCATAAAAAGAATCCTTATTTCCCATCTCGTTCCTCTGGCCACTGGTCCATCTGTCAATGGAAGCTCTTTTCTACTGTCTAATTTGTCTGAATCTTTCATCCTGTCAGAATTGACTATCAATGTGGCAGCTCCACTGTAATGTCCTCTTGTCTAAGGAATCATTTTCTCCTGATTTCTTGCTGCACCTTTGTTCTTTAATAGCAGGTCTCTGAAGGTCCTGCCAACCACACACCTTGCTGGGGGGGCAGGGCAGCATCAACCTGGGAAATTCAAGGCCAGTGCATGGAACAGAAAAGTCTACAGAAAGTGGTGGATACAGCCCAGTTAATCACAGGCAAAGCTCTCCCAAGCTTTGAGTACATTTACAAGGAACGTTACCCAAGAAAGCAGCATCTATCATTACGGACAGCCATCATCCAGGCCATGCTCTCTTCTTGCTACTAACAGCAGGAGGTTCCACACCACCAGGTTCAGGAACAGTTACACTTTGATAATAAACTTACTTTGACTTTGACTTTTTGACTTGGAAAGGACTGACCACCCCCCCACCCCCGCATGTCCAACCCTCCAACTCGGAAACCGTGAGCTCAAGAACAGCTTCTTCCCCGCTGCTGTCAGCCTCCTGAACCATTCACCTCTTTCACATCCCCTTCCCAGTGGCGATGCCATGTTCTTGGACTCTTTGTCTGTATTATTAATTCCATTATTGTCACTTTAGCACAATCTCAGATAGCACTGCTATACTTCCCGCCCTTCTGTTGCATTGCCCTCGTTGCTGTGCTTATTGTTATATTTATTATTACACCATTCTTAATGGATAATCAACTGATTCCATCTGTTTGCTCTTGCGATTATCAGAGTATATTGATTTTGGATCATGCCCCAGTTACCCTGTCCATTAATTTCCCTGGTTTCCCTCAAATGAATAAACAATGGCGTTTTAACCCGACCTTGCTGTCAGATAATGATTTTGTAAAATTTATGAAGGACCAGATAACGTTTTTAAGTACTAACATGTCATCTGGAAGCTCATCCCAGGTTGTCTGGGATGCCATGAAAGCATATTTGAGGGGTCAAATAATTTCATATACTGCGAGTCTGAAAAGAAAGACCTATTTAGAGCGATTAGACTTGAAATTAAAACAACAGACCAATTATATGCCCAGACCAAAAATCCCGAACTGTATAAGAAGCGAGTAGAACTTCAAACTAAGTTTGACCTCATTTCCACTCAGCTAGTTGAGCACCAACTTCTTGGAAGTAAGAGTTGATTTTATATTCATGGTGATAAGTCTGGTTAATTTTTAGTTAACCAACTAAGATGCTCTAAGGCTAAACAATAAATTACAAAAATTCGAATGGGAAATGGGAGCATTACTTCGAATCATTCTGATATTAATGATACATTTATTATTACACCAATTACTCTGCAAGCTTCACGCATGCAAGGAACTTCATTACACCTTGGTGTATATGACTAATAACTAAACCAGCTAACTAAGATGTTGACCATCTGTGGAGTTTGCCTTCCAAAGGGTTTGACCTACTACTTAGATCATCTACCTGGGGATTTCACCAATACATGCTAGTAGGTCTTTTAACCAGGGAATGGATCAAAGTTTAACCTGAAACTGTCTAAAATCCATGTCTGCATGTGGATTCTCGCAGGATTTGACGTTTTGTGAGTTGAGGTGGTTTTCCTACTCCTCCTTAGACCAGTTCACTAAGGCACACTAAGTGTCTGATGAAGCCAAATTGTGGAAGTGGAGTTGGGATGTGTGCCAATCACAGCCAATGTTGGTGGCACCTGACTTCTCACTTGATGGTTCATTGGACAATACTGAGTTATCCTCTCTTGAACCTCACACTATAGAGCCTTACCCTGAAGGGATGCTTAATAATAGGGCAATGTGATTAAAAAGACTGGCTTTTACAAGGAAATCTTTCATTTGCTAAGCCTTTCCATATGTGTTTTATAGCAGCACAATGAGTAACCAATGGCTCACTTATTCAATGAACAGACTAATTTTAGACTTTGTGTTAGTTGGACCTCCCACTCAGGCAGTCCCTCTCACTCTTTTGAGGTCCTGGCCTTGTTTAACACATGAAGAGTGTTGGATGGCTCTGAGCTATTACTTGATGGAGTCAGAAGGATTAGGATGATTTGAAACATACCAGATACTGAAAGGACTGGATAATTTGAATGTGGAGAGGTTGTTTCCATTCATAGGAGAATCTAGGGCCTGAGGACACAACCTCAGAATATGGGACACCTCTTTAGAACAGAGAAGAGGAGGAATTTCTTTAGCCAGAGGAATCTGTGGAATTCAATGACACAGAAGGCTTTGGAGGCCAAGTCATTGGGTGCATTTAAGTTCTTGATTGGTAAGGGGTTAAGTGTTACAGGGAGAAGGCAGAAGAATGGAATTTAGAGAAAAATTATCAGCCATGAATAAATGGTGGAACAGACTTGATAGATTGAATAGCCTAATTTTGCTCCTGATGATGGTTCATCAAGTTCATCAACAGAGGTACACAGCTGCAGAGAGTTAACCACCAACTTTGGGTGGTCTTTGCCTTTTCCATTCCCCACTGAGTTGCTGGGGTGAGTTTACCACAAACTCAAGTTCAAGTTCAAGTTTAATTGTCATTCAACCGTACATGAATACAGCCAAACAAAACAGCGTTACCCTCGAGCCAAGTGTAAAACACAGTACCAACTGTCATACACAGCACAAGGCACACATAACACATACAGTATAAGACAGCAGTAAAGTACAGTCACACAAAAAAAATCTTGTTCAAGTCCCTGAGTCCATGAATGTTGCAGCAGTCTGCAATTGAACACAATGCATTTTGTCTTCTGCCAAGCAAACACTGGAGGGCAGCACCGACTCCAGCCTGTACAATGCACCACACTGGCTCCAGCACTCTGGTGGAGCACACTGACTCTGATGCCTCTCTCCTGGGCAGCTGCAAACAGGCGACACCATGGCTTAAGGCCTAGTCCTCACAGCAACTGTGGCAATGCAGCTCCCCTGCTGTTCGCCAATAAACCAGTGAATTGGATTTGCAAAATTTCCACATTAACAATGTCCAAAAGGGTCTTGCAATCAGAAGAAAAATGACTGGGATGGTCACTTGCTATTAGACTGTACACTGACTCCTCTGACACTTCTCTGATACAGGCAGCAGCATGATCCACACCAAATCCAGCTCCTTCAGTTACTCCACCAACGAGGAACTCACTGATGGGATAGAGCTACAGTACTTTATGTTCTTAATGTCTAGCAGGTTCTCGCGACCTAGCGGGGCGACCTTTGGTTGGCCCAGTAGAATCCAATGTCACCATTGTACCAGAGGGCATCCTGGAGCCTATTTTGCTTTCAGGCCATTGCTTTACATACCGAAAGGGGTCCAGTTGTTTGAAACAGGTGGCTGTTTGGGAGTGCTGGAGGTCAGCCCTAGACAAAACTGATGCACGCTTCTTCACCATCGTAGTGTTCTCCACCTTACAGTAATTTCTCCCCCCTTTCCCTTTTCTCAGTTCCTAAAAGTTGCCATAGCCAGGGAGGTAGTGGGGATAGGCTTCCACTACCTACTAAATGCTCCTAATGGCATGCATCTCAAATAGCCTCTGACAACCAAGTCCAGCTACTAATCGTCATGTTTGACTTAGCTACTAATCCCTGCAGAACCGTTTTACTGACAGGAGGAGTGACAAAGGTGGGTTACTGGTGCCTTAAAACCAGTCGCTTCGGGCAGATGGGCTCGTCAGCCATGGTTGGCAGCTCATCTAGGAGAAGAAAAACTCAGCTCAAACCTCCACTGCCTTGTGGCTTTACCTACTCATGGGGAAAGCTTTGACAGTAAACCCCAAGGAAAAATCCAGAGCTGAAGTCCCTAAGGCAGTCCCACACTGAGTTCAATGTTGACCGGCAACACCTATAATGTTGCTAGTGCCAATCTATTGGTCTCTGCTATTCTTTTGGATTCTTCAGCTGCATGGAGAGGGGGAGCCTGATGCACGGGCAACAGCTTGCTCTCCATACTGTACTGCCCTGGCTTGCACATCACGTAGACAGCTGGAACACAACATCTATGGTTGACCCCCACCAACAGAGGGCCTTCACTCTTTTTCCATCCCCCATTCTGATTCCCCTGTCACCCCTTCTCTTCTCCAGGTCACCTCTCTCTGGTGCCCCTCTTCCTTCCCCTTCTCCAATGGTCCACTCTCCTCTCCTATCAGATCACTTCTTCTTCAGCCCCCTCACCTCGTCCACCTTTCACCTTCCAGCTTCTTGCTTCATTCTCCCCATCTCCCACCCATACACACTCCTCCTCACCTGGTCTCACTAACGACTGCCACGTTATTTCGAAGTTCTCCCCAAATGACTTTGTTAGATGATCCCTCAGGAAAATCCTCTCTGACCATTGCTGTATTTGTGTTTGTGTATGTTTGCGTGTGTGCATGTTCATGTGTGTTTCTATGTTTGTGTGTGTGTGTCTGTGTTGTCTGTTGTGTATGTGCATGCATCTATGTATTGTGTGTGTTTTTGTGTGTGTGTGTGTGTGTTTGTGTCAACATGGCATCGACTGAAACTAAATAAAATGGAGCCATCCTGAAACTTTGCCCTGAGCTGGATCCACTTGCAGTTTCTAAGTTATCTCAGATTGTGCCCCTTAGTCCTGTGAAACCCGCTGTGTAGAGCAGTTACACTTGAAACCAATTCCAATCATTCATTCCAGGGCTATAGAGGCTACAGGGTCATCATTGCTTTTCCCTGACGAGTGGTTAATAATATGGGATGGCTAAAATTAAATCAGCATTAAGTTGCGTTTAGAACCAAAACTGCAATCGCAGAATGTCAGGTTGCTAATCTTACAGCTGGGAGCCTGCCCAAGAGGCCGGAGAAAGCGTCCCCTACCAATCTGCAAACTCCAGCTCTGCTTTGGTCCTAAGCTTTGCATTCCTCCAATTCTCCCCCTCCTAGGCATCTACAAATGGAACACCCCCCACCCCTAGTGGCCATACCTTCAGTTGCCAAGGCTGTAAGCTCTGGAATCCCTAAACCACCTCATATGCATTTTGTGTTTGGAGGCAGTCTGTGAGCCAGTCTCATAGAGCTTATAAATATCATCCATATCTACAATAATCACTTCAGAGACATTAGGAGCTTCACTACATGTGTTGACTCTTTTCTAAAGACTTTGAAATACCAGTGTATGTGTTTATATCATGCATGATGACATCATTTTGTCAGGTGCAAATGTGACTGTTTGCACTTTTCCCTCCGAATACACCTTACTCCTTTCTCTTTTGAAACTGTGTTTCACAATCGTGCACCAATTACAGGTGACTGGCTTTCTTAGATATGTGTTTTGTCTCCCAACTGTCTTTGACTTTGTAGTTATTGATGCAACACGCTGTAAGGTTTCACTGCTAATGTAATGGCTTCTCTGTAATGTTCCACTGCTAAGGTAATGGTTTCTCTCTAGCAGCAATGTTTGGGTTATGACTAGAGATAACGGGACATGCTAGCCAATGAGCAGGAGGTTGTTCTTTCCTGTGTGTCTGGGAGCAGGGAATTCATGATCTTTTGCTGGGCAGAGATGAGGAGAGAAGACACGAATGGAGAGAGTTGGTAGACGTTAGACAGAGTGGACTTGGAGCGAGGGGCCAAAGGTCAGCGACGATCAGAGGAGGTCGATGGTGAACGAACGGCCTTATCAGTGAGCTCCAACATTGTGCATTAGACTGTTCCATGAGAATGGACCCCTTTTCCTTTTTTTGTTTCTTTACTAACCATATAGTCAAGTTAATAATTGTAAAACTCAATCATTTAATTGCATATTGTGTACTGTTTTGTTATTTCGTGGTACTGATTTGTAACAGGGGCATATCGCACAGCATCCACCCAAATGAGATTTCTTAAGTTTGGCCGGGCCGGTGGGGGTGGTGGGGGGTACTATCACCCTCTATATTAAGCCGCTAGCCAAAGTGAGAGTTACATTGAGATTAGAGATTAGCTTTATTTGTTACTTGTACATCGAAACATACAGTGAAATGTGTTGTTTGTGTCAAATCAAATCAGCGAGGATTGTGCTCGGCAGCCCATAAGTGTCGCCATGCTTCCAGTACCAACATAGCATGCCCACAACTCACTGACCCTAATCGATACATCTTTGGAAGGTGGGAGGAAACCAGAGCACCCGTAGGAAACTAGCACAGTCATGGGGAGAATGTACAAACTCCTTAGAGGGAGGAAGAGAATCGATCCCTCATCTTACAGCTGCTGTTTTAAAGTTTTGAGCTAACCGCTACACTTTTGATTTGAGGAATGTGTGACATCTTGACTCAAGTTGCTGTTGGCATTGGTCTCCTCGTTAGTCATTAGTTCTATATCCACTTTCAGAATAAATTTGTCAATGGATCTTTTCGGAGTGTCGTCTCATGTGCCTCTTCCTATAACAGCTTAGCCAACGTGGACCCCTCAGACTTTGGTCTAGATTAAACAAAATATTGTTGAATACTGAGCAGCACACACAGAATATTGGAGGAACTCAACAAGTCAGGCAGCATCTATGGAGAGGAATAAGCAATGACATTTTTCAGCCCAAAACATTGACGGTTTATTTCCCTCCATGGATACTGCCTGACTTGCTGAGTTCCTCCAATATTTTGCATGTTTGCTCAAGACTTCCAGCATCTGCTGAATCCTTTGTGTTTATTATGCCTACTGCAGGGTTGTGCCAATTCACCAATATCCTGCTGGGTGTGGTACTAGTTCGCTCGCCTCAATGCCCCCACTTTCCCATGTTGCTTGAGCTGCTTCTTCCCAATGAGTTGTTTGGCAGTGAATCATGATTTTGCTTTTTTTTCTAAGTCCCTCTGCGCTCTCTTCCAAGCTGGGCTCCAGCGAACTCGAGTGCATTTGGCATCTGCAGTGCCCCAACAACAGGCAGGGCTGGCTCTGAAATTAGAATGTGGCCTTATTCTACACTTGAATGGGAAGAAAGCTAAATGATGATCCCTGGTTAGACTTTAACAACCTTGTAAAACTTGTCTTTTGGATGTTTCCTTGAGAATGCATACAGAAATTGGGCAGCATGGTCAGAGGCTGCAGGGCATGGGGAAATTAATGAGTGCTTGCTACCACTGCATCTCATGATGCTTTCAGACAGATATCGCTTGAACTGAGGTCTGCTGACTGACACCAACTCTCTGAGATCAGTCTCAGCTTCTGAACATGTGCTCTGCTGTTATGTGCAAAACCACATTATTGAACTTCAATCCACTGAGAAGGAGCATCGATAAGAATAAGTGAGGCATTGTTGCCCTTCTGACTAGAAAGTAAAATATTTAAGGGGAATCTGAGGGGAAACATCTTCACTCAGATGGTTGTGCAAGTGTACAAAGAGCCACAGGTGAAGTGGTGAATGTGGCTCCAAATGCAACCTTTAAGAGAAGCTTGGATAGGTAGGGGAATGGAGGGCTATGTTCCAGGTGCAAATAGATGGGACTAGGCAGAATAGCAGTTCTACACATGCTAGATGGGCTGAAGGGCCTCTTCCTGTGCTGTAGTGCTTTATGACTGTATAAATGCTGTGGGTTCTCTGGAATGGTCAGGTTGACCATCTCTGAGGGTGAGAATGTATTGTTGGTAGTCAAGCTCCACATTGTTGACAGACTTACATTAGATACTGGATCTTCTAGTTCAACCCACCAGATATGAAGCTTCTGGCAACATTGTTAATTTTTACAGCCGAAACATGCTCCAAATACAATGCATCTAGGGTTTATCTTCTCGGGATATTCTATGGTCCTACTTTGAACATCAGGAAAAAGGGTCCTGATGAAGAGTCTCAGTCCAAAATGTTGTCTGTTTATTCCTCTCCATAGATGCTGCCTAACCTGCCGAGTTCCTCCAACATTTTGTGTGCATTACTTGGGTCTCATACCATCAGGTTCAGGAACAGTTATTACCCTTCAACCATCAGGCTTCTGAACTAGCTTCCGAACTAGTTTACCTCAACTCTGAACTGCTTTCATAATCCACGTTCTCACTTTCAAAGCCTCTACAATTCATGTTCTCAGTATTATTTATTTATTTATGTATTTATCTATCTATTAATTATTTGCTCAGTTTGTCTCCTTTTGCATATTAGTTATTTGTCTGTCTTTGTTTATGTGTAGCTTTTCATTGAATCAGTTGTAGTTTTCTGTTCTACTGTGAATGCCTGCAAGAAAATGAATCTCAATATAGTATATGATGACACATATGTACTTTCATAATAAATGCACTTTGAACTTCGAATATCTGGAGCCTTGTTTGTACTGACCCTCACTTTGATAGTGTTATGACACACACCCAACCGGGCCAGCCTCCGGGGATTAGGTGCTCTAACTCTGCAGAATATGGATAGCTGGCATGGCCCCTTCAAAGACTCAGGACCATCTCATTAATTGGCAATCATGTTTTGTGCACCAAGAATCGAGGATTTAAAGAGCATCTGAGTGGAGCCTCAGTGCTCAAATGTAACCCCTACTAGTGATATTGTTTAGTGTTTGTTTTGCGCTCATTTCTCAATCCAGTTTGATACTGTTTCTTGACCCTAGGCTTGGATACTCCAGCATTTGGGCCAAACCATCCTTGTCAAGGACTTTTGTCACGGGTAGGTGTTCCTTACTTATTTCAGAAGTCTCAATGACTTCTGCTGTAACTGGAAGATCATCCACCAGCTCCAGGGTAAAGACCGTGTTCCCATTGACTGTGTTTTCATTTGTTTGGAGGAACAATACACAATCATGTAATTATATTAGGTTGGTAGAATTAGCCTATATCTGCATTCTGGAGGCAGCTATGGTTGAAATCACTTGTCTTGAACCTACAGGGGTCTATGGGGAAAGAGAGATTTAAAAGAGTTGTTGGTGGCACAGTCATCATTCATTGACAAGGACAAATAAAAATAAGGCAGGGACAAGTGGAGCAGCCATTGTTGGAGTGGGCCAGTGTCAGAGTGAGTAGGCTTTGGCGAGAACAGACTTAGCTGAGATAAGTATCTGGTGAGATTCTACTTTTCCATTCTTCATCCATTATTACATAGTTAGAGCATTGAGGATGGTTCCAGGGGCTGTGTTGTGTTCTTTGAGATGTGGGAATTCTGGGAGACCTCCAACTTCCTGGATAACCACATCTGCACCAGATGTACTGAGCTGCAACTCCTCAGAGAATGTGTCAAGGAACTGGAGCTGTAGCTCGATGACCTTTGACTTGTACAGTAAACTGAGGTAATGATAAATAAGAGTGACAGGGAGGTAGTTACCCCTAAGTTGTAGGAGGCAGGAAAATGGGTGACTGTCAGGAGAAGGAAGGGAACTAGGCAACTAGTACAGAGTACTTCTGTGGCCATTCCCCTCAATAATAAGTATACCATTTTGAATTACATTAAGGAGGACAGCCCGCTGGGAAGGGGCTGCTGTGACTGGGTCTCTGGCATTAAGTCTCGTGCTGAGGCTCAGAAGAGAAGGAGGGAGAAGAGGACTGCAGTAGTGATAGGGGATTCCATCGGTAGAGGAGCAGACACAAGATTCTGTGGATGTGAGAGAGACACCCGTGCGGTATGTTGCCTCCCAAGTGTCAGTGTCAGGGGTCCACAACATTCCAAAGGGGGAGGATGAGCAGCCAGAAGTCTTGGTACATGTTGGTACTGATGGCATAGGTAATAAAAGTGAGAAGGTCTTGCAGAGAAAATTTAGGGAGGTGGGTAGAAAGCTAAAAAACAGGACCTCCAGGGTAGCAACCTCTGGATTGCTGCCTGTGCCCCACACTAGTAACGGTAAGAATAGGATGACTTGGCAGATGAATGTGAGGCTGAGAAACTGATGCAGGGGAAAGAGGTTCAGATTTGAATCATTGGGATCGCTTCTGGGGAAGGTATGACCTGTACAAAAGAAATGGGTCCACCTGAACCCTGGCGGGGGGGGGGGGCGCGCAGAGTTGGACTGTGGTTGGATGCTTCCGGGATGCTGCATCGGCAAGTTGGAAGCGCTGGAGGTTTACCGTCTGTGTGAGATGATGGGACTTTCGAGAGATTTTGAGACTTTTACCGTGCCATGGTCTGTTCTTATCAAATTACGGTATTGTTTTGCACTGTTGTAACTATATGTTATAATTATGTGGTTTTTGTTGGTTTTTAAGTCGGATTGTCATGTGTTTCCATGATATCGTTCTGGAAAAACATTGTATCATTTCTTACTGAATGCATTACTAAATGACAATAAAAGAGGACTGCGTGTCCTCATAATCTAATATCCTTGTGGGCAGGTTTTCTAGAGCTGTTGGAGAAGGTTTAAACTAATTTGGCATGGTGATGGGAACCAGCGTGACAGGGCGGTTGGCTTACTAGCAGTGGCAGTGTGTAGTGAGACTGTCAGGAAGGACAGGCAGATGATAGGGCAAAATTGCAGGCAGTGGGGTGAGTTGCAGTGCAGTGGAGGCATTGGAAATGATCTTCCAGAAATCAATAGACTCTGGCATGGTTCCGGGGGACTGGAAGGTCACAAATGTAGTTCTGCTGTTTAAGAAAGGAGGGAGGCAGCAAAAAGAAAATTACAGACCTATTAGTCTGACATCGGTAGTTGGAAAGTTATTGGAGTCGATCCTCAAGGACGAGGTTATGAAATACCTCGAGGTGCATGACAAGGTAGGCCCAAGCCAGCATTGTTTCATGAAGGGAAGATCCTGCATTACCAACTTATTGGAATTTTTTGAGGTAATCTTGAATAAGATTGACAAGGGAGAGGCTGTGGGTGTTGTGTATTAGGATTTTCAAAAGGCCTTTGATAAGGTGCCGCATATGAGGCTGCTTAATAAGATGAGAGCCCATGGAGTTACAGGAAAGATATTGGAATGGGTGGAGCATTGGCTGATAGGCAGAAAGCAAAGGGTGGGAATAAAGGGATCCTATTCTGATTGGTTGCCGGTTACTAGTGGTGTTCCGCAGGGGTTGGTGTTGGGGCCGCTTCTTTTTACAATGTATGTCGATGATTTGGATTATGGATTAAATGGCTTTGTGGCTAAGTTTACGGATGACACCAAGATAGGTAGAGGAGCAGGAAATGTTGAAGAAACGGAAAGGTTGCAGAGAGACTTGGTCAGTTTAGGAGAGTGGGCAAAGAAATGGCAGATGAGATACAATGTTGAGAAATGTTCCTTTGTACATTTTGGAAAAAGAAATAATCGGGCAGATTATTATTTAGATGGGGAGAAAATTCAAAAATCAGAAGTGCAAAGGGACTTGGGGGGTCCTCGTGCAGGATACCCTAAATGTTAACCACCAGGTTGGATCAGCAGTAAGGAAAGCGAATGCTATGTTGGCATTCATTTCAAGAGGAATAGTGTATAAGAGTAAGGAGGTGTTGATGACGCTCTATGGGGCATTAGTGAGACCTCATTTGGAATACTGTGTGCAGTTTTGGGCCCCCTATCTTAGAAAGGATATACTGATGTTGGAGAGAGTTCAGAGAAGATTTACGAGGATGATTCCTGGAACGCAGGGGCTAACATATGAGAAGTGTTTGTCAGCTCTTGGACTGTATTCATCAGAGTATAGAAGAATGAGAGGGGATCTCATAGAAACATTTCGAATGTTGAAAGGGTTGGACAGAGTAGATGTGGAAAGGCTGTTTCCCTTTATGGGTGAGTCCAGGACAAGAGGCCACAGTCTTAGAATTAGAGGGTACCCATTTAAAACAGAGATAAGGAGAAATTTTTTTAGCCAGAGGGTTGTGGATTTATGGAATTCGTTGCTACATACAGCTGTGGAGGCCCAATCATTGAGGGTGTTTAAGGTGGAGATTGACAGGTATCTAATTAGTCAGGGTGTCAAGGGATATGGGGAAAAAACCGGAAATTGGAACTAGATGGGAGAATAGTTTAACTCATGGTGGAGTGGCGGAGCAGACTCGATGGGCCGAATGGCCTACTTCTGCTCCTTTGTCTTGTGATCTTCTGAAAGGGGGACAAAATCAAGAAGGGTGATGAATATAAGACTGAAGGTGTTATATTTCAATGCACACAGTCTGCTGAAGAAAATAGATGATCTTGTAGCACATTTAGAGATTAGCAGGTATGATGTTGTGGGCATCAGTGAATAGTGGCTGAAAGAAGATTATAGTTGGGAGCTTAACATCTGAGGATACACATTGTATTATAAGGACAGGCAGGTAGGCAGAGGGGGTGAGTGGCTTTGTTGGTAAAAAAAAAATGAAGTTAAATCCTTAGGAAGAGGTGACATAGGATTGGAAGATATATAATCTTTGTTGCTAGAGATAAGAAACCACAAGGGTAAAAAGACCCTGATGGGAGTTATATAGATGCCTCTGAACAGTAGCCAGGATGTGGGCTACAAATTACAAAGGGACATAGAAAATGCTTTTAAAAAAAGGGCAATTTTATGATAGTCATGGGGGATTTCAATATGCATGTAGATGGGGAAAATCAGGTTGGTGCTGGATCCCAAGAGAGATAATTTGTAGTCCCGATGAAGGGTTCCAGCCCGAAATGTCGACTCATCGTTTCCATGGATGCTGCCTGACCTGCTGATTTCCTCCAGCATGTTGTGAGAGATAACTTGTAGAATGCCTACAGGAATTTGCATACAGGGACAGGAATGGTTGCTTCGAGTGCCAAGCTTTAGGTGTTTCAGAAAGGACAGGGAGGGAGGTAAAACAGTAGAGGGTTGGCATTGTTGATCAGAGATAGTGTCACAGCTGCAGAAAAGGAGGAAGTCATGGAGGGATTGTCTACTGAGGCTACGTCCACACTAGACCGGATAATTTTGAAAACGCTGGTTTCGCGTAAAAACAATAGGCGTCCACACCGGGCGTTTTTGAAAATACCTCCATCCACATTAAAACTGGTATTTGGGTGAATCTCCTCCGACTGGGCATGCACAGGACACAGCTACAGAAAACAAGCGAAGAGGAAACGGTATACTTGGTGCGCGTTTGTCCAGTTACAGACTAGAAAAACTTGAAAGGAAATTGCCAAACGACGGACAGCTGTTGGCTCTCGTGCAGGAGGACTTAAAACTGAAAAAACAAATACTGGAGTGTATGGAGGCAACCGACAGGGAGTTCACAGACAGTATGACCCGGCTGACGACGAACATTGAAAAACTGACTAACTCTGTTGCAGAGGGATTTGCAACGATGAGGAATATGATGGCTCCCCCCGCCCCCCAGTACTTTTCTCTGCCACAATACCAGCCTCGCAGCCACTACAATAGCAACACATACGGACACACAGACCCTCGGGTGGCCCCACCAACATCTTCCGCACACCCACAGAGGGGTCACCCTGGGAACATTTCCTACAGCAATAGTCTCTTCACCGATGAAAGGGACGACAGCTACAACTAAATGCAATAAGTTACTGAGTAAAAGTGAAATTTGCTGTTACCTCATTTGTTTGCCTTTACTTTTGCCATGTCTTCCTGTATCTGCTGTATTTAACATGTGCAATAAAACGAGTTATTGGGCAAAAGTTATTTTATTTTTATCTGAGTAAAAGCGAAACTTACAATTTTCCTTTTTTGGCCTTAACATTTTCACGTCTATGCCAAACATAAGCTACTACTTAAAAATGATATTTTGGAAGTAGTGACAATTGGATCTATTGAATGTTTGCACAAGCAATACATTAATAAAGCACCCTGTTAAATGTATAAAACATGTCTGCATCAGTGTTATCTTGTATTTCCATACAATGTTACATTAGGCTGTTACACATCTATTGTCAGATGTTGTTGTGGTGTTGGAGGTTGCGTTCAAGAAAGCAATGAAACGTCGCGCTGCCTCCACCATCTGTCCCGGCACGTCATGACAGTGTTTTTAAAAACCTCCGGTTACCCCATACACATGACACCGCCCAACCGGCGGTTTCAGCTTTACACACTCTGGAGAGCGTTTTAGAAAAGCTCCGTTTTCGGGGGAGGAAAACGCCGTTTCAATGTGGACGGAGGGTCAAAACAAAGAGAAAAAGCTTCAGTTATGGATTTATCCGGTCTAGTGTGGACGTAGCCTGAGTCTCTGTGGGTGGAAGTTAGGAACAGGAAGGGGTCAATAACTCTACTGGGTGTTTTTTATAGACCACCTAACAGTAACAGAGACATCGAGGAGCAGATAGGGAGACAGATCCTGGAAAGGTGTAATAATAACAGGGTTGTTGTGGTGGGAGATTTTAATTTCCCAAATATCGATTGGCATCTCCCTACACCGAGAGGTTTAGATGGGGTGGAGTTTGTTAGGTGTGTTCAGGAAGGTTTCTTGACACAGTATGTAGATAAGCCCACAAGAGGAGAGGCTGTACTTGATCTGGGTATTGGGAAATGAACCTGGTCAGGTGTCAGATCTCTCAGTGGGAGAGTGTTTTGGAGATAGTGATCACAATTCTATCTCCTTTACATTGGAGAGGGATAGGAACAGACAGGTTAGGAAAGTGTTTAATTGGAGTAAGGGGAAATGTGAGGCTATCAGGCAGGAACTTGGAAGCATAAATTGGAAACAGATGTTCTCAGGGAAATGTACGGCAGAAATGTGGCAAATGTTCAGGGGATATTTGCGTGGAGTTCTGCACAGGTACGTTCCAATGAGACAGAAAAAGGATTGTAGGGTACAGGAACCATGGTGTACAAAGGCTGTTGTAAATCTAGTCAAGAAGAAAAGAAGAGCTTATGAAAGGTTCAAAAAGTTAGGTAATGATAGAGATCTGGAAGATTAAAAGGAAGGAGCTTAAGAATGAAACTAGAAGAGCCAGAAGGGACCATGAGAAGGCCTTGGCAGACAGGATTAAGGAAAACCCCAAGGCTTTCTACAAGTATGTGAAAAGCAAGAGGATAAGATGTGAGAGAATGGGACAATCAAGTGTGACAGTGGAAAAGTGTGTATGGAACCGGAGGAGATAGCAGAGGTACTTAATGAATACTTTGCTTCAGTATTCACTACGGAAAAGGATCTTGGCAATTGTAGGGATGACTTACAGCAGACTGAAAAGCTTGAGCATGTAGATATTAAGGAAGAGGATGTGCTGGAGCTTTTGGAAAGCATCAAGTTGGATAAGTCTCCGGGACCGAACAAGATGTACCCCAGGTTACTGTGGGAGGCGAGGGAGGAGATTGCTGAGCCTCTGGCGATGATCTTTGCATCATCAATGGGGACTGGAGAGGTTCCGGAGGATTGGAGGGTTGCAGATGTTGTTCCCTTATTCAAGGAAGGGAGTAGAGACAGCCCAGGAAATGATAGACCAGTAAGTCTTACTTCAGCGGTTGGTAAGTTGTTGGAGAAGGTCCTGAGAGGCAGGATTTATGAACATTTGGAGATGTATAATATGATTAGGAATAATCAGCATGGCTTTGTCAAAGGCAGGTCGTGCCTTACGAACCTGATTGAATTTTTTTGAGGATGTGACTAAACACATTGATGAAGGTAGAGTGGTAGATGTAGTGTATGTGGATTTCAGCAAGGCATTTGATAAGGTACCCCATGCAAGGCTTATTGAGAAAGTAAGGAGGCATGGGATCCAAGGGGACATTGCTTTGTGGATCCAGAACTGGCTTGCCCACAGAAGGCAAAGAATGGTTGTAGATGGGTCATATTCTGCATGAAGGTCGGTAACCAGTGGTATGCCTCAGGGATCTGTTCTGGGACCCCTACTCTTCGTGATTTTTATAAATGACCTGGATGAGGAAGTGGAGGGTTGGGTTAGTAAATTTCCTGATGACACAAAGGTTGGGGGTGTTGTGGATAGTGTGGAGGGCTGTCAGAGGTTACAGTGGGACATCGATAGGATGCAAAACTGGGCTGAGAAGTGGCAGATGGAGTTCAACCCAGATAAGTGTGAGGTGGTTCATTTTGGTAGGTCAAATATGATGGCAGAATATAGTATTAATGGTAAGACTCTTGGCAGTGTGGGGGATCAGAGGGATCTTGGGGTCCGAGCCCATAGGAGACACAAAGCTGCTGCGCAGGTTGACTTTGTGGTTAAGAAGGCATACGGTGCATTGGCCTTCATCAATCATGGGATTGAGTTTAAGAGCTGAGAGGTAATGTTGCAGCTATATTGAACCTTGTTCAGACCCCACTTGGAGTACTGTGCTCAGTTCTAGTTGCCTCACTGCAGGAAGGATGTGGAAATCATAGAAAGGGTGCTGAGGAAATTTACAAAGATGTTGCCTGGATTGGGGAGCACGCCTTCTGAGAATAGGTTGAGTGAACTCGGCCTTTTCTCCCCGGGGCGACAGAGGATGAGAGGTGCCCTGATAGAGGTGTATAAGATGATGAGAGGCATTGATCGTGTGGGAAGTCAGAGGCTTTTTCCCAGGGCTGGAATGGCTAGCATGAGAGGGCACAGTTTTAAGGTGCTTGGAAGTAGGTACAGAGGAGAATTCAGGGGTAAGTTATCTATGCAGAGATTGGTGAGTGCGTGGAATGGGCTGCTGGCGACGGTGGTGGAGATAGGGTCTTTTAAGAGCCTCCTGGATAGGTACATGGAGCTTAGAAAAATAGAGGGCTATGGGTAACCCGAGGTAATTTCTAAAATAGGGACGTGCTCGGCACAGATTTGTGGGCCAAAGGGCCTGTATTGTGCTGTAGGTTTTCTATGTTTCTAAAATGGCTTTTTTGAGTAGCACATGGTTGATCATGGGGATCAGCTAGTCTGGAATGGGTGTTGTGTAGTGAGCCAGATTTGTTTAGGGAGATTAAGGTAAATGAGCAGTGATCATAATATGATAGAATGCACCCTGCAGTTTGAGAAGGAGAAGCTAAAACCAGATGTATCAATATTACAGTGGAGTAAAAGGAATTATAGAGATCTGAGAGAGGTGCAAGCCAAAGTTGATTGGAAGGGGACAAAGGTAGTCATAGTCATAGTCATACTTTATTGATCCCAAGGGAAATTGGTTTTCATTACAGTTGCACCATAAATAATTAAATAGTTATAAAACCACAAATAATTAAATAGTAATATGTAAATTATGCCAGGAAATAAGTCCAGGACCAGCCTATTGGCTCAGGATGTCTGACCCTCCAAGGGAGGAGTTGTAAAGTTTGATGGCCACAGGCAGGAATGACTTCCTATGACGCTCAGTGCTGCATCTCGGTGGAATGAGTCTCTGGCTGAATGTACTCCTATGCCCAACCAGTACATTATGTAGTGGATGGGAGACATTGTCCAAGATGGCATGCAACTTGGACAGCATCCTCTTTTCAGACACCACCGTCAGAGAGTCCAATTCCATCCCCACAACATCACTGGCCTTACGAATGAGTTTGTTGATTCTGTTGGTGTCTGCTACCCTCAACCTGCTGCCCCAGCACACAACAGCAAACATGATAGCACTGATCACCACAGACTCATAGAACATCCTCAGCATCGTCCGGCAGATGTTAAAGGACCTCAGTCTCCTCAGGAAATAGAGACGGCTCTGACCCTTCTTGTAGACAGCCTCAGTGTTCTTTGACCAGTCCAGTTTATTGTCAATTCATATCCCCAGGTATTTGTTATCCTCCACCATGTCCACACTGATCCCCTGGATGGAAACAGGGGTCACCGGTACCTTAGCTCTCCTCAGTCATTGACATTGAATCATGACATTGTAGCCATGAGTGAAACTTGGTTGCAGGAGGGCAGCTCACTGTTCGAGGGTTCTGTTGGACAACATCGGTGGCGTGGAGAGGGGAGATTTGCAGCATGGGCAACTGCCAGTCTTCCATACAATCTTGCCCAGGCCTGCGCCCTGGAAACCTTCCAAGTTGCAAATCCACAGTCTCATGAGACTAATGGATGCCTATAAATGAGGAAAGGTTAAGCAGGTTGGAGTTTCAATGAGTCAGAGGTTATCGGGTTGAAGTATGTAAAATTCTGACAGACAGATGAAAGGATATGGTTACCTAATGTGGGGAACTAGAACTAGGGAACATAATTGCAGAATAAGTGGCCAACCATTTTCATAGTCATAGTCATAGTCATACTTTATTGATCCCGGGGGAAATTGGTTTTCGTTACAGTTGCACCATAAATAATAAATAGTAATAAAACCATAAATAGTTAAATAGTAATATGTAAATTATGCCAGTAAATTATGAAAGAAGTCCAGGACCAGCCTATTGGCTCAGGGTGTCTGACCCTCCAAGGGAGGAGTTGTAAAGTTTGATGGCCACAGGCAGGAATAACTTCCTATGACGCTCAGTGCTGCATCTTGGTGGAATGAGTCTCTGGCTGAATGTACTCCTGTGCCCAACCAGTACATTATGTAGTGGATGGGAGACATTGTCCAAGATGGCATGCAACTTGGACAGCATCCTCTTTTCAGAAGGTTATGGCGAGAAGGCATGTGTATGCGGTTGAGTGGGATCTGGGATCAGCCATAATGGAATGATGGGGCAGACTCAATCGGCTGAACGGCCTAATTCTGCTCCTATGTCTTATGGTCTTATGGGACATTAGCAGGATTGACGGCAGAACAGCAGTGGCTGGAGTTTCTTGGAGCTATTCGGAAGGCACAGGAAAGATACACCCCATAGCTGAAGAAGGGACGATGAGGCAACTATGGCTGACAAGAAAAGTCAGAGGCAGCATAAAAGCAAAATAGGTCATGTAATAGAGAAAATATTAGTGGAAAGTTAGAGGATTGGAAAACTTTTTAAAAACCAACAGGAGGCAACTTAAAAAAAAAAGCTATAAGGGAGGAAAAAGTGAAATATGATGGTAAGCTAGTCAAACATTTTTTCAGAGTATATAAGGAGTAAAAGAGGCGAGAGAAGATATTGGATCACTGGAAAATGATACTGAAGAGGTAGTAATGCAGGACAAGGAAATGACGGGCAAACTGAATAAGTATTTTGCATCAGTCTTCACTGTAGAAGACACCAGCAGAATGCCAGAAGTTCAAGTATGTCAGGGGGCAGAACTGAGTGCAGTTGCTATTGCTAGGGAGAAGGTGCTTAGGAAACTGAAAGGAATTAAGGTCATTAAGTCACCTGGACCAGATGGACTACACCGCAGCATTCTGAAAGAGGTAGCTGATGAGAATGTAGAAGCACAAATAATGATCTTTCAAGAATCAATTGACTCTGGCATGGCTCTGGAGGACTGGAAAATTGCAAATGTCACTCCACTCTTTGAGAAGGGAGCGAGGCAGAAGAAAGGAAATTATAGACTAGTTAGACTGACCTCAGTGGTTGGGAAGATGTTGGAGTCGATTATTAAAGATGAGGTCTCAGGGTTCTTGGAGGCACCTGATGAAATACGCCAAAGTTAGCATGGTTTCCTGAGGAAAATCTTGCTTGACAAATCTACTACAATTCTTTGAGGAAATAACAAGCAGGATAGACAAAGGGACTTGGGAATCCTCCTGCGGGATCCCTAAAGGTTAATTTGTAGGTTGAGATGGTGGTGAGGAAGGCAAATGCAATGTTGGCATTCATTTCAATAGGACTAGAATGTAAAAGCAAGGATGTAATGCTGAAAATTTATAAGACACTGGTGAGACCTCACTTGGAGTATTGTGAGCAGCTTTGGGCCCCTTGTATAAGAAAGGAATTGCTGTCAGCGGAGAAAGTTCAGAGGAGGTTGACAAGAATGAAAAGCTTATGAGAAACGATTGATGGCTCTGCGCCTTTACTCGCTGGGATTCAGAAAAACGAGGGGGATCTCATTGAAACCTATCGAATGTTGAAAGGCCTAGATAGAGTGAATATGGAGAGGATGTTTCCTCTGGTGCGGGAGTTTAGGACCAGAGGGCACAGCCTCAGAATAGAGGAATGTCCATTTAGAAAGGAGATGATAGGGAATTACTTTAGACAGAGTGTGGTGAATCTATGGAATTTGTTACCACAGGTGGCTGTGGAGGCCAGGTCATTGAGTGTATTTAAGGCAGCGGCTGATAGAATCTTGATTAGCCAGGGCATGAAAGGTTACGGGGAGAGGCAGGAGATTGAGTTTGAGAATGAAATGGTTCGGCCGTGATGAAGTGGCGGGGCAGACTCGATGGGTTGAATGGCCTAATTCTGCTCCTGTGTCTTGTGGTCTTATGATCTGTGACGAGAGTGAAAGATTGTCCTCATCAGGGTTGAGTTATACAGAATATTCTCCACCCAGGATATGTCCTCTTCTTACTACTATCAGATATATAAATTTTGCCTTAATTTTACAGTGACTTTTGTGACATTGCATTGCACTGCTGCCACAAGACAACACATCTCATTTCAGATAAGTAACTGATAATAAACCCGATTCTGATTCCTTCCTTGTTCCGGGCTCATTGCACAACCTCCACCTTAATCATTGCTCGAAGGCTGGGAGGAAACTGCAAGGTGCAGATCCAGGAGGGTAACACGTTTCAACAAGGTTCTTTTGAACTGCAGGAGCCAATTGATGTTTTTTTGTCTCGGTTTTTGATCGCCGGTTTCTCTCTGATTGAAGGGCAATTCCTGGGTATGTAAAATGCAACAGAATGAAAGCAGGAGTAGGCCACTCAGCCCGTCAAGCTTGCTCTGCCATTTTTCAGCCATTTTGTGGTCTGTACTGTGTATCCAGCTACTGGCTCAATTTCATTCTCATTTTATCAAATTAATTCCAATCATCCCTCTGAATTTGGTTGGTGAAAATGCAAAGTGACTATGCCCATCCAGATGACCCCCACTCCAACTTTTCTCTACCCTCCCTTATCCACCTGTCATCTACTCTTCTAGATCAGTTCCCCGTCGACATCAATTGCAATCAGAATCAGATTTATTATCAGTGAAATGAAATGACATGAAATTTGTTCTTTCGAAAAAAGGACCGAACATGCATAGCTCCTGTCTCACTGACAGGACCAAGCCATCAGAGGTAGTGGCACAGTGACGTGCAGCTGGGAGGGAGCAGCCTTCGGGCGTCTCGTCATTGACTCCGGACCTCATCAGCACAAACATTGGGAACCACGGAATGTGGGGACAGTGCATGAAAGTGGAGCTGAGGTAGAATGTTCATGAATAGCGGAGCAGGCTCAAGGGTCAAATAGTCAACTCTTCTAATTAATTATGCTATGCGCAAGGAAATCTCTTCCTGATTACCACCTCCTGTGCTCTTTTAGCTGTTTAATCAGGAGTCCTCCACGTTGAACAACATGGAGCAGAACATGGAATATACTGTCGAATAGTACAGCACAGTATGGGCCTTTCAGCCCCCAATGTTTTGTCATCTCAGATCAATCCAACCCTTCCCTCCTACACAGTACATAACCCTCCATTTTCCTTTCATCCACGTTTTTATCGAACAGTCTCTTAAATGTCACTACCACCACCCCCGCAGGACATTCTGGGCATCCATCGCTTTGTGGGGAAAAGCCTCACTCTGACATCTCCCCTAAACTTTCCTCCAATCACCTTGAAAGGATGTCCTCTGGTATTAGCCATTAGTGCTCTGGGAAAAAGTCTATGACTGTCCATTACCTATGCCCCTTCTTCTCCGTGGATTGTCACCGTGTCACGGTGGAGAGGCTTGTGTGGTCCTTTGTTCCCGAGAGTAATGCCGTTTGGAGCTATGCACCTGGTAGGGTCACACATGGCGGTAAGGTCGAGGGTGAGGTCCCCGACAAAGAACAATCCAACCAAGACCTCAACGGTGGAACAGGCGGATGAAGTTGCTTCGAACTCAATGGCTGTGAAGGCGGATGAAGGCTGCAACAAATCCATCAGCTCCAATCGTCGTGGTTTCCATGCCATTGGAATCAGTTGGTTGATTTGTGAAGTATCGTGTGCTTCTTGGAGTGCAACATCAAGTACACGTTAAACAAATACACGCACAGGCGTCTTCACTCTGTGGGCCACTTCTTCAGAACGAAGACCATCATCCTCGACCTCGAGGGATAGCCACCACGACGACCTATGCCTCTTATCATCTTGTACACCTCTAACAAGCCACCTTCAACACTGTGGGAAAAGCACTGAAAGCCCCAAAGTACAGAATGCAGTCTCTGGACTGGGGAACAGGGTTCAACGCGCATCGTCAAGAATGGCTTGGCAGGACCCTCGCTATCCTGAAGGACACAGCTGCTGAGTTAACTCTGCAGCAGGTAGTGACCGAGCCAACTCAACTTAAACTTGATCTCATTCTCATCAGTCTATCCGTGGAAGCTGCATCGCTCCGTGGCAGCAGTAGTGGAACTGACAACTGCTGAGTCCTTGAGGAGACAAAATGCCATCTTCACACCAAAGGCAGCCTCTATTGTGCCAGTTGTGCCGAATGGGTCAGGCTTGGACTGCCACCATTGGCAGGTTCTTCTCCAAGGCGCACACCATTCTGACTTGGAAATCCTGGAATTCTTTCCTCAGTTGCATCCTGGGAGTGATAGAATCTGAAGGGTGTTGCTGGGAATACGGGGAGCATACTGCTTTCCTGTCTACTTGGAAAGAGCTTGTGCCATAAAAGGAAAAGGCCGTGGCTGCCATCCTGGGTGAGGCTGGGGTATTGACTGCAGCAGGTACCTCAGAGGACCAATGATCTTGTCCCTGCTCCTCACTTCAAGTTCAACCTTCCGCAAGTTCTTTTGTACTTTTTTAAAGCATATTTTACAAGATAGTAGTAACAATGACACAGGAGATTCTACAGGTGCTGAAAATATTGAGCAGCACACATGAAATGCTGGGAGCAGATCTCAGCAGGTCAGGCTTCTAGGGAGAGAAATGAACAGTCGGTGTTTCAAGCCGAGACCTTTCATCAGAAATAAAATGTGTCACAGTATTCATTAATGGCTGGATGCAGTATGTATTTCAGTAGTTTAATTATGGGTAATTTTAGAGTGAATATGAATGAAAAAAAAATTGTAGCCAATGTATGTAGAGCGATACCAAATGAGAACCTATAGAACATGGACATTACTGACTTGAAAACAAATTGTCTCGTGGGCAGTTCATGGGGATTGGTCCTGCCATAACCTGGGGACTGCACGTATTGTGAAGAGAAGCGTCAGAAAAGTAGCCCCACTTCCAACATTACAGCGGCGGGCAAGTCTTCTACAAAAATATTGGTTGTCCCAAAGCTCCCATTCTGAGGAACATCCGTCTGTGCTTAACATCAAAGTGCTGGGAGGGGATAGAGAGTTCCAACTGAAACAAGCAAAAAGTGGCAAGGACCAAGCTGTTCTCAGCCAGCATTTCAGGTCAGAATGTGCTGATTGTTTGTTGGAATCAAGCCTGGGCTGAGTGACCTAATGTGCTAACCCAGTGTGCTGATGTCATTTGCATATCCTGAATTGCTAAGTGAAATGTGTGGGTGGTGGTGAATTTATCCCTGAATACTCACTCCAGTATTGCTGCTCAAGCTCATCGCCTGTGCCAGCTGAGCTCACACCGAGAATGTGAGGCATCATTCTGAGCAAAACAACCAAACTCATTTACAGCTCTGCCAGGCGTATTCTGGACACCACATCACTTATTTAATTTCAATCTAAGCAATTCTTCAGGCAGCGAACGTCAGCCATTGTTGCTTTGGAAATTGATCCAATGCCTCCTGACATTCAAATTACTTCAGGATATGCAAATACCAGCAGGTGGGGCTCCGTGGATTTGGTTCCTCAGCTGGGCCTGAATCCAAACACAGCTTTCACAGTGGACACTACAGTTCCCTGGCTACATGGCCACTTGCTGGATTTTTCAGTCCTTGGAATGGGTCGCCTGGGAAAATGTCCAAATACTAAAGTAATGGTGCAAGCATCTTGCTTTTAATGGGTTTCATGCAACTCAGAGAATCGGATCTGGGAGCTTTGCAATAGATATCCTGGTCAAAATGCTGGGTGGGGGGGTGGGGGAGGGTTTTAAAGGGAGGTCTTCACTTCTACCTCTCCACTCCCACCAGGACTGCAGAGAGGGAACAGTGGAGATCTACATAAACGTACAGTTCTATCGTTGAATAGGCTGAATCTCCTAGGAATGCCGTAGAGGGCAGAATAGAAAAACATTGTGTGCTGATAGTGGAATTCAGTACATTGGAGTACTGAGTCACACTGTGTACTGAAACCTATAAAAACATAACAACATAAGAAATAGAAGCAGGAGTAGGCCATCCGGCCCACCAAGCCTGCCCTGCCATTCAATAAAATCATGGCTGATCTGTCCATAAACTCAGCTCCATCTACCTGCCCCATTACCCTTAATTCCCACTACAATGTAAAAACCTATCTAACTGTTTCTTAAATATATTTAGTGAGGAAGCCTCAACTGCTTCCCTGGGCAGAGAATTTCACAGATTCACCACTCTCTGGGAAAAACAGTTTCTCCTCATCTCCCTCCTAAATCTTCTCCCCTGAATCTTGAGGCAATGTCCCCTAGTTCTAGTCTCACCTACCAATGGAAACAACTTTCCTACTTGTATCTTGTCTAACGCTTTCAAAATTTTGTATGTTTCTATAAGATCCCCTCTCATTCTTCTGAACTCCAGAGAGTATAGTCCCAGGCAACTCAATCGCTCCTCATAGGTTAACCCCTTCTTCCCTGGAATCAACCTGGTGAACCTCCTCTGCACTGCCTCCAAAGCCAGTATATCCTTCCTCAAGTATGGAGACCAGAAATGCACACAGTACTCCAGGTGCGGCCTCACCAGTACCCTGTATAGTTGCAGCATCGCCTTCCTGCTCTTGAATTCAATCCCTCTAGCAATGAAGGCCAACAGTCCGTTTGCCTTCTTAATAACCTGTTGTTCCTGCAAGCCAATTTTTTGCGATTCATGCACAAGCACTCCCGAGTCCCTCTACACAACAGCATGTTACAATCTTTCACCATTTAAATAATAATCTGCTCTTCTATTATTCCTTCCAAAGTGGATGATCTCACATTTACCATCATTGTATTTCATCTGCCAGACCTTGGCCCACTCACTTAGCCTCTCTATATCCCTCTGCAGACTCTCCACATCCTCTGTACAATTTGCCTTTCCACTCAGTTTAGTGTCATCAGTAAATTTTGCTATGCTACACTCAGTCCCCTCTTCCAAATCATCAATGTAAATGGTAAACGGCTGTGGGCCCAGCACCGACCCCTGCAGCACCCCACTCACCACTGACTGCCAACCGGAGAAGCACCCATTTATACCAACTCTCTGCCTTCTATTGGTTAATCAATCCACTATCCATGCCAATACACTTCCTCCGACTCAATGCATCTGTATCTTATTTATAAGTCTCTTGTGTGACACCTTATCGAACACCTTCTGGAAATCCAAGTATATGACATCCACCTGTTCCCCTCTATCCATTGCACTCGTTATGTCCTCAAAGAACTCCAGTAAGTTTGTCAGACAGGACCTGCCCTTTCTGAATCCATGCTGCATCTGTCTAATGGAGCCACTCCTTTCTAAATGTTTCACTACTTCTTCCTTAATGACAGCTTCAAGCATTTTCCCGACTACAGATGTTAAGCTAACTGGCCTATAGTTGCCCATCTTTTGCCTACATCCTTTTTAAAAAAGTGGCATGACATTTACTGTCTTCCAATCTGCCGGGACCTGCCCAGAGTCTAGAGAGTTTTGATAAATGATTACCAACACGTCCACTATAACCTCCACCAATTCCCTCAGCACCCTGGGATGCATCCCATCAGGACCAGGGGACTTACCTACCTTCAGGCCCTCTAGTTTGCTCATCACTATCTCTTTAATGACAATGATTTTATCGAGGTCCTCACCTCCCATTTCGTCCGTAACATCATTTGGACATGATGTGTACTGTAGGATAAGAAAACATTGTAGGCTTTAGTCTGTCGTAATGCTGTTACTGTATAAAGGCACAATGAATCTCATGGGAATACCACAGACTGCAGATTAGAGGGACACCGTCTGTTTGTAAGAATGCGCTCCATGTCACGCAGGCATGCGGCACAATGCGTCACATCAGAGCGTGGAACACTGCTTTGTACTGCACCATTTACTTGAAGTTTTAAACCCATCAGGTTTCCCTCAGCCTCACTCCAGAGGGTGGTGAATCTGTGGAATTCATTGCCACAGACGGCTGTGGAAGCTAGTACATTGGACATAATTAAAGCAGAGGTTAACAAGTTCTTGATTAGCCAGACTGGCAAAGGTTATGGGCAAAAAGGAGAAGAATGGGGTTGAGAGGAAAAATAAATCGGCCATGATCGAACGATGGAGTAGACTTGATAGGTCGAATAGCCTAATTCTGCTCCCTTGTCTTATGGTGTACTTTTGGGTACACCTCCATCCCTGAAACATCCAACATACCTGTGCTTCTCCAGTTCCAGCCCCAGCACAACACTCAGACTCTCAGAGTTACACAGCACGGTTACAGGCTCTTTGGCCCAGCTCATCTGTGCCAAACAAGCTGCCTAACTGAGCCCATTCCATTTACCTGCGTTTGGATACTGGCACAAAATTCAGCCTGTCAAGTGTCTGTGCTTCGGGTGGCTTCAGGGACCAAAGTGATTCCAGTCTGGGCATTGTTATGCACACAGGTATTCATAGCATGGGCCTTGCTGGCTCCCAGGGTGGGAAGGACATTAACATGTGTGGTGTATACTCTGCTGCAAGTATGCAGAATAATTGGGTTGTGACATCAAAGGCAAGTGATGTGATTTTAACACCAGTGCTTAAGGCCCCAGTTATTGTCAAGTTTAGCTGACAAGGTTCAGTAACAGGAAACGCTCTCCACCACAGCTGATTAACCACTGACAGCTTGCTGCCTGACTTCGACAACCCTTTGTTTTGTTTGATAGTTCGCTGCTCTCCACATCACTTTTAAATTTCCAAAATCTAGAGGGAGTGCCATGTCAGAAGCTGCAGTAGGTGGAAGCTTCTGGACAAACCAGTTGCTGCCAGCAGCAGGCCTTCCCTGGGTGGGGAATGAGTAGGTCAGGACAAACTCCTGGGCCGGGAGGGGGGTGATGTGATTCCAGCAGGATGTGTGGTGCGCTGGGAGAGTGTCTCGAATGTGAGCTGTCATGAGTGACGAGGTGTGAGATGTAGATTTTAGAACAGAAGATGTAGAATATTCAGCCCATCGAGTCTGCTCCACCATTCAATCAAGGCTGATTTTTTTTTTCAACCCCATTCTCCCACCTCATCCCCATACCCTTACCAATCTAGAACTTATCAATCTCCGCCTTGTACATGCAGTTCGGATTCAGGTTAGTTTATTGTCATATGCACCAGAGTGCAATGAAGTTCCTTGTTTGTGAGAAGCTCACGGAGTAAACATTGTACATGGTAATAACACAAGAGCACTTAACAAGAGAATGGTGAGAAGATTGTTATGCAAAATAAAAATCGGATCTTCAGTAGTAAAATGTCTGATTTCTCATGCAACTCCTTGTTCTGGCTGCAGATCAACGACTACAGCACAGCACTTTCACACCTCTGGCTCCTTGCAGACCACAATTGGAGATATTTGCACTCACAGTACTTGAGGTTCACAGACACGTTGCTCCAAGAATGCGTGCTTTCTTTTGACTGTCCAGTCGATAGGGTAAACCTGCCTTGTGAATATTGCGCATGGCGCAGGATAATGGTGAACACACACACACACTCGGAAATAAGCTGCAGCCTGGAAGGATTCCACTCCCTTGTTAGCCATATTTACAGACAAGACAGCGCACCAATGCCTCTTCAGAAGGCCGAAGAACTTCGGCATGTCTGAGACTCTCACCAATTGTCACAGATGCACTATAAAAAGCATCCAATCGGGATGCATCACCTGCTTGGTATGGCAACCGCTCTGCTCAAGACCACAAGAAACTGCAGAGTTGTGAACACAGCTCAGTCCATCACAGAACCAACCTCCCATCCATTGACTCTGTCTATACTTCCTGCTGCCTCAGGAAATCAGCCAATGTAATCAAGGACCCCTCCTACCCCAGGCATTCCCTCTTCTCCCCTCTCTGGCTGGGCAGAAAATACAAAGCTTAAAAGCACATACCATCAGGTCAGGAACAGCCTGTTATCAGACCCTTAAGTGGACCTCTTGCATGATGGAAGGTAGAGTCTTGACCTCATTATTTATCTCCTTGTGGCCCTTGCACTGTATTTGTCTACCAGCACTGCACTTTCTCTGTAACTGTAACACTCTATTTTACATTCTGTTTTCCTTTTGTACTAACTTGATGTACTTATGAATGGGAACTAAAGATTTTCACTGTATCTCAGTACATGTGACACTAATAAACCAATTGCAGTTCCATTAGATTGAGGGCATTATCTAACCAAACTTTTTTTTCTCGGTGGGCAATCAGCACGAGAAGTCATTTGTTGATGACATAACGCAAGTTTTAAAAAGACCTCTGGTGCTTTTGGCTTTTTTCTCAACAGCAGCGATCAGCGCAAGAGATATTTCACTGGTGATGCAACGCAAGGTCTAAAAGAGCTCATGCTTTTCAGCTTTCTTCTCAGTGGGCAGCAATCAGCGCGAGGCCACTAAGAAGAAAGGAGGTGTAAGTGGAGTGGCCATTCTGTGAGTGGGCAGAATTAGACTGGTCCATCTTTGGCTCAACAGGCTTGAGCAAGAACAGGCAGAGGTTCTAAGTAAGCAAGTTTCTAAAAGTTTTATTTTCTGTACTACATAGCTAGTGCACTGAGAATGGGTCCAGAGTTAGCGGTATGTTCCTTGTGTGAGACCTCCAGTCTTCCTGATAACTACATCTGCATGAAGTACACAGAGTTGCAACTCCTTAGAGACCGTGTCAAGGAACTGGAGCTGCAGCTGGATGAATTTCGGTTCATATGGGAAAATGGGAGGTAATAGATTGGAGCTACATGGGGGTAGTCACCCCTAAGTTGCAGGGAGCAGGTAACAGGGTGGCTGTCAGGAGTGGTAACAGGAATGGGCAACCAGTGCAGAATACCCCTGTGGCGGTTCTCCTCAATAGTACCCGTAGAGCTTTGGATATTGTTGTGGGGACAACCTACCAGAGGGAAGCCGCAGCGACCTGATCTCTGGCACTGGGTCTGTCTCTGTGGCTCAGAAGGGAAGGGGAAGAAGAGTAGCACAGTAGTGATAAGGGATTCCATAATTAGAAGAGCAGATTCAGTGGATGTGCAAGAGACACCTGGTTGTTATGTTGTCTCCCAGCTGCCGGGGTCAGGGACGTCTCAGATCCGGTCTACAGCCTACTAAAAGGGGAGGGTGAACAGCCAGGAGCTGTAGTACATATTGGAGCCAATGACATGAGTAAGAAAAGGGAGGAGGTTCTGAAGAGAGAATATAGAGAGCTAGGTAGAACACTGAAAAGCAGGGTAGTAATCTCTGGATTGCTGCTTGTGCCTCACACCAGTGAGGGTAAGAATAGAATGATTTGGCAGATGAATGTGTGACTGAGGAATTGGGGTGGGGGGGGTTCAGATTTCTGAATCACTGGGATCTCTCCTGGGGAAGGTATGACCTGTACAAAAAGGATGGGTTACACCTGAACCCGAGGGGTCCAATATCCTTGTGGGAGGGTTTGCTAGAGCTATTGGGAGGGTTTAAACTAATTTGGCAGAGGGATGGAAACCCGAGTTGGGATGGGCTAGTTGGTATACAAGTAGATGCAGTGTGTAGTGAGACTGTAAGGAAGGACAGGCAGATGATAGTCCAAAAATTGCTGTCAGTGGGATGAGTTAAAGTGTAACATGAGGACAAAATTAAAAAGGTTGATGAATACATGACTGAAGGTGTTATATCTGAATACACACAGTATATGGAATAAGGTTGGTGATCTTGTAGCACAGCTAGAGATTGGCAAGTATGATGTTATTGGCATCGCTGAGTTGTGGCTGAAAGAAGATCATAGTTGGGAGTTTAACATCCAAGGATACACCTTGAATCGAAGGGACAGGCAGGTAGGCAGAGGGGGTGCAGCGGCTCTTTTTTGGTTAAAAATGAAATCAAATCCTTGGGTAGAGGTGACATAGGATTGGAAGATTTTGAATCCTTGTGAGAAAAGTTAAGAAACTGCAGGTGTAAAAAGACCCTGATGGGAGTTTCATATATACAGGCCTCAGAACAGTAGCCAGGATGTGGGCTGCAATTTACAATGGGAGATAGAAAAGACATGTAAAAAAAGGCAATGTTGTGATAATTCATGGGAAAGTTCAATATGCAGGTAGATTAGGAAAATCCAGTTAGTGCTGGATCCCAAGAGAGGGAATTTGTAGAATGTCACTGAGATGGCCTTTCAGAGCAACTTGTGATTGAGCCCACTGGGGGAATGGCTATTCTGTATTGGGTGTTGTGTAATGACCCAGATTTGATTAGGAAGCTTATGGAAAAGGGACCCTTTGGGGGCAGTGATCATAATATGATAAAATTCACCTTACAGTTTGAGAAGGAGAAGCTAAAACCAGATGTATCTGTATTACAGTGGAGTAAAGGAAATTACAGAGGCATGAAAGAGGAGCTGCCCAAAGTTGATTGAAAGGGAGCACTAGCAGGGTGATGGTAGAGCAGCAATGACTGGAGTTTCTGGGGACCAATTCAGAAGGCACAGGAAAGATGCACCCCAAAGATGAAGTATTCTAAAGGGAGGATGAGGCAACTGTACAAGACAAGGAAAGTCAAAGGCAGTATAAAAGCAAAAGGAAGTGCATATACTATAACAGAGATTAGTGGGAAGTTAGAGGATTGGGAAGCTTTTAAAAACCAACAGAAGGCAACCAAAAAAGCCATAAAGAAAGAAAAGATGAAATATGAAGGTAAGCTAGCTAGTAACATAAAAGAAGATACAGAAAGTTTTTTTCCAGATATATAAAAGAGTAAAAGAGAAGAGAGTGGATATCAGACTGCTGGAAAATTATGCTGGACAAGGAGTAATGGGGGACAAAGAAGTAGCGGAGGAACTTAATAATTATTTTGTCAGTCTCCACTGTGGGAGATACCAGCAGAATGCCAGAAAAGCAAGAATATCAGGGGGCAAAAGTGAGTGTTGTTGCTATTACTAGGGAGAATGTGCTAGTGAAGCAGAAAAATTCTGAAGGCAGATAAGTCACGTGGACCAGTTGAACTGCATCCCAGGTTTCTGAAAGCAGTAGCTGAAGAAACTGTGGAGGCATTAGTAATGATCTTTCAAGAAACACTAGATTCTGGAATGGTTCTGGAGGACTGGAAAATTGCAAATGTCACACCACTCTTGAAGAAGGGAGGTAGTCAGAAGAAAGGAAATTTTAGGCCAATGACAAACAAGAGAAAACCAACAAATGCTGGAAATTATAGGACATTTAGCCTGACTTAAGTGGCTAAAAAGATGTTGAAGACCTTTGTTAAGAATGAGGTTTTGGAGTGCTTAGAAGCACATGATAAAATAGGCCAAAGTCAGCTTTGCTTTCTAAAGGGGAAATCTTACCTGACAAATCTGCTGGAATTCTTTGAGGAAATAACAGACAAGATAGATAAAGAAGAATCAGTTGAAGTTGTGTATTTGGATTTTCAGAAGGCCTTTGACAAGTGCTGCACGTGAGGCTGCTAAACAAGTTAAGAGCCCATGGTATTTCAGGAAAGATGGTAGCATGGAAAGAAGATTGGCTGACTGGCAGGAGGCAGAGTAGGAATAAAGGGGGCCTTGTGGTGTGCCACATGGGTTGGTGTTGGATCCTCTTCTTTTCCTGTTGTATGCCAAAGATTTGGATAAAGGAATTGATGGCTTTATGGCCAAGTTTTCAGATGATACGAAGATAGATGGAAGGGTAGGAAGTGTTGAGAAAGCAGGGTGTCTGCAGAAGAACTTAGACAGATTAGGGAGAATGGGCAAAGTGGCAGATGGAATATAATGTAGGGAAGTGCATGGTCACACACTTTGGCAGCAGGAATGAAGGCATGGACTATTTTCTATATGGGAAGGAAATTTTTTTAAAAAGAGGTGCAGAAGAACTTGGGAGTCCTTGTGTAGAATTCCCTAAAGGTAAACTTGCGGGTTGGGTTGGTGCTAAAGAAGCAAATGCCATGTTGGCATTCATTTCGAGAGGACTAGAATACAAAAGCAAGGATGTAATGCTGAGGCTTTATAAGACATTGGTGAGGCTTCACTTGGAATATTGTGAACAGTTTTGGGTCTCTTTTCTAAGAAAGCATGTGCTGGTATTGGAAAGGATCCAGAGGAAGTTCATGAGAATGCTCCCAGGAATTAAAGGGTTAATGTATGAGGAGCATTTGATGTCTCTGAGCCTGTTCTTGCGGGTGTTTGAAATAATGAAGGGGGATCTCTTTGGAGCCTATCAAATATTGAAAGGTCTGGATAGAGTGGATGTGGAGAGTTTGTTTCCTATAGTGGAGGAGTCTAGGACCATGGGGCACAGCCTCAGAATTTTGGGACATCTATTTAGAAAGTTGAGGAGGAAAAAATGTCTTTAGCCAGAGGGAGGTGAATCTGTGGAATTCTTTGCCACAGATATCTGTGCAGGCCAAGTCAATGGGTATATTTAAGGCGGAGGTTGATAGGTCCTTGATTAATCATGGTGATAAAGGTTACAGGAAGAAAGCAGGAGAATAGAGTTGAGAAGGATAATATATCAGCCATGATGGAATAGCAGAACAGACTCGATGGGCCAAATGGCCTAATTCTGCTCATATGTCTTATGGTCAAACTTGATCTTGAACTACATAAGGAGGTTGGCAGCTGAAGGGGCAGCTCTAGTGGAGAAGAAATTAAAAATCAGGATCCGGGTGCTTCCTGAGGGTGAGACTGCAGAGGGATTGGTAAGTGAGAATGGGAATCTTGAAGGAAAAGCTAGTGTAGATCCGTGATTAAAATCAGAGATGTGGCCAGTTAGGACACAAGCAGCAGTGTTACAGTGACCAAGAATGAATTAAGCCAGTCATCACCTTTGTCTATGTTGCTTTCTCCAACCTCCCCTGCCCACCCTAACTTATCTGCCAATCCACCCATCTTCTCTGAGACTACCTATCACCTGTCAGCTCCTTCCTCACCTCACCTCCTCATTTCTCTCCTGGTTATTTCCCCTTTACACTTTAATTCCAGATGAAAGAAATGTGAACTGCCCATTTCACTCCATAGATCTGCTGAGTTCCCCCAGCAGTTTGCTGCAGCATGTGAGAAGTGTCAAGTTCAGTGTAACAAGGCTAAGTTCTCCTCCATGAAGTGTGTTCTGCTTCTAACAAATTTCTGTAGATGTATTGTTGAAAGATTCTGGTGCATCGTGGTCTGGTGCAGCAATTCAAATATGCAGGAATTTAAGAAGCTCCAAACAGCAGTGGACTCAGCCCAGCCCTCCCCACCATGAGAGTATCTACTGCCTCAAAAAAGCAGCATCTGTCAGCTATGATCCTCGCCATTCTGCCCATGCCGCCTTCACACGGCTACCATCGGGCAGGAGAGGCAGAAGCCTGAAGATCTCATTCACCAGGTTCAAGAACAGCTACTTCCCTTCAACCACTTAGTTCTTGAACCAGCCTACACAACTTTATCACGACCTCATTATAGCTACACTGTAAGCACTTTGCACTACAATGAACTTTGTTTATTTCTTAATTCTAATTTTGTTCTTTTCTTGTACAATTCTTGCATAGCTTATGATTAATTTGTTTTTTCCTCCTGAATGTTGGGCATCTAATGGTGCATGCCTGTAAAGCTTTTCATTGCACCTTTGTATGCATGTCTTGTGCATATGACAATAAATACAATTTGACTTGGTGCCCAGAACTGCTCACAGTGCTCCTAGAATGGGTTCACTAGAGCGTTTACACCCTCTCTTACTCCAGTTCCCCCAGCCATAGTGGAAGCGTGACCAGTGGACAGTTGAGAGCATGTTGTCATCTCTGCCCAAACTTATCCCTACAGCCACAAATGGGCAGAGCTGCTAATGCACATCCCTTTGGGAAGCATATTCATCCCAACTCTGCTTCTTCAGGCTTTCACACTCTCCTTCCGTATCTCATGATATCTGTGAGTAAAACCAGCCGTCACTCAGAGGCATGCAGAGACCTTTGAAACCTGCACCCTTCCCTCACTACCATTCAGGGCCCTAAACAGTCCTTCCAGGTGAGGCGACACTTCACCTGTAAGTCTGTTGGGGTCATCTGCTATATCCAGTGGTCCTAGTGTGGCCTCGGTGAGACCCAACGTAGGTTGGGAGACCGCTTCACCAAGCATCCATGCTCTGTCTGCTATAAAAAAGGAGAGATCTCCCAGTGGCCACCCATTTTAATTCCACTTCGCATTCCCATTCCAACATGTCAGTCCATGGCCTCTACTGTTGCGATGAGGCAACACTCAGCTTGGAGGAACAGCACTTGTATTCCGTCTGGGTAGTCTCCAACCTGATGGCATGGACATCGATTTCTCGAACTTCCAGAAATGCCCCTCCCCTTCACCATTTCCCATCCCCTTTTCCCTCTCTCACCTTATCTCCTTCCCTGCCCATCATCTCCCTCTGGTGTTCCTTCCCCCTTTTCTTTCTTCCATGGCCTCCTGTCCTGTCCTATCAGGTTCCCCCTTCTCTAGCCCTGTATCTCTTTCACCAATCAACTTCCCAGCTCTTTACTTCACCCCTCCCCCTCCCGGTTTCACCTATCACCTTGTGTTTCTTCCTCCCCTCCCCCCACCTTCTTACTCTGACTCCTCACCTTTTTCTCTCCAGACAATAGAAAATAGGCAATAGGTGCAGGAGTAGGCCATTCAGCCCTTCGAGCCAGCACCACCATTCACTGTGATCATGGCTGATCATCCACAATCAGTACCCTTTTCCTGCCTTCTCCCCATATCGCTTCACTCCGCTATCTTTAAGAGCTCTATCTAACTCTTGTTTGAAAGAATCCAGAGAATTGGCCTCCACTGCCTTCTGAGGCAGAGCATTCCACAGAACCACAACCCTCTGTGTGAAAAAGTTTTTCCTCAACTCCGTTCTAAATTGTCTACCCCTTATTCTTAAACTGTGGCCTCTGGTTCTGGACTCCCCCAACATTGGGAACATGTTTCCTGCCTCTAGCATGTCCAATCCCTTAATAATCTTATATGTTTCAATCAGATCCCCTCTCATCCTTCTAAATTCCAGAGTATACAACCCCAGTCGTCCAGTCTTTCAACATATGACAGTCTCGCCATCCCGGGAATTAACCACGTGAACCTACGCTGCACTCCCTCAATAGCAAGAATGTCCTTCCTCAAATTTGGAGACCAAAACTGTACACAATACTCCAGGTGTGGTCTCACCAGGGCCCTGTACAGCTGCAGAAGGACCTCTTTGCTCCGATACTCAATTCCCCTTGTTATGAAGGCCAACATGCCATTAGCTTTCTTCACTGCCTGCTGTACCTGCATGCTTACTTTCAGTGACTGATGAACAAGGACACCTAGATCTCGTTGTACTTCCCCTTTTTCCTAACTTGACTCCATTTAGATAGTAATCTGCCTTTCTGTTCTTGCCACCAAAGTGGATAACCTAAAGTCCTGATGAAGGGTCCTGGCCCAAAAAGTCAACTGTACTTTTTTTTCTGTAGATGCTGCCTGGCCTGCTGAGTTCCTCCGGCATTTCATGTGTGTTGCTTTGGATTTCCAGCATCTGCAGATTTTCTCTTGCTTGTGATTGGGCCTTCGAAATGTGTTGTTTTTTGTATCTTTGCACTGTACTTCTGCTGCAAAACAATACATTTCATGTCATATGTCAGTGATATTAAACATGATTGTGATTCTGAAATACGAAGGTACGAGCTGTCTGGATTCCTTATGTAAAGAGTGTAATGGTGGTGACATCCGTTAGTCTCGCGAGACCATGGATCTGCGCCTGGAAAGTCTTGCTTCGGTCTCTATTAGAGCAGGGTCTGTTGTTGCTGTAGAGGCGCTGTCCTCCAGTGTTATCTTGGTGCTGTTTTTCTGACGAGTGCGCTTTTCTTCAGCAGCAAGCCTCAGCTTCTCTTCTCCTCTTTTAAGACCTCTGCGTAGTTCCAGCCTCCAGTGAGAGCGATCGCTTGCGATGTCCTCCCACCTCTCGACGTTCATGTTCAGTGACTTCATGTCTCTCTTGCAAACGTCTTTGAAACGAAGATGGGGCCGTCCTTGTGCTCTCTTGCCGGAGGCCAATTCCCCGTACAGCAGGCCTTTCAGGATCCTCCCGTCAGACATGCGGTGTACGTGGCCCAGCCAGCGGAGATGGTGTTGTTGGAGCAGGGTGAAGAGGCTGGGTATCTGGGCGCGGGCCAGGACCTCACTGTTGGTGATTCGGTCAGTCCACATGATGTCCAGGATGCGTCTCAGGCTGCGAAAGTGGAAGGCATTGAGACGCCTCTCTTGTCTGGAGTAGAGGCTCCAGGTCTCGCTGCCGTAAAGCAGTGTGCTGAGGACACAGGCCCTGTAGACTGCAACTTTGATGTGTGTCATCAGCTTTCTGTTCTCCCAAACCAGTCCAGTAAAGTAATTCATTTTCATAGATACTGTCTGACCTGCTGAGTTCATCCAGCATTTTGAAGGTGCTGCTCTGGATTTCCAGCATGTGCAGAATCTCTTGTGTTTATACTGTAATTCAGGCAAGCCCAGCTTTACTGGAATAAACTGCACAACTATCAAATGTTACTTATTGAAGTGCATGATTGGCTTCAACACCAATTTAATGTAACTTTGAGCGTGCTTTCAGCAGATAGCATTGTGGAAAGGAGTCGTTCACAATGGAGTTACTATCAGTGAATCCTTCAGTGGCCTCTCGTATCACTAAACAGCAGCTCCAAGTGCCGTTGGCGATGACAGAGCATTGAGCATTTATCTCATTTGCTCTCATTTGAATTGATGGGATGAGGAAAAGCTCAAAGGAGTTCACACCCACTCAGTGCTATCAGCAGTGGTCAGGTCACCAGGCGAGAGGAGCATAGGGGAACACAGAAGCAGATGGAGGGGAAAAGACAGAAAGTGGGGAAAGAGTACTCTGGTGCCCTTCACTCCCCGCAGAACGCCTTGAAGCACATTCCAAATGATATAAACATTTTTGGAGTATAATTACTGCTGCCATGTAGGTTTGATGGCTCACTGATTAGGGTGATGCAAGTCTTGTCCTTCAAGTTCTACAGGATAAATCAGCTTGACAAAAACTTCAAAAGTGCTGAAGTAGCTGGGAAGTACTTAAGAAAGTCATCAAGTCAGACAGGATAGAATTGGGCCCGTCACCCGCAACTGGCTGATAAGATTTTGACCTATTCACCCCATTGCCTTTGTTTGGCCCATATCCCTCTAAACCAGGGGTTCCCAACCTGGCCTCCATGAACCCCTCAGTTATTGGTAGGGGACCGTGGCATAAAAAAAGGTTGGGAACCCCTGCTCTAACCCTTTCCTGTCCCTATCCATCCAAGTATCTTTTAAATGTTGTGTTCTACCTGCCACATATACAGACAATTCTTTTCATTGAAAAGTTGCCCCTCTGGTTCCTATTAAATCTCTCCCCTCTCCCCTTAAATCAATGCCCTTTAGTTCTTGATACCACAACCCTGGGGAAAAGACTGAAGGCATTCACCCTATCTCTGCCCTTCACTATTTTATGCACCTCTATGCTCTAACATGTGTGAAAATGAATCTCAGGGTAGTATATGGTACTTTGATAATAAATCTACTTTGACTTTGACTCCATTGAATAACATCCTAACCTGCCCAACCTCTCCCTGTAACTCACTGCCTTGAGTCTGTCTCGTAGAAGGATGAGAGGGGACTTGATAGAGGTCTACAAGATTATGAGAGGCATAGACAGGGTGGATAGCCAATACCTGTTTCCCAGGGCATGAATAGCAAACACCACAGGGCATATGTACAAAGTCAAGGGAGGGAAGTTGCAGGGAGACATCAGGAGTAAGTTTTTTTACACAGAGGGTTGTGGGTGCCTGGAATGACTTGCCAGGGATGGTGGTGGAGGCTAAAACATTAGGGGTATTTAAGAGCCTCTTGGACAGGCACATGGATGAAAGAAAAATAGAGGGTTACGGGGTAGTGTGGGTTTAGTACTTTTTTTTAAGGGTATATGGGTCGGCACAACATCGAGGGCCGAAGGGCCTGTACTGTGTTGTGGTGTTCTAGTGTTCTAGTGAGTCCTGGCAACATCTCCGCAGTTGTCCTAACCTGCCCAACCTCTCCCAGTAACTCACTGCCTTGAGTCCTGGCAACATCCCCAGAAGTACTGGAGAAAGGTAGAACTCTCTTTCTCTCTCTTGCATGTGTGCGTGCACACACACACACACACACACACACACACACACACACACACACACACACACACACACACCAGGGGTGCAGTCGTAGCCGGAATGCTCTGGAACGTATCTGGCACCTCTTTAAGTAAAAAAAGCCGAAATAAACAAGCTAACGGACGGTGCTGAGGATGTTCTACGAGTCTATGGTGGCCAGTGCTATCATGTTTGCTGTTGTGTGCTGGAGCAGCAGGCTGAGGGTAGCAGACACCAACAGAATAAACAAACTCATTTGTAAGGCCAGTGATGTTGTGGGGATGGAACTGGACTCTCTCACGGTGGTGTCTGAAAAGAGGATGCTATCCAAGCTGCATGCCATCTTGGGCAATGTCTCCCATCCACTACATAATGTACTGGTTGGGCACAGGAGTACATTCAGCCAGAGACTCATTCCACCGAGATGCAACACAGAGCATCATAGGAAGTCATTCCTGCCTGTGGCCATCAAACTTTACAACTCCTCCCTTGGAGGGTCAGACACCCTGAGCCAATAGGCTGGTCCTGGACTTATTTCATAATTTACTGGCATAATTTACATATTACTATTTAACTATTTATGGTTTTATTACTATTTATTATTTATAGTGCAACTGTAACAAAAACCAATTTCCCCCGGGATCAATAAAGTATGACTATGACTAATTAATTATGTGTCGCCCAGGGTGATTTGAGTCTCTCAGAAACTGCTGATCTCCTGGGATTTTTATGCACAACAGACTTTGAAGTTTACGAAGAATGGTGCCAAAACAAAAAAACATCCAACGAGTGGCTGTTCTATGAGTGAAAACATCGTGTTAAATCCACTCGCTGGATTTTTTTTGTTTGTTTTGGCACCATTCTTTGTAAACTCCAGAGTCTGTTGTGCATAAAAATCCCAGGAGATCGGCAGTTTCTGAGATACTCAAATCACCCCGGGCGGCACCTAATTAATTAGCTTGTTTATTTTGCCTTTTTTCTTAAAGAGGTGCCAGACGCGTTCCAGAGCGCTCCGGCTACCACTGCACCACTGACACACACAATCTGTTATCTATTTGGTAGAGCCTTGGCAACAATGAATATGGCTCATAAAAACAGGCCACACCCTCATTTACCCACTTTCTGGTGTGACATAAGGACCTAAAATATAAGAGAGTGGCCATTCCCCTTTAAGCCTGCTTCGTTTCAAAAAGATAGTGGCTGATCTTTTATTTCTCTTGTCTTATCCATGTATCCCTCATTTCCCATAATATTCAGAAATCTATCAGACTCTGTGCTGAATGAACTCAGTGACCAAGCCTTCCCTGCTCGTTGGGATAGAAAATTCCGAAGATTCACCACTTTCCAAATGAAGCAACATCTCTTCATTTCAATCTTAAACTGCTAGCCATATATTCCGAGACTGTGACCCTGGTTCTAAACTCCTCTCCATCCTCTCCATATCGACCCCGTCAATCTCTCAAAGAACTTTGTATGACAGACCTTCTTTTCCAAGAACCAGTCTGGCAAATCTTGCTGCATTCCTTCAATAGCAAATATATTTTTTTAGATAAGGAAATAAAAGCTACACAGTCTTCCAGTTATGGTCTCACCAAAGCCCTATATAATTATTATAAAATATCTTTACTGTCTTATTCAAATACTTTTGCAATGAAGGCTAATATATCTTTTGCCTTTCTAATTGCATGCTGTATCTGTATGTTCACTTTCAATGGCTTGTGCCCCAAGAAGCCCAGGTCTCTTTGAACATCAAGACTTCCCAGTCTAACTGCACAGCTTTTGTTTTACCCACTGACCTCACAGAAGAAGAAAGAAGAAAGCCATTAACTCTGAGTGGAGTCATCGGGATGCCATCATGACAGCATTTTTTTTTTTTAGCAGGCTTTCTTATTTTTACAAGGCTGAGTTGCTAGCTCAACGCTCAACCCAGCACGGATGGAAAGCGTGCAAGGGAGCCGGCTGGATTCGAACTTGGGAACCTTCGCTCCAAAGTCCGGCGCTGATGCCACTACGCCACCAGCCAGCAGACTGACCTCACAACTGTTTCACATTCTGCTCCACCTGCCGTGATATTACCCAGTCACTCAGCTTGTCTTTATTCACTTGAAGCCTCTTGGCATTCTGATCAAGATTCCAACTTGGCTTCACATCATCA
Organism: Mobula hypostoma; assembly: GCF_963921235.1. NCBI lineage: Eukaryota > Metazoa > Chordata > Chondrichthyes > Myliobatiformes > Myliobatidae > Mobula > Mobula hypostoma. The sequence continues at coordinate 21,598,999 of NC_086128.1, forward strand.
GCAAACTTTGAAATGTTGCATTTGGACCTCTCAGGCAAATCTTTGAGAGAGATTGTGAACAGTTGGGGTTCAAGCACCGATTCCACTGGTCCCAGCCTGCCAACTCAAGAGGGATCTGATTGTTCATACTTTCCGTCTTCCATCTTCTAATCAACTCTGGTTCAAAGTCAAAGTGGAGTTTATTGTCAGATGCACAGTACGTCTATACACAGGTGCAGTGAAAAACTTCCTTGCAGCAGCATCTCAGGCACACAGCATCATATAAGCAACATTCACAAGAAAAAACATTTATTAAACATAAATTATGCACTAATTTTACAAGCAATTATAACAAGAAAAAGCAAATTCCATTTAAGTGCAAAGTGGTCATGGTGCTGCTAAACTGTGGTGATCAGGGGCTGTGCCAGTCAGTCCAAGAACCAAATGGTTGAAGGGAAGAAGCTGTTCTTGAACTTGGTGGTGTGGGACTTCAGGCTTGTGAACCTCATGGCAACGAATGTTGGGAATCTCTGATGATGGACATTCCACATTAATACATTGACCTCAATACCATGTGCTTTAACCTCGTTCAACAACCCCCTGAGTGGAATTTTATTGAAAACCTTCTGAGAATACAATCTCACTACATCCACTGGTCCTTCTCATCTATACTGTGAGATACATCCTCAAAGAACTCCTGTAGATGTGTCAAAATTGATTTCCCTTTCCTAAATTCACGCTGATTCTGCTCCATCATAATTTTATTGTCTTGCTATTCAATAGAGAACAATGCTGCATTTCCCTTATGGATTTCTGATGAAAACAAAACACTTTCTTTAAGTAATTCATTGAGACAAATGACATTTTGTTTTGAACTTCAATGCTTGGCCAGGGTACTATTGCTAGCACAGTATCACTGGTTGGCATTGCAGGGATCCTTAAAAAATGGATGTTGCAGCAGAGAATCATAGAACACTAGAACACGGAATCATGCCCTTCAGCCCATCTAGTCAATGCCAAATTCTTATTCTGCCCAATCCCATTGACCTGCACCATGACCATAGCCATACCCAAATTCATGTCTCTATCCAAATTTCTCTTAAATGTTGCAATCCAACCTGCATTTATCACTTCCACTGGCAGCTTGTCCCACACTTGCACCACCCTTTGAGTGAGGATGTTTCCCCTCAGATTCCCCTTAAATACTTCACCTTTCACCCTTCACCTATGACCTCTAGTTCCAGTCTCACCCAACCTCAGTGGAAAAGGCCTGCTTGCATTCACCCTATCTATACTGCTCATAATTCAGTATACCTCTATCAAATCGCCCTTCATTCTCCTACACTCCAGACAATAAAGTCCTAACCTATTCAGTTCTTCCCTATAACTCAGGTCCTCAAATCCCAGCAACATCCTTGTAAATTTTCTTGTACTCATTCAGTCTGTACGTAGGTGACCAGGACTGCACACAATACTCCAAATTTGTCCTTGCCAGCATTTCATACCAACAGAACATTCCAAGTCTTAATTTAATACTGTGATTTATAAAGTCCAATGTATCAAAAGGTCTTTTAACGACCCTATCTACCTGTGATGCCGTTTTCAAGGAATTATGGATCTGTGTTCTCAGATCCCTTTGTTCTTCTGCACACCTCGGTGCCCCACTGTTCACTGTGCAAGTCCTCTCCTGGTTTGTCCTCCCAAACTGCAATATTTCACACTTGTCTGCATTAAATTCCATCTGGCATTTTTCTGCCCATTCTTTCTGACAGATGGCACCAACTTTGGGAGGCTGGGAATCCACTTGCTGAGTGTCCATTCACAGGTTTCACGTTTCCACCACAGAGCTGAGCATCTGCTGCTGACTGCCTCACGTCCTGGGTGGGCACTTCCCCGAGCCGCTTAACTGTGGATACGGGACTTTACGAGCAAGGGAAGCCGATCTGGAGCTCATCTCTGTGTCAAACAAGTGACGTTCATTGAGCGACGCAGCCACAGCGCTACCACAGACGGAAGGGCAGCCAGTTGGACTGGGTATCAAACACTGACTGCCGATGAAGTTATATTTGGGCCATGGTCCCAATCCTATAACTTGGAGCATCAATCCAGGAATCAGCCACTCAAGTCTCAGTCAGCTAAGATGGATACTAATCCTGCTTCTGTGTTTGGTAAGTTTGCCCGGAGCCCAACATAACCAGCAAGTCATGAAGTTGGGCCAGGGTCATGGGGCAGAACACAGTGGCACTGCTCAGCGAGCTGATGACTCACTGCTCCAGCAACCTGAGTTCAATTCTGACCTGTGCTGCTGTCTGTGTAGAGTCTGCACATTTCACCTGTGACCCCATGGGTTACCCCCCCCATCCTACCCCCCCCCGGTGCTCTGGTTTCAAATGGCATCCACCCATCCACTATTTTAAACACTCCCTCCCTCCACCATGAGCATACAGTGTCTACAGTGTGCCCCGTATATAAAATACAGTGCAGTTGCCCAGGCTGCTCTTACAGCACCTTCCAAACTGGAGCAGGGAGGCTTGTAGGTTCCCCTCCAAGTGCCACACCATCCTAACTTGGAAATACATCACATTGGGTCTTAAAACAGGAACCCCAACAGTGACTAACTCTGAGCTTAACCAGAAGAACTGTTCAAGAAGGCAGATCACCCCTGCCTTCTCAAGGGGTGGCTAGGGACGGGCAATAAATACTGGTATTGCCAACAATGTCTAAGAAGGAATCAAAAAAAGCCAGCAGGAACTCTTAAGAATGGATTATGAAAATTATATGCAATTAAGAATTTCAAATGAATCAGAATTGGGTTTATTATCTTGGGCATATATCGTGAAATGTGTTGTTTAGCAGCAGCAGTGCATTGCAAGACATAAAAAGACTGTAAGTTACAATAATAAGTAAATAGTGAGGTAGTGTTCATGGGTTCAGGGACCATTCAGAAATCTGATGGTGGTTGGGAAGAAACTGTTCCTAAAATGTTGAGCAGAAATGTTATTGACTATCTGAATTCTACTGAACGGAGCAACACACATCAAAGTTGCTGGTGAACGCAGCAGGCCAGGCAGCATCTCTAGGAAGAGGTACAGTCGACGTTTCAGGCCGAGACCCTTCGTCAGGACTAAATGGAGAATGTTCACGACATCTCTTACACCTGTTTGCACAGCAAAGTGGAAACTTAAAACTAGGTACAACTCTGGTCCTAATGGAACTGGGCAGTGCAAGATTCCTGATGACTTTTGTACACAAAATGCAGGATGGCGTTAACATGGAGACAATGGCATATCAAATCGAGGGGGGAGGTGCTGGCAGCTGCAAGATCCAGTTGCAAACTGTCTCGAATTTATGTACCAAGATATCTGTGCTATCACACTGAATACAATGGCCTTACTGTTTGTTATAGAAACTCACACTGAGTGCCAGCTGATGATCCAACACTTCGGGATTTGCAGAGCGCAAGAGATGGGAGGGTACGCGAGTCCCCAGCTCTGACACAGTAAGGAGGTTATGACCTTCTTTATTCAAGGTTCCACCCTCCATGGATGCCCTAGCTAATCTCTCTGAAGGGCCAAACCTCCCTGCTCTATTCATCCTCAAGACACCTGAATATGTCTGCTTCAATATTTCTCTGATGTCTCTCTTCTTCCAGTTAGGTGGTTGATTGACAGTTGGGGTAGTACAGTGTATCGCCAAGGAACCTCCTTCACACCTGGGAATTTGATGGGCAGCAGATGATTTTCATTTTACGTTTGTCCACCATTATTCATTGTTGTGGACTTTGCCAGCACAAACAGCATTTATTGCCCATTCCTAGTTGTTCCCGGGAAGGTGGTGTGAGTAGCCTTCTTGAATAAAGTTTGGGTTTTGTCCAAGAGGACAATGGAAGATCAAAACCCTACACTAACAATTATTTGGAAACTTATTTATTTAGAGATACAGCATGGTAACAGGCCTTTCTAGCCCAACAAACCCATGCCGCCTAATTGCACCAATGGGACCAGCTAACCTACTAACCCATACGTTTTTGGAATGTGTGAGGAAACCAGAGCACCCAGAGGAAACCCACACAGTCACAGGGAGAATGTACAAGCTCCTCACAGCCAGTGGCAGGAATTGAACCCAGGTCACTGGTGCTGTAATAGCAAAACGCTAGCCACTAAGCTGCCATACCACCCCATTTTTAAAACACGCGGACTCCAATTACCTTCCCAGCTTTAGCAACAAAACAGTCTGCTGTTGGAACTCAGCAGACAAACAGCATCTGGGATTGGGGGTGGGTAAGGAGGAAGGAGGGAAATTATTGCAGGTTTTCAAACTGAAGGGTCGATGACTTTATAGAGGGCACAGCTTTAAGGAGAGGGAATAAATTTAAAGGGTTTGTGAGGGGAAAATTTATCATGGATGGTGGTGGGTGTGTGGAATGAGCTGCTGGAGGCAGGTTCTTTAATAATATTTGAAAGACATTTAGATGGGAAAGGTTTAAAGCAGTGTTTCCCAACTTTTTAGCCCAATGCCCCCTCGAAGCACTTTGGCTTCTTTCTTTGCAAAAAACCCAACCAGTTCCCCTCCACCACCACCATCACCAGCCTCCGTCTGGCAGAACTGTTCCTCACCCTCAACAATTTCTCCTTTGTCTTCTCCCACTTTCTCCAAACTCAAGGAGTAGCCATGGACTCCCGCATGGTCCCCAGCTATGCCTGCCTTTTCATTAGCTACGTAGAAAAGTCCATATTCCAAGCTTTCTCTGGTAAAGCTCCCCAACTCTTTCTGCGCTACATTGACAATTTCATCAACTTTGCCTTCACTTTCCATACTGCCTTTAAATTCACTTGGTCCATTTCTGACACCTCTTTCCCCTTTCTCGATCTTTCTCTGTCTCCATCAATGGAGACAAGCTGTCTACCAACATCTTTTATAAACCTACCGATTCCCAGTTCAGCTAGGTATGCCACACCTCCACGTAGAAACTCAGTCTTGTTTCCCAAGCTCTTGTCGACTTTGAGCAAAAATTCAACCACAGTGTCAAAAAGATCAAAGAAACATTTTAAGCAGCAGCCTTTTGACAGCCAATGCTGTGTGAAGAAGCAAACGTTCCAACTCTTCATCATTATCTTGACATAACTGGTGAAATATTCTGCTATTTAATGGATGAGCTTTAATTTTTTTGATAGCAGATATTACAAGAGTCATGCTTGAAAAAAGCTGCTGACTAAAGTTTTTGGCTGCGAGATCTTGACGATGAATTACACAATGGATTCCAAACAGACTTGGAATTTCTTTTTTCATAAATGCCACTGAACCAGAATGGTGACCTACCATATATGATGATCAGTCTGTTGCACAAAAAATCATATTCCTAATCGAAATACTTTTATCCTCAATATACATTTTGAGCTTGCTGTAGATTGATTCACTGTTGATATTTGCTTTTAACTTTTTACAAAAGAGAATTTCTTCATAAACTTTTTTTCATTTTTGATAAGTCGCACATATGTCATTAGCAATGCCTCATTATCTCGCACAGTTGACTCATCCAGTTGTATCCCAAATTCTGTTTTCTGTAGCTCTGTGCATCGTTGATACTCAATGTCTTCACTCATTTCATCAATACAACAAGCTACAGAGTTATTACTCATTGGAATTGACTTTAAAATTCTGGTATCCATTTTGAGAACAGTGGTGAGCACTTCTAATACAGCAGGCATTATTAATCTTTCACCAATTGTATGAGATTTTCCCCACTTTGCTATCATTTTGGAAATGTTGTAAGAAGCAATGAGACCACTATCAAGGTCATTTTTAGCTTCCTTGGCAAGTGACTCGTGTGTACAATGCTTTTCAAATGTTTCTTTCATCTTCTGGAACTGAGTAATACCATAGGTAGCCTTTTCAGGGTATCTTTTGCAGAAGTGTTACTCCAATCTTGACCGTTTCATGGCTTCATTAGACAGTACAGTATTACAAATTAGGCACATGTGGCGTTGCTAAACTGACCAAACGGAATAAAACCACACATTGTAATATTGTACTGATGCACTTTCTGTAGTTTCTGTATCTTAGCAAGATTAGAATTCAAGGCTTCACTACCTTCAGACTCATGAAGATCTGAAGGCCGTATGTATTTATCCATCATTAACAGGGCTAACTAAAAATTTAAAAATCTCACAAACTGCGAATGCCTATTGGATGTTGATGACGGCAGTGAGTTGGCACACTCGGTCAGGTCTCATGCCTCAAGTTGGGGTGCTGCTTACAGACCCTCCTCCCAGGAATATCTTGAACAGCCCACAACAACTTCTATTTCCCCTAATGCCCCATCAGGACACATAACCGCCCCTTTGGGAATCACTGGTTGAGAGGAAGATGGGCCAAATGCAAGCAAATGGGGCCAGCTTGGATGGGCATCTTGGTTGGCATGGACAAGTTTGGCCAAAGGTCCCTTTGTGTGTATGACTCTATATTGCTCTAAGTCCAAAAGGACTAACACATCTCTGATGCATGAATTCCTGGTGGACAGGACATGCTTGCTTTCCTTTGTGACCTGGATCTGTAGTGAATGGTTGTAGAGTCACAAACTCATAGAAAACTACAGGTCCTTCGGCCCATCTAGTCTATGCAAAACCATTCAAACTGCCTGTGCCCATCAACTTGCCCTCCACCCCCTCCCATCCATGTACCTATCCAAACATCTCTTAAAAGTTGAAATCAAAATCACATCCTTCACTTGCACTGGAAGCTCATGCCACACTCTCCCAACCCTCTGATTGATGAAGTTTTCCCTCATGTTCCCCTTCAGCTTTTCACCTTTCACCCTTAACCTATGACCTCTAGTTGTAGTCCCCTGCAACCTCAATGGAAAAAGCCTGCTTGCATTTATCCTATCTATACCCTCATAACTTTGTATACCTCTATCAGATCTTTCCTCAATTTTCCACGTTCCAGGGAATAAAATTCTAACCTATTCAATCTTTCCTTATAAGTCAGGCTTTCCAGTCCTGGCAACATCCTTGTAAATTTTCTCTGTACTCTTTCGATCTTATTTACATCTTTCCTGTAGGTAGGTGCCCAAAACTGCACACAATACTCAAAATTAGGCCTCACCAACATCCTATCCCAACTCCATAACTCGAAACTTTGATCTATGAAGGCCAATATGCCAAGAGCTTAAATTACGACCCTATCTACTTGTGATGCCATTTTCAATTAATTATTCATCTATATTCCTAGATCCCTTTGTTCTACCGCACTCTTCAGTGCCCTACCATTCTCTGTGTAAAACCAACCCTGGTTGATCCTCCCAAAATGCAACACCTCACACTTGTCTGCATTAAATTCCATCTGCCATTTTCAGCCCTTTTTTTCTAGCTGGTCAAGATCACGCTGCAAGCTTTGATAGTCTTTCTTGCTGTGCACTTCATCCCCAATTTAGTATCATCCACAAATCTGCTGATCAAGTTAATCACTTTGTCATCCAGATCATTGATGTAGATGACAAACAACAATGGACCCAGCGCCAATCCCTGTGGCACTCCAGTAGTGACAGGCCTCCAGTCAGAGAAGCAGCCATCTATTATCACTCTTGGGCTTCTCCTGCAAAGCCAATGTCTAATCCAATTTACTACCTCGTCTTGAATGCCAAGCGACTGAACTTTCTTGACCAACCTCCCATGTGGGACCTTGTCAAATGCCTCACTGAAGATCATGTAGACAACATTCATTGCCTTGCCTTCATCCACCTTTCTTGGTAACTTCCTTGAAAAGCTCTACAAGATTGGTTAGACATGACCTACCATGCACAAAGCCATGCTGACTATCCTTAATCGGTCCATAGAACTCATATGTCTGGTCCCTTAGAATACCTCCAATAAGTTTCCCACTACTGACGTCAGACTCACCAGCCCATAATTTCATGGTTTATTCTTGGAGCCTTTCTTAAACAGCGGAACAACATTAACTGTCCTCTAATCCAATGGTACCTCACCTATCGCTAAGGATGATTTGACTATCTCTGCTAGGGCCCCTGCAATTTCGCACTTGCCTCCACGGGGCCCAAGGGAATGTCTTGTTAGGCCCTGTGGATTTATCCACCTTAATTTGCCTCAAGACAGCAAGCACCTCCTCCTCTGTAATCTGTATAGGGTCCATGACCTTGCTGCAGCTTTGCCTCACTTGTACAGGCTCTGTATCTCTCTTAAAAGAAAATACAGATGCAAAAAATCCAGTTAAGATCTCCCCCATCTCTTTCGGCTCCACGCAGAGATACCGTTCTGATCTTCTAGAGGACCATTTAGTCCCTTGCTATCCTTTCACTCTGAACATATCTGTAGAAGCCCTTCGGCTTCTCCTTCACATTGTTTGTTAGAGCAACCTTTTAACCCTCCTGATTTCTTCCTTAAGTGTTCTCTTGCATTTCTTATACTCCTGAAGTACCTCATTTGTTCCTTCTGTGGTTGTGAAAGGGGCTATATTAATATAACTTCTTTCCTTACACTGATTTGAGTCGTGTACTGAAGGAGAATCAGGAGTTTGAAGCATTTGGAACCACAAGCAGTTGGATGAATGGCTATGCCCACACATACTCAATAATGGCTTGTGGGTGACTTGAACACAGCCCCTACAGGTCATGCTTTATTGTTTACATCAATGAAGTGTAGTCATGATGTTAACAAGGGATTGTAAGCAGCAAATATACACTCAGCAAACTCCTACAGACAGTAGTGTGGATTTCAGCTGATCATAGAGTCCCATAAGGTAATACAGCACAGAAACAGGCCCTTCTGCCCACTGTTCTTGCTGACCATAACCACCCAATATCACTGATCCCATTTAGTATCTCCACATTCCCAATAGCTCGCCCCCCCCCCCCCCGCCTCCAGGATTCTACCATCCAGCCATGCACTGGGGCAATTTACTGCAGCCAATCTACCCACACGCTGTTGGGATGTTTGAGGAAAGAGGAGCACTCAAGGAACCCATGGGGATGAATATGCAACCTCCATAAGACAGTGTCCAAGGCCAGGATTGAGCCTGGGTCTCTGGCACTGTAAGGCAGCAGCTCTATCTGCTGCACCACTATGCTACCTCCCTCTTTCAGTACGGTTGGCTGAGAGATAAATAGTGGCCAGGATTTAAGGGAGGACTACTTCACGTTTAGATGCCCCCGAGAGGGCTGTGAGTACCTCATGCACACAACATCCCTGACAGAGCAGCTCCACGTCAGAGGACCAGTCTAGACTTAGCACTCAGGTCAGAACCCGTGACGCAACTCAGAGACAGAAATAGGACCCACCAGCCAGCAGTTATATAATGTATAACTGGTTTTATAATGTATGCTGGAAACTATAGGAGATTATTGAGTTCAGCACAGAAATAGCCCCTTTGGCCCAACTGGCCAACCCGACCAAGATGGTAAATACTTTATTATTGTCACATGTTCTGAGATACAGTGAAAGACTTTGTTTTGCAAGTCATCCGTCCAGATAATTTCATCACATCAGTACATCAATGTAGTGTATGGGAAAAACATTCATAAAATGCATGATAAAGTGTTATACCTACAGAGAAAGTGCAGTGCAGCCAGACAATAAGGCACAAGATCATGACAAGGTAGACTGTGAGGTCAAGAGTCCATCTTATTGTACTAGGGGACATTGGGTAGTCTTCTAACAGTGGGATAGAAGCTGTCCTGGGGCATGGTGGTGCGTGCTTTCCCCAGTAGGAGAAGAGAAAAGTGACAATGCCAAGGGTGGGCGGGTGGGTCTTTGATTAGGTTTGTTCCTTTATCTAGTCCCATTTGCCCATCTTTGGCTTATATCCCTCCAAACCTTTCCTATCCATGTACCTGTCTAAGTGTCTTTTAAGCGTTCTTATTGTACCTGCCTCAAACATTTCCTCTGATAGCTCGTTCTACACAGCACCCTCTATGTGAGAAAGTTGCCTCACAAGTTCCTATTAAATCTTTCCCCTCTTATCTTAAGCCCGTGCCCTCTAATTCTTGATTTTTCTGTATTTATTTATTGAGATACAGTGCAGAATAGGCCCTCTGTCCCTTTGAGCCACACTGCCCTGCAGCCCCCAATTTAACCCGAGCCTAATCACAGGATAGTTTACAATGAGCAAGTAACCTACCCACTGGTACACCTTTGGACGGTCGAAGGAAACCGGGGCACCCGGAGGAGACCCATGCAGTCACGGGAAGAATGTACAAGCTCCCTACAGAGACTGGCAGGAATTGAACCCAGGTTGCTGGTACTGTAAAGCGTTACACCACTCTGCCGCCCTATACAGTGATTTGAGAGATGTGTATAGTTAGTTAATTTGAGATCGTCATAGTCATAGTCATACTTTATTGATCCCGAGGGAAATTGGTTTTCGTTACAGTTGCACCATAAGTAATTAAATAGTAATAAAACCATAAATAATTAAATAGTTATATGTAAATTACGCCAGGAAATAAGTCCAGGACCAGCCGATTGGCTCAGGGTGTCTGACCCTCCAAGGGAGGAGTTGTAAAGTTTGATGGCCACAGGCAGGAATGACTTCCTATGACACTCTGTGTTGCATCTCGGTGGAATGAGTCTCTGGCTGAATGTACTCCTGTGCCCAACCAGCCCAATATGTAGTGGATGGGAGACATTGTCCAAGATGGCATGCAACTTAGACAGCATCCTCTTTTCAGACACCACCGTCAGAGAGTCTAGTTCCATCCCCACAACATCACTGGCCTTACGAATGAGTTTGTTGATTCTGTTGGTGTCTGCTACCCTCAGCCTGCTGCCCCAGCACACAACAGCAAACATGATAGCACTGGCCACCACAGACTCGTAGAACATCCTCAGCATCGTCCGGCAGATGTTAAAGGACCTCAATCTCCTCAGGAAATAGAGATGGCTCTGACCCTTCTTGTAGACAGCCTCAGTGTTCTTTGACCAGTCCAGTTTATCATCAGTTCGTATCCCCAGGTATTTGTAATCCTCCACCATGTCCACACTGACCCCCTGGATGGAAACAGGGGTCACCGGTGCCTTAGCCCTCCTCAGGTCTACCACCAGCTCCTTAGTCTTTTTCACATTAAGCTGCAGATAATTCTGCTCACACCATGTGACAGTTTCCTACCGTAGCCCTGTACTCAGCCTCATCTCCCTTGCTGATGCATCCAACTATGGCAGAGTCATCCGAAAACTTCTGAAGATAACAAGACTCTGCGCAGTAGTTGAACTCCGAGGTGTAAATGGTGAAGAGAAAGGGAGACAAGACAGTCCCCTGCGGAGCCCCAGTGCTGCTGATCACTCTGTCGGACACACAGTGTTGCAAGCACACGTACTGTGGTCTGCCAGTCAGGTAATCAAGAATCCATGATACCAGGGAAGCATCCACCTGCATCGCTGTCAGCTTCTCCCCCAGCAGAGCAGGGCGGATGGTGTTGAACACACTGGAGAAGTCAAAAAACATAACCCTCACAGTGCTTGCTGGCTTGTCCAGGTGGGCATAGACACGGTTCAGCAGGTAGAGGATGGCATCCTCAACTCCTAGTCGGGGCTGGTAGGCGAACTGGAGGGGATCTAAGTGTGGCCTGACCATAGACCGGACCAGCTCCAGAACAAGTCTCTCCAGGGTCTTCATGATGTGGGAGGTCAATGCCACTGGTCTGTAGTCATTGAGGCCGCTGGGGCGCGGCGTCTTCGGTACAGGAACGAGGCAGGACGTCTTCCACAGTACAGGAACCCTCTGGAGCCTCAGGCTCAGGTTGAACACATGGCGAAGTACTCCACATAGCTGAGGGGCACAGGCTTTGAGCACCCTGGTACTGACACCATCCGGTCCTGCAGCCTTGCTCGGGTTGAGACGTTTCAGCTGTCTTCTCACCTGTTCAGCTGTGAAGCCCACCGTGGTATCTTGTTCCTCCGCAGAGAGTCGTGGTGGTGCAGAAGATGCGCAGGTTCAGCAGGAGCGACAAGAGATAGGACAGATAAAGGGGAAATAGTGGGGCTTTCGGGTAGTGAGGTTGGTCGGGCAGTTCTCTCAAGTACATGTATGCCTCCTGATGTGTGAGTCCGATGGTTCGATGGCGATTCCCCACCTCACGGCTGAGCGGGTGGTCTTCACTCTGAGATGGAAGACTGTAAGACAACATCTGTGCCCACAATCACATCTTTCCTATAGCTGGGTGACCAGAATTGCACACAGGACTCCAGGTGTAGGCTCACCATTGTCTTGTACAGCTGTAAAATGGCATCCCAACTCCTGTACTCAATGTCTTGTCCCATGAAGGCCAGCGTGCATGGACATGTGTGTTTGTGTATGTGTGATGGGAGAGGACTTTTATTTATTTTGTGATACAGCGCACTGTAGTCAAACCACACCACCCCAGCAAACCCCGACAGCCCCAATTTAACATTAACCTCATAGAATCATAGTACCCTACTGCACAGAAGCAGGCCCTTTGGCCCATCTAGTCTGTGCTGAACCACTAATCTGCCTAGTTACATCAACCTCCACCTGGACCATAGCCCTCCATACCCCTCTCATCCATGTACCTATCCAAATTTCCTAAATGTTGAAATCAAACTCACATCCATCACTTCTGCTGGCAGCTCATTCCACACTCACACCACCGTGTGAGTGAAAGTGTTCCCCCACAGCACCAACTGCACCTTAACAGGTGGAGCGGGCCACTCTCCTTAGTGCAGACAAATGGCTTAAATGTGTTTCCACTTCTGCAACGATGCCTCTGAACTCACTGGCTTACAGTATGGAGCAAAAGAAGCAGGCTAGTTATAGTCATACTTTATTGATCCCAGGGGAAATTGGTTTTCATTACCGTTGCACCATAAATAATAAATAGTAATAGAACCATAAATAGTTAATAGTAATATGTAAATTATGCCAGGAAATAAGTCCAGGACCAGCCTATTGGCTCAGGGTGTCTGACCCTCCAAGGGAGGAGTTGTAAAGTTTGATGGCCACAGGCAGGAATGACTTCCTATGATGCTCTGTGTTGCATCTCGGTGGAATGAGTCTCTGGCTGAATGTACTCCTGTGCCCACCCAGTACATTATGTAGTGGATGGGAGACGTTGACCAAGATAGCATGCAACTTAGATAGCATCTTCTTTTCAGACACCACCGTCAGAGAGCCCAGTTCCATCCCCACAACATCACTGGCCTTACAAATGAGTTTGTTGATTCTGTTGGTGTCTGCCTCCCTCAGACTGCTGCCCCAGCACACAACAGCAAACATGATAGCACTGGCCACCACAGACTCGTAGAACATCCTCAGCATCGTCCGGCAGATGTTAAAGGACCTCAATCTCCTCAGGAAATAGAGATGGCTCTGACCCTTCTTGTAGACAGCCTCAGTGTTCTTTGACCAGTCCAGTTTATCATCAGTTCGTATCCCCAGGTATTTGTAATCCTCCACCATGTCCACACTGACCCCCTGGATGGAAACAGGGGTCACCGGTGCCTTAGCCCTCCTCAGGTCTACCACCAGCTCCTTAGTCTTTTTCACATTAAGCTGCAGATAATTCTGCTCACACCATGTGACAGTTTCCTACCGTAGCCCTGTACTCAGCCTCATCTCCCTTGCTGATGCATCCAACTATGGCAGAGTCATCCGAAAACTTCTGAAGATAACAAGACTCTGCGCAGTAGTTGAACTCCGAGGTGTAAATGGTGAAGAGAAAGGGAGACAAGACAGTCCCCCTGTGGAGCCCCAGTGCTGCTGACATGCAGACACGCTGCAGCAGGTTCGAATTAGCTATGCAGGCCCTCTTTCCACTGTGCACCATGACTGTCCTGGTCCACTAGAGACGTGCCAGCGCTGACTGCTGAAGGCTGAAGTGGCGGGTTGTTGCTGAGAAGCAGCAGTTGCAAATGGCAGAAAGCCAAAGTGCTCCATCTCCAACCCTGGGAAGCTTAGTCTTGGCATTTTTCCTGGCCGCCTATCATTGTGTGCTAAATCCCACTGCAATGCAGAGTGGTCATTATGGATGGGTTAAACTGATTATCGCAGTTGTTGAGACTGCACCTTTGTTTAATAGCTTAGTTTGTCATGGGTAGCAGGTTTATATGTATGATTGCTGACAGGATAATTCTGCTTCTAGTTTACTATTTTTTGTTAAATTGCTCTCACAGTGTGCCTCATGCAGAAACACAGGAGCAAACAAGAGCTCAAGACCATTTAGGCTGACATCAGTAGTAGCTGTAATCTATTATTAAAGCAGTGGTAACAAAGCAATTAGAAAATAATAATAGGACTGGGCAGAGCCACTGTGGATTTATGAAAGAGAAATCACGTTTAACACATCTGTATGAGTTTTTAAGGTTATAACTGACTTTAGATAAGATGTTGTGGTGCTTTTGAACTTTAAGAAAGTCTTTGATAAGGTGCCACCTAAGAGATTATTAAACCAAATTAGAGCATGTGGTGGTGGGAGTTTTATCTTGATATAGACTGAGGATTGGTTAACAGATAGAAACCAGAAGGTAGGAATAAACCGGTCACTCTTGGGTTGTGAGACCATGAGAATTGGTGCTGAGGTCCCAGCTCTATGCAATCTACATCAATGACTTGGATGAGGGGATCGAGTGAAATATAACCAAGTTGCTGAGTGCCAGTGGGGGCTGTGAGGAGGATGCAGGAAGGCTTCAATGAGATATGGACAGGCTAAGTGAATGGGCAAACACATGACAGAAGAAATTTTTCAGGTCATTTACTTCTGATGGAGTATTTTTTAAATGGTGAGAGGCGTTGTACACAGATCACTGAAAGCTGACATGCAGATACAGAAGGCAAGTAGTAAATTGGCTCTTAATACAAGAGGATTTGAGTACAAGAGGCATCTTAATGCAAACATAAATGGTCTCGGAACACTGCACCTGGAGCATTGTAAACAATTCTGATCTTCCTATGTAAGAAAGGATGTACTCGTGATAAAGGGAGTGCAGTGAAGATTCACCAGATTCCTGAGATGGCAGGTTTGCCGTATGAAGAGTTTAAGTAGCCTGGGACTATACTCCCTTGAGTTTTAGAGAATGAGAGGTGATATCATTGAAATACGCAGTTCTTCTGAAGCTTTACTGGGTAGATTTGGAGTTGGTGCTTCCACTGGCTGGGATGTCCATAACTAGTTGGGGGCTGGAGCAAGGACACACTCTCAAAGTAAGGGGTTCGCCATTGAGGACAGAGATGAGAAAGAGTTTCTTCACCCAGAAGGTGGTGAATCTTTGGAATTATCTATCCAAAAGACTGCAGAGGCACAGATTGACTGTTTATTCCTCTCCATAGATGTTGCCTGACTTTCTGAGTTCCTCCAGCATTTTGTGTGCCTTGCTCAGGCGATTGTATCTTCTGCCCAATGGAAGGGGTGAAAAGAGAGAATGTTTGGGGTGCGTAGGGTCTTTGGTAATGCTGGCTGCTTTAGACATCTCTCAACATTGTAGATCAATGATTTGGATTATGGAATAGATGGTTTGTGGCTAAGTTTTCTGATGATACAAAGATAGGTGGAGGGGCCGGTAGTGCTGAGGAAACAGAGAGTCTGCAGAGAGACTTGGATAGATTGGGAGAATGGGCAAAGAAGTGGCAAATGAAATACAATGTTGGAAATTGTATGGTTATGCACTTTGGCAGAAGAAATAAATGGGCAGACTATTATCTAAATGGGGAGAGAATTCAAAGTTCTGAGATGCAACGGGACTTGGGAGTCCTCGTGCAGGATACCCTTAAGGTTAACCTCCTGTCATGGTCCGGTCTGTGAAGTCCACTTTCCAGTTCACGGTACGGTCCATCGATCCGTATTCCTGGTTTTCCGGTTTTCCATTGTTCTGTTGGGTGCTCTAATTAAGGCACATGATTCTCGCTTGGGCAGACACATAAATACCTCCAGAGACCAGGGCTTGGTGGCTGGATTGTTCCTGTCTAAACCTCCTGTTTCTTTCTTCTGAAGCTGTGCCCTGCAACCTTCACCTGCACTGCTGTCAAGTTCAACTGTTGGAGCAAGACTGGAGCCTTGCTGTGTCTAGATATGGAACTGTCTTTTGTTGTTTGGAACTGTCTCTCTGTGTCTATGCCTTTGCTAGGTAGGTCTCCCTCGCCCGAGACTCTGCGTTCCTGGCTCTCCCTCGCCCGAGACTCTGCGTTCCTGGCTCTCCCTCGCCCGAGGCTCTGCGTTCCTGGCTCTCCCTCGCCCGAGGCTCTGCGTTCCTGGCTCTCCCTCGCCCGAGGCTCTGCGTTCCTGGCTCTCCCTCGCCCGAGGCTCTGCGTTCCTGGCTCTCCCTCGCCCGAGGCTCTGCGTTCCTGGCTCTCCCTCGCCCGAGGCTCTGCATTCCTGGCTCTCCCTCGACTGAGTCAGGGCTTCGTGTTCTTGTCCTGTCCATGTGCTGGGGTTCCCTTGTCCTGTCCAGGAGTCTCTTGACCTGTCCAAGCCATGTCCAAGAACCTCCTCCTGTCCATGTGCCTTGCCCAGCCCAGGAGTACCTCACCCAGCCTGGTGCTGGGGTTCCCTTGTCCTGTCCAGGAGTCTCTCATCTGGTCCAAGCCATGTCCAAGAACCTTGCCCAGTCCAGGAGTACCTTGCCCAGCCTGGTGCTGGGGTTCCCTCATCCTCTGCTGGGGTTCCCTTGTCCTGTCCAAGCCACGTCCAAGAATCTCATCCTGTCCAAGTCAAGGCTTTGTGTTCTCGTCCTGACCATGTGCTTTATCCTGTACTGGAGTTCCCTTGTCCTGCTCAGGAGTCTCTCGTCCTGTTCTGTAGCCACGTCCTGTCCCAACCAAGACCCAGGTTCTGGGTCCTTGTCCAGGCTCTGGTTCCGGAGTTCTGTGTCACTAGTCCAGGCTCCTTGTTCCTAGTTCCTTGTCCGTGTTTCTAGCCAATGTCCTAGCCCAAGCCTGTGTTCTTGTCCCAGCTCTCTAGTCAGGTCCTGTTCCTAGTACTTCAGTGTCTGTGTCTTCCATTTGGGTCCATCTCCAACACCCCCTTTATGACAGAACAGTCCAGCCAAACTTTAACCCAGCAACACAGACACTGTCGTTAAACTCTTGCCATCCAGGGTCCCCTCTTGTTGAATGCCCTCCCACCCGCCTGGGTCGCAGATAATCCTGGCAAGCCTATTAGTCGCCAGGAGGCTCCCATCCGGGGGGGGGGGGGGGGAAGAGAGAGAGTGGTGGGTACTCTCATGGTTCGGTCCGTGAAGTCTGCATTCCGGTTCACGGTCTGTTCTGTCGATCTGTATTCCAGGTTTTCCGGTTTTCCATTGTTCTGTTGGGTGCTCTAATCAAGGCACATGATTCTCGTTTGGGCAGACACATAAATAGCTCCGGAGACCAGGGCTTGGTGGTTGGATTCTTCCTGTCCAAATCTCCTGTCTGAAGCCTTGCTCTGCCTGCAACCTTCCTGTGTCTGAAGCCTTGCTCTGCCTGCAACCTTCACCTGCACCGCTGTCAAGTTCAACTGTTGGAGCAAGACTAGAGCCTTGCTGTGTCTAGATATGGAACTGTCTTTCATTGTTTAAAACTGTGTCTCTGTGTCCACGCCTTTGCTAGGTAGGCCTGGCTGTTTGCCGCTACCTTGTGTTGAGAACTGTCTGTGTCCATGCCTTCGCTAGGTAGGTCCGGCCGTTTGCCGCTACCTTGAGTTGGAACTGTCTCTCTGTCCACGCCTTCGCTAGGTAGGTCCGGCCGTTTGCTGCTACCTAGTGTTGGGAACCATCTTGTCATATTCAGCATTCTGTGTATGAGTCTCAGCCCTACGTCCTGTTCCCAAGGAAGGGTCCCAGCTCTATATTCTGCGTTCCTGCCTCCCTCAACCAAGTCAAAGCTTTGTGTTCTCATCCTGTCCTTGTGCCTCACCCAGCCCAGTGCTGGGGTTCCCTCGTCCTGTCCAGGAGTCTCTCGTCCTGTCCAAGCCACAACCAAGAACCTCGTCCTGTCCATATGCCTCGCCCAGCCCAGGAGTACCTCGCCCAGCCTGGTGCTGGGGTTCCCTCATCCTGTGCTGGGGTTCTCTCGTCCTGTCCAGGAGTACCTTGTCCTGCCCAAGCCACATCCAAGAACTTCATCCTGTCCAAGTCAAGGCGTGTGCCCTCGTCCTGTGCTGGAGTTCTCTCGTCCTGCCCAGGAGTCTAGTCCTGTTCTGTAGCCACATCCTGTCCTTGCCAAGATCCTAGTCACAAGTCCTAGCCTAGACCCGGGTTCCAGTCCCGAGTCCCAACCAAGACCCAGATTCTGGGTCCTTGTCCAGTTCTGGAGTTCTGTGTCATGAGTCCAGGCTCCTTGTTCCTAGTTCCTTGTCCGGGTTCTGTGTTTCTTGTCCACATCCTAGCGCAAGTCTGTGTTCTTGTCCCAGCTCTCTAGTCAAGTCCTGTTCCTAGTACTTCAGTGTCTGTCTTGCATTTGGGTCCACCTCCAACGCCCCCATTGTGACACCTCCAGGTTGAGTCAGTGGTGAAGAAGGTGAATGCAATGTTGGCATTCATTTCTAGAGGAATGGAGTATAGGAGCAGGGATGTGATGGTGAGGCTGTATAAGGCACTGGTGAGACCTCACTTGGAGTACTGTGTGCAGTTTTGAGCTCCTTATTTAAGAAAGGGTGTGCTGACGTTGGAGAGAGTTCAGAGAAGATTCACTAGAATGATTCTGTGAATGTGAGGGTTAACATATGAGGAATGTTTGTCTGCTCTTGCACTGTATTCCTTGGAGTTTAGAAGAATGAGGGGGACCTCCTAGAAACATTTCGCATGTTGAAAGGCATGGACAGAGTGGATGTGGCAAAGTTGTTTCCCATGGTGGGGGAGTCTAGTACGAGAGGGTATGACTGAAGGATTGAAAGGTGCCCATTCAGAACAGAAATGCGAAGAAATTCTTTTAGCCAAAGGGTGGTGACTCTGTGAAATTTGTTGCCACCGGCCGCAGTGGAGGCCAAGTCATTAGGTGTATTTAAGGCAGAGATTGATAGGTACCTGAGTAGCCAGGGCATCAAAGGTTATGGTGAGAAGGGGGGGGGGGAGTGGGACTAAATGGGAGAATGGATCAGCTCATGGTAAAATAGCGGAGCAGACTCGATGGGCCTAATGGCCAACTTCTGCTCCTTTGTCTTATGGTCTTATGGTCTAACATCCACCTTGTCAACCTCACTCGGGGAAAAAAAGTTTGTATAGGATTGCCTGAGTGTCAGCCGGATAATGAACTTTGTAGAATGGACTCTCTGACATGAGGGGTACATGCAGTGTTTTTGTTTTCGTGAGGTTTTAAAAACAGGTCACTGTGATGCCTCAGTGTCATTGGGTCTGCAATACCGGAAGCTGCGAAACCAATATTCGGGCAACAAGGGGTTAACTGGCTAGTTGCAGTTTCATTTTAAAATGCTCGTTTTGCACTGCTGCCGGAGAGAGTGCACTTGCCGTATCGGTAGGTGGGCGCAGAGGGTTGGGCTGTCAGACTTTGGCAGAGTGTGATCGGTGCAGCATTCTGTGTAATCCTCACTCCTTTCATACACCAGAGCGGCCACTTCAGAACTGTGATAAGATGATCATTAAGGAGGGAAACTCTGCTGTTGTTTTTACATCCTGCTGATGTCAGAGGGTTGCTCCTCACTGGGTGTAGGTGTGTCTTGCTTCCATTGAGCTGCCTTCCAGTTCTGGGTACAGCAAGAAACAACACAGAAATCAGTTTACAGACTGACCTGTCATCTGTTTGCCTTTTTAAAATATATACTGTATTTCCACCACTTTGATATTTGGTGACGGGAGTTCCTTCACAGTCAAGGGCCGATTTTTCAGGGTAAGAACAAATGCAGTTCTCGGCGCGTGGCTTCCTCTTCCTAATAACTGGAGAACACGGGCACTGCCTAAACTGTTGGCGATCTGAGAGACTGAGTTGCAGTCTTAACTGTGCGAGTGAGCCACAGCACAACTCGGTGTAGGCCGAGGGCTGTGCTTCAATATCTTACCCACAAACTTTATTTCTCATTTTTAAGAGCAAGTCAAAGTACAACTCTTGCCCTTTTCAATATTGATGTTTGTCCAGTGTTTTTGAATTATTAATTTAGACCTATAGTTCTGTGCAAACTGTATTGTGACAAATATTAAATATTAACTCTTGAAGTTGAAGATTATCTTGCCATAGAGTTTCAGTCGCAGGATAGAGAGGTAGCTAGGGACTCTTGAGCGGTGACCAAGGATATTAATGCGTTTTCGCGGGATATTGGCTTTCTTCGCCATGTTAAATGTTTGTTAATGAGCGATTTGTACTTGGTGTAATTAAGCCCGGATTCTTGCTTTCCTGTTGCCCGTATTTTAGTGTGTTCAATCTTAGTGGAACGCACTCTGTAAACACGCATGCGTTCCGTGGATTGGGCCACAACGCTTTATGGTGGGCACGACTGACCCACCGGTGTTCTCGGGAGGGGCTGCACTCGGCGCATGTGATGTGGTGACAGCGAGGAAGAAAGTGGTTTGCTTTCATTAATGGTACATATTGACGTGCGGCTCGCTAAACCTGCTCCACAACCAAAATGGTAATTGAGGTTCTCGGGGACTGCCGACTGCCTGAAATCAGCATATGACATTTACCCGGGGGGGATCCCAAGGCTGATCCACAATCTTGAACAAAATTCAAAGAAAACTCAAAGACAGGTGTTCAGCAAAGATAATAAAACGAATCTATTCTTTAGATTATATTAAACAGATAATTCACTGCAATCATTGGTTAATTATACTGGTGGTGGGGGGGGGGGATGTGTTTATTGACAATGATACACAGGAGATTAGAGTCCCGTGTTTACACTCATTACTATTCTAACATCAGGTATAGAATTTATTTAGTTGAGAAACTTCAGGGAACTCCCATGCTGTTTGGGGATATTCTACAGATCATCAGCCAGTGGAAAAGACAGAGGCAGAAGTTACAGAGACTTTCAAAAACTATAGTGATGACATTGAGGGAATTTGTTGATCCTAACCTTGATTGTTCTAATGTCAACCAGCAAAGCAAGAATAGAATTTTGTAATATTCACTTTGTAGGTAGAATTGAGGAACCACAAGTGTAAAAAGACACTGGTAGTGTTAAGTACAGGCCTCCTAATAGTAGTCAGGATGTTCAAAGTAAATTTATTGTCAGTGTGTGTGTATATATTAAGTATGTCACTATATACAACCTTGAGATTAATTTTCTTATGGGCATATGCAATAAATCCAATACCATAATAGAATCAATGAAAACCTGCTCTAATTGGGGTAGACAACTAGAGTGCAAAAGACAACAAACTGTGTAAATACAAAAAGATAATAAATAAACAAGCAATAAATATAGAGAACATAAGATGAAGAGTCCCTGAAAATGACCCATAGGTTGTGGGAATAGTTCAGCAATGGGGCAAGTGAAGTCAGTGAAGTTATCCCTTATGGTTCAAGAGCTGGTGGTCGAGGGGTAAAAATTTGTTCCTGAACCTGGTGGTGTGAGCTCTGAGGGTCCTGTACTGTCTTTCTGATGGCAGGAGCAAGAAGAAAACATGACTTTGGTGGTGGGGGTCCCTGAGTATGGATGCTGCTTTCCTGTGCCAATACTTCACGTAGGGGTGCTCAGTAGAGGGGAGGCTTTATGTGACATGGACTGGGCCATGTCCACTACTTGTAGGATTTTCCACTCAAGGGCAGTGGTGTTTTCATACCAGGCTGTGATGCAGCCAGTTAATATACTCTCCACCACAGTTAGTCAAAGTTATAAATGTCATGCCGAATCTTCACAAACTTCTAAGGAAGTAGAGGTGCTGCCGTGCTTTCTTCATAGTTGCACTCGTGTACTGGGCCCAGGACAGGTCCTATGAAATAACACTGAGGAATTTAAAATTGCTGGCCTGCTCCACCTCTGATCCCCCAATGAGGACTGGCTCATGGACCTCCAATTTCCTCCTGTAGTCAATAATCAGCTCCTTGGCCTTACTAACATTGAGTGAGAGGTTGTTGTTGTGGTATCACACAGCCAGATTTTCAATATGCTGATTCGTCACCACTTTTGATTTGGCCTACAAATCGGCAAACTTAAATATGGCATTGGAGCTGAACTTAGCCTCACAGTGATAGGTGTAAAGTGAGTAGAGTAGGGGGCTAGACGCACAGACTTGTGATGCATCAGTGCTGATGGAGATTGTGGAGGAGATGTTGCCAATCTGGACTTAACTGGGGTCTGCAAGTGTAGAAATCGAGGAGCCAATTGTACAAGGAGGTATTGAGGCCAAGGTCTTGAAGCTTATTGATCAGTTTTGAGAGGATGATGGTATTGAATGCACCTGGAGATAGAATACACATGTGAAAAATGTAATCTTACACTGATTGTGGGGGACTTCAATATGCTATAATGGAGAAAAAGATTAAACCCAAAGGTAAATGAGCCAATAATATAGTTCAAGTTTATTGTTACCCAGCCTAACAGGCCTTGTTCTTATTCTGCGGTACCTTCAGTCTGATTGTAGAGATTGTGGGATGAATGGGAGGGGTCTTTGACAATGCTGAGGGTTCTGCGAACACTCCTGGTGTATGTCCTGGATTGGTGGGGGGGGGGGGTTGTGGGGAGAGACCCTGATGATTCGCTCAGTAGTCCTGATAACCCTTTGCAGGTCCTGTGGTCAAATGCCTTGCAACTCCCATGCCAGACGGTGATGCAGCTGGTCAGGACACTCCTGATGGCGCTCCAGTAGAATGTGGTTAGAATAGGGGCAGGAAGTCTTGATCGCCTCAATGTCCTCAGGAAGTGGAGGCGTTGCTGTGCTTTCTTGACTAAAGAAGTAGTGCTGTGGGACCAGGTGAGATCATACATGACGTATACTCAAAGAAACAGTTCTTCTGACTCTCTCCACAGTGGATCCATGGCGATGTAGCATCCATGCTAGGACCACCAGATTCAAAAACAGCTATTTTCCCCAAGCAATAAGGCTGATTAACACCTCCACCCACTAACCCACCCCACCGCAATGCCTACCACCACACTATCATTTTATCATAGTGTTCACACACTACCTTGTGTATTTATATTATTGTGTTTTTTTATATGCTGCATCAGATTCCAAGTTAATTATTTTATTCTCCTCCACATTTCTGTACTGGAAATTACATTAAACATCTTGAAACTTGAATTGATGTGCACTAGAGTGGCCAGCCTGCATCTTCCTGAAGTCCACAATCATCCAGTGTCCTTGCTGTGGCCTCCTGTATATCAGTGAGCCCCAACACAGATTGGGACACCGCTTCGCAGAGCACCTACACTCCGTCCGCCAGAAAAAGCAGGATCTCCCAGTGGCCACCCATTTCAATTCCACTTCCCATTCCCATTCCGATATGTCAGTCCATGGCCTCTACTGTCATGATGAGGCCACACTCAGGTTGGAGGAGCAACACCTTGTATTCCATTTGAGTGGCCTCCAACCTGATGGCGTGAACATCAATTTCTCAAACTTCCAGTAATGACCCCCCCCCACTTCACCATTCCCCATTCCTATTTCCCTTTCTCACCCTTATTTCCTTACCTGCCACCTTCCACTGCCTTCTGTCCTCTCCCATCAGATTCCCACTTCTCCAGCCCTGTATCTCTTTCACCAGTCAACTTCCCAGCTCCTTACCTCACCCCTCCCTCCCCTCTTGGTTATGCCTCTCACCTTGTGGTTCATTGTCCCCTCCCTCCATTTTCTTTCTCTGATCCTCATCTTTTTTTCCAGTCCTGGTGAAGGGTCTCGGCCTGAAATGTCGACTGTATTCTTTTCCATTGAAATAAGAGCCTAGCCTGTTGAGTTCCTCCAGCATTTTGCGTGTGTTGCTTGGATTTCCAACAACTGCAGATTTTCTCTTGTTTGCGATTGGACTACTACACTGCGAAGTCTTTTTAGTCTTGTCCACACTGAGACTCAAGTTGTTGTGTTCACCCCAGTCCACAGAAGTAATGTAACAATAGGAACGCTCTAAAGAGGAGATGTTTCAGATACATCTCGGGCCCTCGCAGGTCGCAGGGCAGCGTGGTGGCATAGTGGTTAGTACATCGCTTTACAGTGCCAGCTGTAAGATCGGGGTTCAATTCCATCCACCGTCTGGAAGCCATTTGTTCATACTCCCTGTCAGCATGTGGATTTCCTGTGGGAGCTTGTTTCCTCCCACATTCCAAAGAAGCATGCAGTTAGGCTGAGTGAGTTGCGTGCATGCTATGTCGGCGCTGGAAGCGTGGCTACACTTGCGGACTGCCCAGCACAATCCTCGCTGATTTGATTTGGCACGAGTGACGCATTTCACTGTATGTTCCGATATACATGTGACAAATAAAGCTCATCTTTGCTCTTTGAAATGTTTACAGGCTCGGTCAGTGAACCAAAGCCGAAACTCCTGCTACAGGAGCTGGAGAAATGATAAAATCAAAAGAAAGGCTGAATAAATTGGGGAATAATTCAAGTGAGAACTGGGCTTAGTATTTTAATCTATAAGAGAAGTGAACAGGAAAATAACATGGGCAAGGACCAAACATGAGAATAGAATGTTCGGCAACATAAAGGGGAACCCAAACACTTGAACAAGCATGTAATAGTAAGCAATCAGTTTAGATAAGGAACACACATCAAAGTTGCTGGTGAACGCAGCAGGCCAGGCAGCATCTCGAGGAAGAGGTACAGTCGATGTTTCAGGCCCGAAGAAGTTTAGGTAAGGGCTGGCAACATGAGGGCAATTAATGCTCATGAAGCAATGCTAGAAGAGTACTTCGATTCACCCTTTACCAAAGGAGAGGGTGGTATAAAACCTCAACAGGACAGAGACTCAAGGGCCTGTGTTATGAAGGGAAGTTCAGCTGGCTCGGACTTTATTCCTTGAAATGTGGGAGATTGAGAGGTGACCTTAAAGAGATGAATAAAGACATGAGTGGTATAGATAGGGTGAATGCACACAGTCTTTTCCCCAGGGTTGGGGAGTCTAAAACTAGAGGGCGTAGGTTTAAGGAGAGAGGTGAGAGATTTAAAAGGGACCCACGGGGCAACTTTTTCGCCCAGTGAGTGGTCAGTAATGGTATGAGCTACCTGAAGAAGTGGTTGAGGCAGGTATGTTAACAACATTTAAAAGTTACTTGGACAGGTACATGGATGTAGGCCAAATGTGTGCAAATGGGTCTTGCACAGATGGGCAATAGGTCGGCATAGGCTAGTTGTGACAGAGGGGCAATTTCTGTGCTGAACTCTGACTCTATCTCCCACTGTTCCCAGCATGCATTGTATAACCGGAATAGTGATTGCTGGTTGACATTTCTGTCTCTGAGTTGGGTAGCGGGTTCAAGTCCCACTCCAGACGCTTGAGTGCCAAGTCTAGACTGGTCCGCTGATGTGGAGCTGCTCTGTCAGGGATGCTGTGTGCATGAGATTCTCACAGCCCTCTCAGGCATCTAAACGTGAAGTAGACCTCCTTTAACTCCTGGCCACTACTTATCTCTGTGAACAGGACTGAAAAGGAGAGGTAGCAAAAATGATACAGCAGGTAGAGCTGCCGCTTAGATGGGACCCAAAGAGTTAAAGATATGAGATTATGATACAGCATAGAAGGAAACTATTTGGCCTGTCTGAGTCATTGATTAACACAGCACAGAAACAGGTCCTTCAGCCCTCGAGTCTCAGTCTTGGAATCCCATCTAAACAACTAAATCCGTTGCTTAGATGGGATTCCAATCTAAGGAGTAGTCTGTTTGTTGATTTTTTTTTCTCTATGAAGTGCTGGTGACAGGAGAGGGTTGTTGACTTTCACTGATTATTTTGATCCCATTCCCAGCAATTCAAGCA
The DNA here is from genome assembly GCF_963921235.1 of Mobula hypostoma. Taxonomy (NCBI): domain Eukaryota; kingdom Metazoa; phylum Chordata; class Chondrichthyes; order Myliobatiformes; family Myliobatidae; genus Mobula; species Mobula hypostoma. The sequence goes on from NC_086128.1 coordinate 21,624,777, forward strand.
AGTTACTGGAAAACAAATATAGCTGCAGATGCCAGAATCTAAAAGCAATCCTGAAATCCTGGAAGAACTTGGTCAGTCCCAGATGCATCTGTGGGAAGAGAAGCCAGTTAACATTTTGGGACAGCTATACTTTTGGCCTGGTTCTGAGGAAAGGCCGATGAGCCAAAGTGTTAACTGGCTTCTCTTCCCCATAGGCACTACTGTGTTCTTCCAACATTTTCTTTTTTTGTTTCAAGCAAATCAATGAATGAGGCAGGAGTCTGGCAAGACGTTGTTAACTGGAGCACCAGAAATGGTATTACAGCCAGTTCTAATATAGTATTCGCAAAGCAACTTGATTACAGAGATTACTCATTTGCTGTTTGTTCTTACCACGTAGTCTCAATGTTTTTACTGGATGAGTTTTACTGTCCTCTGTGTTTTGTTACACAGATGGCATGAAAAACGACAAAGGAATGACTTTAGTACTTGATTGATTTATTTTTATTTGCTTAATACAGCGGAGAGAAGGTCCTTCCAGCAACCGCCCCCCCCCACCCTGACAAACACGATTAACTCTAACCTAATCACGATACTATTTACTATGAGCAACCAACCTACCCTGTACGTTGTTGGACTTGGGGAAGACCTGGAGAAAACCCACACATTCCATGGACAGGATATACAGCAACTCCTTACAGAAAGGTGCCAGATTGAAGTCCAAACTCTGGATCGCCCGGAGCTGTAATAGTGTTGCGGCTAACCACTATGCTATGTGGTTTAGGCCTGGTCTGTCTGTTTTACTAACATTAGGTGTCAGAGCCAACTGATCACAGGGAGCCCGCAGCCTTAGATTGTGTCAGGTAAGCTAGGACAAAGGGAAAGAGAGGAACTGAATTTGAGCCTGCTGTTTTATCCCATTCAACCCCTGGTCTGGGCCTGGGTTCATGTTCATCGCTGAGCTGGCCTGAGCTGGCCAGAGAGGCAGAGCTTGTAAAGAACCGACATCCATCTCGAGCAGCCTGGGAGCTGGTGATTGGGTCTTTCTTTTTGTGAGCTGCCTCCCACAGATGAATAGCTTGTAGCCATTTACCCTATATCTGTGGGAGGCACACGTGTCCTCTTGCCACGCATGGAATGCCCATGCCCAGTGGGTGAAGCAGAGGAACGGAAGGAGGTGGATTCCTTTGACTGAGAGTCTGCACTGAGAACAGAGCCTTTCTGTTGGGAGGGACGTGGTGGACAGGAGCCCCTTTTCATCCTAGTGCGAGCAGATTTGACTAAAGTACAAAGTTCCAGCTGATACAGGTGAAGGTGAGCTGCCAACGTGCACCGCAAGTCACTTGTCCTACATTCACATTTACAAAGAAGAGAGAATCTTACAACCACATCCGTGCACCTGCTCCTATAAATACAGCTTAAGTAATGTTTCATTTGGAGCCATAGGCGTTCACTGCTCGTAAGAGGCCACTTGGTCTGTGCTGTCACCTTCAATCAGTTGCTCTCTCCCTGCAGCCCAATATTTATCCGATGTTTAACATGTAGAATGGCCTCTGCTTCAGTTACACTCTGTTAAAGCATTGTGAGCTTCAACTCAAAGGCATTTGAACACTGCCCTCTCCCTACACTGGAGGATAATTTCCCCTTTTTAGTTGACTTGCCAACCAGAGGGAGTTGGCCCTATTCATTTCACCAAGAATAAAGCCAGCCCTTTAAAACATCTCTGTAGGCCCCTGCTCCAAAAGAAACAATTCTTGTATCTGAACTCTTGTCACATAACTCTGGTTGTACATGGCTGGTAATGTGCTGGGGAATCTTTATTGCTTTAATAAGCTTTCTGTACTGCAATGCACAGCTACGTCGCACCAGCCAATCCACACCTGGCCTGGAGTGATACAACCCCTCGTCCACCCCGTCTCAGCAGTAAGCTGTCAGCGTCTCCTGCAGCCTCTTCCTGCTGTGCACAAATGCTTCTGCATCCTCAGAGAGCCACCGACTCAGTGGTAGGAGGTGGGTGTGGGCACCAATGCTGAGGTGGTGGAGTGTGAGAGCCATCCTGGATAAGATTCAGAATCAGGTTTAATATCACTGACATATGTCGTGAAATTTGCAGTAGCAGTACAGAGCAATACATAAAATCTATAAATTGCAAAAAGAAATAAATTTATTTTCTAATTAAATAAGTTTAATTAAAGCTATATAGGACCCTGGTCAGACCCCACCTGGAGTACTGTGCTCAGTTCTGGTCGCCTCACTACAGGAAGGATGTGGAAGCCATAGAAAGGGTGCAGAGGAGATTTACAAGGATGTTGCCTGGATTGGGGAGCATGCCTTATGAGAATAGTTTGAGTGAACTTGGCCTTTTCTCCTTGGAGTGATGGAGGATGAGAGGTGACCTGATAGAGGTGTATAAGATGATGAGAGGCATTGATCGTGTGGATAGTCAGAGGCTTTTTCTCAGGGCTGAAATGGCTAACATGAGAGGGCACAGTTTTAAGGTGCTTGGAAGCAGGTACAGAGGAGATGTCAGGGGTAAGTTTTTTTTACGCAGAGAGTGGTGAGTGTGTGGAATGGGCTGCCGGCGGCGGTGGTGGAGGCGGAAACGATAGGGTCTTTTAAGAGACTCCTGGATGGCTACATAGAGCTTAGTAAAATAGAGGGCTATGGGTAAAGCCGAGGTAGTTCTAAGGTAGGGACATGTTCGGCATAGCTTTGTGGGCCAAAGGGCCTGTATTGTGCTGTATGTTTTTCTATGTTTAGCAAAAATAGTGAGGTAGTGTTCATTGTCCATTCAGAAATCTGATGGTGGAAGGGAAGAAGCTGTTCCTAAAATGTTGAGTGTGTGTCCTCTGGCTCCTTACCACCTCCCTGATGGTACCAATGAGAAGAGTGTGTGGTGATGGGAATCCTTAATGATGGTGCCTTACCGAGGCATTGCTTTTTAAAGATACTGGGGAGCTAGTGCCCGTGATGCAGCTGGCTGAATCAGCAACCCTCCACAGCTTTTTCCAATCCTGTGCAGTGGCCTCTCCATACCAGACAGTGATGCAGCAAGTTAGAATGCTCTCCATGGTACATGTGCAGAAATTTGTGACCGTTTTTGGTGACATACCAAACCTCCACAAACTCCTGTCATGCCTTCTTTATAATCACATCAATATGTCGGGGCCAGGATGGAAATTCAGGGATGTTGACACCCAGGAACTTGAAATTGCTCACCCTTTCCACTTCCCCTTCCTGAAGTGCACAGTCAGTTCCTTGGCATTACTGACATTGAGTGCAAGTTTGTCGTTGCGACACCACTCAGCCAGCTGACCTACCTCACTCCTGTACACCTCCACACCACTGTCTGAGATTCTGTCAACAATAGTTGCTTTATCAGCAAATTTATTGATGGCATTCACATGAAAGTTCATCTTTTGGGCTCCTTTTACTTCCTCAGGATGGCCAAAGTCAATGACACGAGAGACTGCAGATGCTGGAAATCTGCCTCTCCCAACTATCATACCCTATCTTCTCACGTTATTTAAAAACGCACACAACAGGAATTCTGCAGATGCTGGAAATTCAAGTAACACACGTCAAAGTTGCTGGTGAACGCAGCAGGCCAGGCAGCATCTGTAGGAAGAGGTACAGTTGACGTTTCAGGCTGAGACCCTTTGTCAGGACTAACTGAAGGAAGAGTGAGTAAGGGATTTGAAAGTGGGAGGGAGAGGGGGAGATCCAAAATGATAGGAGAAGACAGGAGGGGGAGGGATAGAGCCAAGAGCTGGACAGGTGATTGGCAAAAGGGGATACGAGAGGATCATGGCACAGGAGGCCCAGGGAGAAGAAAAAGGGGGAGGGGGGAAAAACCCAGAGGATGGGCAAGGGGTATAGTCAGAGGGACAGAGGGAGAAAAAGGAGAGTGAGAGAAAGAATGTGTGTATAAAATTAAGTAACAGATGGGGTACGAGGGGGAGGTGGGGCATTAGCGGAAGTTAGAGAAGTCAATGCTCATGCCATCAGGTTGGAGGCTACCCAGACGGACTAACTCTTCCTTCAGTTAGTCCTGACGAAGGGTCTCGGCCTGAAATGTCGACTGTACCTCTTCCTAGAGATGCTGCCTGGCCTGCTGTGTTCACCAGCAACTTTGATGTGTGTTGCTTCTCACATTATTCCCTTTTCTGCCCCTCCCCTGCCCTCCTGCCTTCCCCTCTCACTTGGCTTGCACCACTTTTTGTAGGCTTTTCTATTCCTGGGTTTTGGTGTTTCCATACCAGGTTGTGATGCAACCAGTCAAGATGCTCTCCACTGTGCATCTATTGAAATTTGTCAAAGTTTTAGGTGAATCTGTGCAAACTTCAAAGGAAGTAGTGACACTGCCATGAACATCAGCTCCTCCAATGCTTCATGTTTAAAGCTCTCTTCCCTATGTGCACTTCATGCTGTTGCCCCATCCTTATCTGTGCACGGTCCTTGAACCCCGCCACTGCGATCTTTACCCCACTCTTACACTGCCTTGGGCTGTTAATCCAACCTGCCCTTCATGCATCAGTGACATGCATCATGATCTGCCCCGTATTCTGGAATTACAGTGTCAACTGGCTGGGCAGGAGACCCCAGACGTGACTTGAACCCTCAGCATCACAAGTTCAAGCACTCTTTTCATTTTCTGAGCTCACAGCATGAAATACGATATTGGACTGAGTGGTTAAAGAGGGGTGTATAACCTAGCCCGAAGCCTGGACAAAAATTATAGGACAGAATAAACTGTTCTTTAAAGGGAAGGCTAAATATGTAATTCAAACTTAAGAGACTTTAATTATTTTCCGGGAATGCTGTGAGACTCTCAAAATCTCTGGACAGAATACCTCATCAAAAGTCACACAAGTCACCAAAGTAAAGACGAGGGAGGTTATTCCTAACGTGTAGGTTGTGTTTCTTCAGAAGTAACTGGCCATAATTATAGTAGCTCTGAACTCATTAGAGACTCCTCAGGCATTCGGGTGGCCTTTATGTTATTTATTTTGGAATCATCTAGAAAAGTCTCAGCAGAGAAGGTTATTCCAGTGGAGCCTTTCTCCTGAGAAAATGCATGGAGCAGTCTTGTTAAAACCAAGACCATTTTTATCAGAGACAAACAGTAGATATGGCAATGCCCATTAGGTTATGGCATTGCTTGAACAGGAAACTGAGGATGTCTGCATCACCTGTGTTATGACAGGTGCCAATAAATGTCAGACTGACCACTGCCTAATCTCAAACAAGAAAAAATCTGCAGATGCTGGAAATGCAAGTAACACACACAAAATGCCGGCGTTAACTCAACAGGTCAGGCAGCGTTTATGGAAAAGAGTTAACAGTTGACATTTTGGGCCTGCCGAAGTGTCTCGGCCAGAAACGTCGACTCTTTACTCTTTTCCATAGGTTCTGCCTGGTCTGCTGAGTTCACTGCCTAATTTGTTCCGTTATTTCCACCAGTCTGACCTCGTGACAATGGTGGTAACAGAAACATTCTTGCAAGAGAATCAGTGTTGCAGCTGTATAAGCCTCTCTTGGAGAATTGTGTGCAATTATGGTCAGCTTGTAACAGGAAGGATATGGAGGCTTTAGAGGGTACAGAAGAGTCTCACCAGGATGCTGCCTGGATGAGAGAGTATGAGCTATAAGGAGAGGTTGGACACACTGGAGCTGTTTTCTCTGCAGCAGCAGAGGCTGAGGGGAAAACAAATGGAAGTTTATAAAAATTATGAGAGGCATACATGGAAAGCTGGTATCTTTATTTCCCAGGGTCAAAAAATCTAATACTAGAGAGTATGCATTTAAAATGAGAAGAGGAAAGTTGAAAAACGATGTGGGGCGAGAGGGTGGTTGGTGCCCTGGAATGCGCTGGAGATGGGATAGTGGTGTTTAGCCAGTTTTTAGATAAGACACATGATTATGTAGGGATTGGATGGATATGGATCATGTACGGGTAAAAGAGTTTAATTCAGCATCATGTTAAGCACAGACAGAGTGGACTGTACAGCCTGTTCCAGTGCATACTGTTCCACAAATGTCTTGAGGACCAAGCATCAATACATGCTCTCAGGAAGCACCTCACCAACAAGCTGATAACCCTCAACTAATAGAAGTCATAGTGACAAATCAAGAAATAACTGCAGACACTGGAAAGCTGAAATACAACCAAAAAAAGCTGGAAAAACCGGCAGGTCAGGCAGCTTCTGTGGATGGAACGAGTTAACATTTCAGATCAACGGCCCTGCTTCAGAAGTGAGAAAGGGAGGAAGCAACTTAATTAAAGAGGCAGAGATACTGGGGGAGGGCAATAGGTGGAGCAAGGAATTTCTCTTATAAGGTGAAATGATATGGCTGTGAAGGGGTAGTTAAGGTCCATTTCTGTGGAATGTGTTGCTGGTGTAGTAAAGTTTGGGGGATGTCGTACAGGCTAGTCTACTGGGATATGTTGAGAAGGCCACAATATACAAATGATAGGAATGGAAGTGCAAGTGGACATTCCTAATACAAACAGGATGAAAGAGGGAGTTCTCTGAAGTTGTGGAATTCAATATTTACTCTTGCAGACTGTAATGTACCCAGACAGAAGATGAAATATTGTTCCTTAGGCTTGTGTTGGGCTCATTGTAACACTCCAGGAGGCCACAGACAGAGAGGTGGGAGAGGGATGGGGAATTAGAGTGGTAGGAACCAGAACTCGGGGTCACTCCACCAACTCCAACAGTGTTGTATCTAAAGTCCGAAGTATACAGGGAATAGCGGTTCCCTGTAGACCTTGGACTTTAGATACCAACACTGAGTCATGTCATCTGCAGAATTTCTCTGATGACTCTTCAGTAGTTGGGTGTATAAAGGGAGGATGGGACGATGAATACAGGGACCTGGTGGAGGACTTTGTCAAATGGTGCAAGCTGATCCATCTGCAGCTCAACATCAGTAAGACAAAGGAGATGGTGATGGACTTTATGAAGACTCAGCCTGCACTGCTCCCTGTTACTATTGATGGTGAGGACCTACAAGTACATGGGTGTGTACCTGTTAGACTTGAGTGGAGCACCAACACAGAGGCTGTGTACGAGAAGAGCCAGAGTCGCTCTAATTCCTGAGGAGACTGAGGTCCTTTGGAGTATGCAGGCCTCTCCTTCACATGTTCTACTAGTCTGTTGTTGCCAGTACAATCTTCTATGCAGCGGTGTGTCACAGCAATGGCATCTTCACGGGTGAGGCCAACAGGCTCAATAAACTGATTAGAAAGGCTGGCTCTGTTATAGGAGTCAAACTGGACACACTGGAGGCTGTGGTAGAACAAAGGGCCCTTCGGAAAATCCTGGCAATTCTGGACAATGTTTCTCATCCCCTGCATGCCACCTTGGCTTTCAGTAATAGACCAAGGCAACTGCGCTGCTCCAAAGGGCGCTGTATGAGGTCATTCTTACCCTCGGCCATTCGGCTCTATAATGAGTCAACCTATAGGCGGGAAAGTGATAATCCCCTCCTGTTGGACTGCTTAAGGTAACTTATTTTTTATTGTTTCTTACTTCTCTTCTAACATTTGTATATTTGCATATCTGTGCACTTGTAATGCTACTGTGACACTGTAATTTCCTTTGGGATCAATAAAGTATCTGTCTGTCTATCTATCCCACTACCAGACACATACAGCACTCCCCTTTCAACATTTCAAAGGGATTTGTTCCCTAATGACTCCGTGGTCCACTCTTCCGTCTCCACCCACTGTTCAGCTCCGTTTGCAACGGGAGGAGGAGCAACTCCTGTTCTGTCCCCTCTTCCCTTCCCTTCCCCACTTCCAGATGCCCAAACAGTCTCTCCAGTGTGGCAGCGATTCACTTGCACTTCGTCCAGTCCAGTGCCCTGCATTCAGTGTTGATAATGTGGCCACCCCTACACTGGAGAAACATTTGAAGATTGGGTGATAGTATTGCGGAGCCCCTTGGCTCAGTCAACGGGAGTGGTTCTGAGCTTCCTGTTAATTCACCAGCACATGAGTTGGATGTAGGGCTTTGACTAAGCACTTGTCGCCCAAACTTGACTTGACGTCAGTCATCCCAGCCTTAGAACATCGCTGCAAGATGGTGTCCTGGACCCAAAATGTGCAAATAAAAATAATAATAAGTCAATCAATAAAAATTACTGAGAACATGAGTTGTAGAGTCCTTGAAAGTGAGTCTATAGGTTGTGGAATCAGTTCAATGTTGAGGTGAGTGAAGTTATCCACACTGGTTCAGCAGCCTGATGGTTGAAGGGTAATAACCTCCTCAGCAAATGGAGCAGCCTGTGCCGGCTTGCAGCAAAACCTGGACAACATTCAGTGAAGGGCTGATAAGTGATAAATAGCATTCCAACTACAGAAGTGCCAGGCAGTGGTTATCTCCACCACAAGAGAGTGTAACCACCCACCCTTGACATTCAATGACATTATATTCATAAGTCCTCCACCATCAAAATCTCAGAGTCACCGTTGACCAGAAACATAGTGGAACTAGTCACATAAACACCATGGTTACAAGAGCAGGTCAAATGTCGCGTATCCAGTGGTGAGTGACTCATCTCCTGACAGCCCAAGGCCTTTCCACATTGTGAGTGTGATGAAATACACTCTACATGTTTGGGAGTGTGCAACTCCAACGACTCTCAGAAAGCTCCACACCACCCAAAACAAAGCGGCCCTGTTGTCTGGTTCCCAACCCACCTCACTAAACACTCCCTCCCTCTGTAACTGATGCCCAGAGACTTCAGTGTGTACCATCTCCAAAACACACTGCCGTTGTTCAGCCAGGATGCTCCAACAGCACCTTCCAAAACTGTGACCTCTACTTCCACCAAGGACAAGAGTGGCAGGGGAATGCCACCGCCTGCAGGTTCCCCTCCGAGTTGTACACCACCCTAACTTAGAACCACATCTCCATTCCTGCATCATCACTGGATCTGAACCTTGGAGTCCTCTCCCCAGCAGCACTGTGGGAGCGCCTTCGCCAGAAAGACTGGAGTATTTCACCCCCCACCTTCTCACAATAAATGCTGGCCTTGGCAAGATTTTGTAGCCCCTGTAAACTAGCAAGAACGATTGAGCTTTGGCAAACTTCATTCTGCAACATTTTAAGTTTCCAGGCCAGAGAAAGAAATGAAGCGGGAGGATTGATCATGAGGATGTTGGTAGAATGATAGAATTGCGGACAGGTAGCGGATGGGCTGGTGGCATGAAAGTAATACACCAAACAATGCAGGTGCAGGAAATGCAGTGAGTTTGCTGAGGTGACCTGGTGAGGTTGTGTATGAGTATTGTTGTTACCTCAAGTCCATGGTCTCGTGCACACTTCCTCTGATGTAAATGTCACTGTAAAAGTGACAGCTGTGTGTGGTTAGTTAAAAGGTCTGAACAATAAGCAGCGCATTCTTGGTTGTGAAATTTTTACCATCTTATTGCTGTCATTGCCTCATAGATTGAGACATCAACAGGCTCACTCTCTACTCAGCCACACCAGAGACTGCGACATACAAAGCACAAGAGGACTTGAAATGTTGACTGTCCCATCTCCTTCCACAGAAAGCGCCTGACCCACTGAGTTCCTCCAGTATTTTGTATGTTGCTTCTGTCTCTTCCCAGTTCACAGCTGCGTCAGGGCAAAAGTTCAAAACAGGAAACTGGGATCATTGGCCATCGTTTTTTTAGGAAATCCCAGCATGCTTGTGCCAGGCATTGTTTTGGTCAGGTTCCTAGAGTGAACGTATGCCAGAGGTACATGGATCAGGAGGGCACTGCACCAGGCTGTGTGCATTGAGGCCCTTCTGGAATGAGGTGCACCGATCAATTCCCTGCAGCTGAGTAAGAGTCTGACACTGGATGGTGCTTCCTGCAGTACAGTCTCAAAGGATCATTTTTTTACAGGATCAAAACTCAAAATTGAGCAAAAGTTTATTGTCATATGCACAAGTCCATATATAAACAGGTACAATGAAACACTTGCGGCAGTACTGTAGGCACATAGTGTCAGGTACACAACATTCACAAGCAAAACAGAAATTAAGCATAATTATCACATAATTGTTGTGAGAAAGAACACAATAAGTACAAAAAAGTCTATTGTAGTGCAAACTGGTCATCATGTTGCTGTACTGAGGTTGTGCCAATTGGTTCAGGAGCTGAACGGTTGAAGGGAAGTAGCTGTTCTTCAACCTGGTGGTGCAAGACCTCTGGCTTCTGTATCTAATGCCTGCTGGTAGCTGCAAGAAGAACATGGCCTGGAAGGTGGAGATCTTTGATAGATGTTGCCTTTTTGGGGCACCTTCTCCTGTAGATGCTACTTGTGATGGGAAGCAGTGTGCCCATGATATATTGAGCTGAGTCCACTGCTGTCTACAGCTTCTTATGTTCCTGCACATTCAAATTACCATACCAGACCATGATGCAACCAGTCAGGATACTTTCATTTATAGAAGCTTGTTAGAGTGTTCAGCTTGTCACTGAACCTCCTTAACCTTTTGAGAAAGTAAAGACGCTGGTGTGCCTTCTTTGTGATTGTGCCTATGTGCTGGGCCCAGGACAGGTCATCTGATATGTTAACGCCCAGGAATTTAAAGCTGCTGGTGCAATGTTACAAGGACTTGGCACTTTCCAGAGTCATTCCAAGTCGTAGCAATTTGCAAGGAGCAGGGGTTAGGAGTGGTGGGACTTTGCCTTAACTGCAGAATGCAGACATCCCACCTCTCCCGGAAGTTCTGGGAGTCTCCTGCATATTAATATATTAATTGTATAATATTATATACAATGTCCCGGAAATCAATTTTTTTGAGAGTGAGCGAGCGAGAGAAAACAAGAGAGAGTGTGAGAGACAGCGAGAGAAAAAGCAAGTGACAGCGACCATGAGTGAGCGAGAGAGAGAGCGTGCGAGTGAGAGAGAGAGAGCGTGAGCAAGAGAGAGAGAGAGAGCGCGCCATGGCAGAGTGTTCCAAAAAAAGAAAATATAAAACGTACGTCACCCCAGACTACACTAAAGTGTACCCCTGCCTAATAGGGGTCAAAATAATGACAGTGTTGCTCACTGCACTGTTTGCAACAGTGACTTTTCTATTGCCCATGGTGGGTTAAGACTGTAAAAGACGTGTTGAGGTGAGTTTAACGTGTCATTCATTCATTAGCATAGCTAACGTTATTTAAACTAGCTGGCTGGCTGCTAAGGAGCTACTCTATTGCAGACATCCTGCCTCTCCCGGAAGTCTCCCGCAAATTGATGATGCTACCTCCCTGAAATGAGTTTTTGCAGGGTGGGATGTCTGAGAATGTAACGTGACTGGGAGTGGAGCAGAGGACCTACAGAACAGGTCCAAATAGATAATTATGTAAGTCTTTATATTTTAAGACAAATGGGTGGCACAGTAGCATAACGGTTAGCACAACACTTTACAGTACCAGTGACCTGGGTTCCATTCCTGCCACTGCCTGTAAGAAGTTTGATTATTCTCCCCATGTTCACATTCACCCGGTGTTTGTACGTTTGCCCGTTTTTTTCCCAGGTGCTCTGGTTTCATTCCACAGTCCAAAGACATGCTGGTTGGTAGGTTAGTTAGTCATTGTAAATTGTCCCATGGTTAGGCGAGGGTTAAATCCGGGGATTGCTGTGCGGCGCTGCTCGAAGGGCTCGAAGGGCCTGTTCCGCGCTGTATCTCAGTAAATAAACAGGACTAGCTGCTGGGAAAGCAGTCAGGAGGAAGGGGGGCTGTCTGCAGGTCAAATCCACCCAGTGTGTTCAGAGCAGCAGGATGAGGGTTACTTGCATTTTCACAGCATTTCTCAGATCATCCCAAAATACCTCACAGCTAAAGAATGCCATTTGAAATCAGAATCAGGTTTATTATCACCTGCATGTAATGTGGAATTTGTTAACTTGGCAGCAGCAGTTCAATGCAATACATAATAGAAACATAGAAACATAGAAAATAGGTGCAGGAGTAGGCCATTCGGCCCTTCGAGCCTGCACCGCCATTTATTATGATCATGGCTGATCATCCAACTCAAAACCCCGCCCCAGTCTTCCCTCCATACCCCCTGACCCCCGTAGCCACAAGGGCCATATCTAACTCCCTCTTAAATATAGCCAATGAACTGGCCTCAACTGTTTCCTGTGGCAGAGAATTCCACAGATTCACCACTCTCTGTGTGAAGAACTTTTTTCCTAATCTCGGTCCTAAAAGGCTTCCCCTCTATCCTCAAACTGTGGCCCCTCGTTCTGGACTTCCCCAACATCGGGAACAATCTTCCTGCATCTAGCCTGTCCAATCCCTTTAGGATCTTATACATTTCAATCAGATCCCCCCTCAATCTTCTAAATTCCAACGAGTACAAGCCCAGTTCATCCAGTCTTTCTTCATATGAAAGTCCTGCCATCCCAGGAATCAATCTGGTGAACCTTCTTTGTACTCCCTCTATGGCAAGGATGTCTTTCCTCAGATTAGGGGACCAAAACTGCACACAATACTCCAGGTGTGGTCTCACCAAGGCCTTGTACAACTGCAGTAGTACCTCCCTGCTCCTGTACTCGAATCCTCTCGCTATAAATGCCAGCATACCGTTCGCCTTTTTCACCGCCTGCTGTACCTGCATGCCCACTTTCAATGACTGGTGTATAATGACACCCAGGTCTCATTGCACCTCCCCTTTTCCTAATCGGCCACCATTCAGATAATAATCTGTTTTCCTATTTTTGCCACCAAAGTGGATAACTTCACATTTATCCACATTAAATTGCATCTGCCATGAATTTGCCCACTCACCCAACCTATCCAAGTCACCCTGCATCCTCTTAGCATCCTCCTCACAGCTAACACTGCCACCCAGCTTCGTGTCATCTGCAAACTTGGAGATGCTGCATTTAATTCCCTCATCCAAGTCATTAATATATATTGTAAACAACTGGGGTCCCAGCACTGAGCCTTGCGGTACCCCACTAGTCACCGCCTGCCATTCTGAAAAGGTCCCGTTTATTCCCACTCTTTGCTTCCTGTCTGCTAACCAATTCTCCACCCACACCAATACCTTACCCCCAATACCGTGTGCTTTAAGTTTGCACACTAATCTCCTGTGTGAGACCTTGTCAAAAGCCTTTTGAAAATCCAAATATACCACATGCACTGGTTCTCCCCTATCCACTCTACTAGTTACATCCTCAAAAAATTCTATGAGATTCGTCAGACATGATTTTCCTTTCACAAATCCATGCTGACTTTGTCCGATCATTTCACCGCTTTCCAAATGTGCTGTTATCACATCCTTGATAACTGACTCCAGCAGTTTCCCCACCACCGACGTTAGGCTAACCGGTCTATAATTCCCCGGTTTCTCTCTCCCTCCTTTTTTAAAAAGTGGAGTTACATTAGCCACCCTCCAATCCTCAGGAAGTAGTCCAGAATCTAACGAGTTTTGAAAAATTATCACTAATGCATCCACTATTTCTTGGGCTACTTCCTTAAGCACTCTAGGATGCAGACCATCTGGCCCTGGGGATTTATCTGCCTTCAATCCCTTCAATTTACCTAACACCACTTCCCTACTAACATGTATTTCGCTCAGTTCCTCCATCTCACTGGACCCTCTGTCCCTTACTATTTCTGGAAGATTATTTATGTCCTCCTTAGTGAAGACAGAACCAAAGTAATTATTCAATTGGTCTGCCATGTCCTTGCTCCCCATAATCAATTTACCTGTTTCTGTCTGCAGGGAACCTACATTTGTCTTTACCAGTCTTTTCCTTTTTACATATCTATAAAAGCTTTTACAGTCAGTTTTTATGTTCCCTGCCAGTTTTCTCTCATAATCTTTTTTCCCCTTCCTAATTAAGCCCTTTGTCCTCCTCTGCTGAACTCTGAATTTCTCCCAGTCCTCAGGTGAGCCACTTTCTCTGGCTAATTTGTATGCTTCTTCTTTGGAATTGATACTATCCCTAATTTCTCTTATCAGCCATGGGTGCACTACCTTCCTTGATTTATTCTTTTGCCAAACTGGGATGAACAATTGTTGTAGTTCATCCATGTGATCTTTAAATGCTTGCCATTGCATATCCACCGTCAATCCTTTAAGTGTTATTTGCCAGTCTATCTTAGCTAATTCACGTCTCATACCTTCAAAGTTACCCCTCTTTAAGTTCAGAACCTTTGTTTCTGAATTAACTATGTCACTCTCCATCTTAATGAAGAATTCCACCATATTATGGTCACTCTTACCCAAGGGGCCTCTCACGACAAGATCGCTAATTAACCCTTCCTCATTGCTCAAAACCCAGTCCAGAATAGCCTGCTCTCTAGTTGGTTCCTCGACATGTTGGTTCAAAAAACCATCCCGCATACATCCCAAGAAATCCTCTTCCTCAGCACCTTTACCAATTTGGTTCACCCAATCTACATGTAGATTGAAGTCACCCATCTAGCAAGAGAGAGAGAAAAAATAATAAATAAAATAAAACGTAATAAACAAGTAAAGCAATTATGTATATTGAGTAGATTATTTTTAAAAATGTGCAAAAACAGAAATACTGTATACTAAAAAAGTGAGGTAGTGTCCAAAGCTTCAATGTCCATTCAGGAATTGGATGGCAGAGGGGAAGAAGCTGTTCCTGAATCGCTGAGTGTGTGCCTTTAGGATTCTGTATGAAGATAAAGGTCAGGTGAGAGAAACACTGCAACCAAATTTTTGCACAGCAAGCTCCCATGAAGTGACCTGATGATGACTGAATCGTCTGTTTTAATGATTTTGAGTGAGGAATAAATATTAACCATATCTCTGGTTCTTCTTCAAAATACTTCCATAGCATGTTTCGCATCCACCTGACAGATCAAAGGGTGCCAGGAGGTTGGCTTTGATATCCTGCCTAAAGGCAGCGCCGATATTCAATGGACAACTCGATCTGGATGCTTCTACTCAGGTTTCTGTGTTCGAGTTTGGACCAAGAACTTTCTGGCACTGGGAGGGAAGTGAGTCTTATACAGGTTTGAAGGGAAGCAGGACGTTAGAAGGAAGTTAAGTTTGAAAATGTCACCATTTATGATTTATATATATCCTATGTTCTGTGTGTTGTCTGTGTCTAGGTGCCTGTGATTGTGGTGCAGACACGTTTCTCAGTGCAACTGTGCCTCACTGGACTTGAAGAGATTTACCGGGATGCTGCCCGGATTAGAGGGCATGTTTTATGAGGGTAGGGTGAGCAAGCCAGGGCTCTTCTCTCTGGAACAGAGGTTGAGAGGTGACTTGATAGAGGTCTATAAGATGATAAGAGACATAAATTGAGAAGATAACCAGAGACTTTTTCCCAGGGTAGAAATAGTTAATGCAAGGGGGCATAACTTTAATGTGATTTAAGGAAAGTATAGGGGGGACGTCAGAGTTAAGTTTTTTACACGGAGTGACTGCAAGGATCACCCTGCCAAGAGTGGTGGTAGAGGCAGATATGTTAGGGACATAAATGAAACTCTTAGATAGGCACATGGATGATAGAAAAATAGAGGGCTATGTGGGTGGGAAGGGTTAAAATAGGTCACAAAGTCAGCACAACATCATGGGCCATAGGCCTGTACTGTGTGTAATATTCTATGTTCTGCTGTCCACATGACAACACGCTTGACGTGATTTGGCTTGTTTGCCTCCAGCACAACCACAGGCTCAACAGTGCCAGCTCCAACCATGGCCAAACTTATTCGTGGGGCAGAGGATGTGCAGGCACCACTACCTCCTTCCGCTTAGCGAGCATTGCCTCAGGTTAAACATGGAGCATAGAACAGTACAGTGCAGACCCTTTGGCCCACAATGTTGTGTCAACCTTTAAACCTACTCCAAGGTCAATCTAACCCTTCCCTTCCACAGAGCCCTCCATTTTTCTTTCATCCACATGCCTATCTAAGAGTTTCTTAAATACCCCTAATGTATCTGCCTCTACCATCACCGCCAGTGGCGTGATCTATGCACCCACCACTCTCTGTGTAAAGAAATTGCCTCTGACATCTTCCACTATACTTTCCTCCAATCACCTTAAAGTCACACCCTCTCATATTAGCCATTTCCCTGGGAAGAATTTGCTGCTATCCAGACTATCTATGCCTCTTATCTTATATACCTTTATCAAGTCACCTCTCATCCTCCTCCATTCCAAAGAGAAAAGTCCTAACTCGCTCAACTTATCCTTATTAGACATGCTTTCTAACCCAGGCAACACCCTGGTAAATCTCCCCTGCGCCCTTTCTAAAGCTTCCATATCCTTCCTATAATGAGGCAACCAGAACTAAGCACAATATTCCAAGTATGGTCTAACCAGAGTTTTATAGAGCTGCAACATTACCTCAATCCCCCAACTAATGAAGGCCAACACATCATAGGCCTCCTTAACCATCCAATTAACTTGCGTTAGAAGTTGTTATTCACTGTTGGATCCTGTAAGTGAGAGGGAAGTGTGCTGTGCTATGGGTTTGGATGATGTGGTCTCAGTTGAATAGCTGGTCTTGTCTGCAACTGGGTGGTCTTGAAGAAGAGGCAGGTTCGGTGACCTCACAGGGGTCATCCTGTCGTCTCCATCAGTACGAAGTGTGTGCGGGTGTGTGAGCCGCTAGTTGTTGGCTCACAAATCTGACCGATAAGATTGAGTTCTGGCAGTCTGGTACATTGAAGTTCTTGCAACTTCGGGCTTAAAAGCCTGGATCTCATTGCCTGATGACTTGGTCTGTTGGTTACTTCTGGGTACAGGACATCACTCTTCCTCCTCCGCATAGAACATAGAGCACAGATCAGAACAGCACAAGAAGAAGCCCTTTGCCCTACCATTTTGTGCTGAATTCATTAAACTAATAATTAAATGCCTAGCTAAGCTATTCCCTTCTTTCTGCACATAGTCCATTCCCTTTATTCTCTGCACATTCATGTGCCTTGCTAAGAGCCTCTTAAATGCCTATATCATATTTGCTCCTCCCACCACCCCTGGCAGCACATATCAGGCAGCCACTGTCCTCTGTGCAAAAGCAAACCTGCCCTGCATAACTCCTTTGAACTTACATCTTCTCACCTTAAATGTATGCACTCTAATATTAGACATTTTAAAAAGATACCAACTGTCTACCCTATCTATGCCTCTCATAATCTTAACTTCTATCAGATCTCCCCTCAACCTCCACCTATCTAGAGAAAACAAGTCAAGTTTATCCAACCTCTGCTTATAGCTCATACCCTATAATCCAGGCAGAATCCTTGTGAACCTCTTCCGCACCCTCTCCACATCCTTCCTATAATGAGGTGAATAGATTGTCCTCCTCCTGCCCACCTCATCCAGTGTAGCGTGTCAAAGATCAAAGCCCACTCCCTTCCGAGTTGTGTCAATCTTTGCCGTTGCACAGGTCAGAATTACCTCTGCCTGGGTGAGCACTGCTTGATCCCGGTCCAATGCACCTCCCTTTGAGAAGCACGTGCTTTTTTAATGGGACCTGGTCACTCACCATTTTGGTTCTTTGCTGCTGTCTCTAGGCAATGAGCAGTCAGCACAGAGCTCTCAGCACGCTGAAATCCTTGAAATTAGCTGGCTGCATAAAGTTGGCTTGTTGCCTGTGCTGCCATCAAGGGGCACAGGATAATCATACACGAACAAACTGTGAACATTTTTGATGCTGGGCTCTGTTTTGGCTCTGTGGGGAAAGTACATGCAATTGCATCTTCCTTCTCAAGCCACAAGAGACTTAACTACAATAAGAAGCTTCCCGTATTTATAACCATTGCACATCCCAGAACTCACTGCCACCATGTGCCAGAGCGAAATCAACTTCAAACAAAACCAGTACAGTGAGATATTGACTGGAAGCATCACAAGCTGGTGTGGAAACACCAATGCCTTTGAATGGAAAATCCTACAAGAAGTAGTGGATACAGCCCAGTCCATCACGGGTAAAGCCTCCCATCCCAACCAATGAGCACATCAAGGAGCATTGTTGCAGGAAAGCAGCATCCATCATCAAGGAACCCACCTCCCAGGACATAAGACCATAAGACGTAGGAGCAGAATTAGGTCATTCAGCCCATCAAGTCTGCTTCACCATTTCATCATGGCTGATCCCGGATCCCACTCAACCCCATATACTTGCCTTTTCTCCATATCCTTTGATGCCCTGACCGATCAGGAAGCAATCAACTTCTGCCTTAAATATACCCACGGACTTGGCCTCCACCAGTCTGTGGCAGAGCATTCCACAGATTTGCCACTCTCTGGCTTAAAAAAAATTCCTCCTTACCACTGTTCTAAGAGGTTGCCTATCAATTTTGAGGCTGTGTCCTCTAATTTTTGATGCCCCCACCAGAGGAAACCTCCTCTCCACATCCACCCTATTTAGTCCTTTTAACATTCAGTAGGTTTCAATGAAGTCCCCACGTATTTTTCTTAAGTTCCAGTGAGTACAGGCCCAAAGCTGCCAAACGCTCCTCATATGTTAACCCCTTCATTCCCAGAATCATCCTCATGAATCTCCTCTGGACTCTCTCCAATGACAGCACATCCTTTCTGAGATATGAGGCTCAAAACTGTTGACAATACTCCAAGTGCAGCCTGACTAGTGTCGTATAAAGGCTCAGCATTATCTCCTTGCCTTTATATTCTATTCCCCTTGAAATAAATGCCAACTTTGCATTTGCCTTCTTTACCACAGACTCAACCTGTAATTTAATCTTCTGGGAGTCTTGCACAAGGACTCCTAAGTCCCTCTGCACCTCTGATGTTTGAACCTTCTCCCCATTTAGATAATAGTCCACATTATTGTTCCTTTTACCAAAATGTATTATTATACATTTCCCAAAACTTTATTCCATCTGCCACTTTTTTGCCCATTCTTCCAATTTGTCTAAGTCCTGCTGCAATCGCATTGCTTCCTCAGCACTACCTACCCCTCCACCTATCTTCGTATCATCCGCAAACTTTGCCTCAAAGCCATCAATTCCATTATCCAAATCATTGACAAACAACGTGAAAAGTAGCGGTCCCAATACTGACCCCTGAGGAACACCACTAGTCACTGGCAGCCTACCAGGAAAAGCACCCTTTGCAATCTCAACCTTACATCTTGGATACTATTTGGAGGCCTATATATGATTCCCATAATGTTTTTTTTACCCTTGCAGTTTCTTAACTCCACCCACAAAGATTCAACATTCTCTGATCCTATGTCACCTCTGTCATCTCTTTCCAACAAAGCCACACCACCACCTATGCTTTCCTGTCTGCCCTTTCAATACAAAGTATATGCTTTGATATTAAGCTCCCAACTATGGCCTTCTTTCAGCCAAGAATCAGTAATGCCCACAACGTCAAACAGACCAATCTCTAATTGCACCATGAGTTCATCCACCTTGTTCCGAATGCTACATGCATTTAGATACAACACCTTCGGTCCTGCAATCTTCACCCTTTTGAATTGTGCCTCTGTGGTACAATCTAACTCTTCGCTCTGTCTACATTTGTACCCAATCATTGGCTTGTCCTTCCTTACATTCATGTTACATACATCATCAGCTTGACTCATCCTCAGTTCTATTATTATCTGTTTTATCCCATCCCCCTGCCATATTAGTCTAAACCACTCCCAGCTGCTCTTGTAAACCTTCCTACAAGAATATTGGTCCCACCTGCCCCAGAAGAGGTCCCATTATCCAGAAATCTGAATCCGTGCCCCCCTGCTCCAATTCTCCAGCCACTTGTTAATCTGCCACCTCATTCTATTCCTATCCTCACTGTCGTGTGGCACAGGCAGCAATCCCGAGATTACTACTCTTGAGGTCCTGCTTCTTAGTTTCCGTTCTAACTCCCTGTATTCTTTTTTCAGGACCTCCTCCCTTTTCCTTCCTATGTCATTGGTACCAATATGTACCATGACTTCTGGCTGCTCACCCTCCCTTTTCAGGATATTGTGGATATGTTCAGAAACATTATGGACCCTGGCACCTGGGAGGCAAACTACCATCTGTATTTCCTTTTCGTATCCACAGAATCACCCATCTGTCCCCCTGACTATAGAGTCCACTATCATTGCTGCCATCCTCTTCAGTTCCCAACCCTTCAGAGCTACAGGGCCAGACTCTGTGCCAGTGGCACGACCGCTGGTACTTCCCTCAGGTAGGTTCCCCCCCAACGGTACTCAAAATGGAGTACTTATTGTTGAGGGGGTCAACCACAGGGGTGCTCTCCACTACCTGACATTCTCCCTTCCATTTCCTGACAGTCACCCATTTATCAGTCTCCTGTCGCCTTGAGGTGACGACCTCCCTGTAGCTCCTGTCTATCACTGTTTCACTTCCCCTAACAAGTTGAAGGCCATCGAGTCCCCTAACACTGTCTCTAAGGAACTGCATCTCAATGCACCTGGCGCAGATGTGGCCATCAGGGAGGCCGTGAGTCTTCTGGAAATCCCTCATCTGACACCCAGAACAGAACACTGGTTCCCTATTCTCTCAAGATTTAAATAAGAAATAAGGAATGAACTTACTTGCTTACCTTGCCTTCGCCTGTGCTCACCGAAGCCTTGTTGAGCCAAAGCCTTACTACTCTGCCTCAGACTACTCCAACGGCGACCGCTCCCATGCTGACCGCTCTGCTAGGCGGTACCTCTCTTTTATAAAGACTGGGTTTTTAAAGTTCTTTGCTGCACCTGCACAGGAACACTTCTGTTGTGTCTGTGCAGTACTCCAATCAACGGCGCCCGTCGAAAAACTTTCTGCTTTTTAAAGTTCTTTGCCAGACCTGTGCAGGAATGCTTCTGTTGCGTCTGTGCAGTACTCCAATCAATGACTTACTCCCTTCTCGCTGCTGCCATCAGAGAGAAGGTACAGGAGCTTCAGGACTCACACCGCTAGATTCAGGAATAGTTATTACCCCTTAACCATCAAGTTCTTCAACCAAAGGAGATAACTTCATTCAACTTCGTTTATCCCATTATTGACGTGTTCCCACAACCAATGGACTCATTTTCAAAGGCTCTTCATCTCATGTTCTCAATATTTATTGCTCATTTATTTATTTATTTATTTACTTATTATTTCTTCTTTTGTATTTGCAGTTTGTTGTCTTCTGCACTCTGGTTGAATGATCTAGATGGGCAGTCTTTCATTGTTTCTGTTATGGTTATTATTCTATAGATTTATTGAGCATGTCTACAAGAAAACAAATCTCAGGGTTGTATATAGTGACATATATGTACTTTGATAATAAATTTACTTTGAAGTTTTGAACTTTGAACTTCTTGGTATCTGTCTTCTCAGCCTAAAGCTTCCAGCGAGGGAGATGCTTCTGAAAGCCCCTTTCTCCCAATGTCGATAGAAGCGTGAGGTCTGCGGAACACCAAACCTCACGCTTTAATTACCAAGCAGCTGCCTACAGGTTCATAAACTAACAGGAGGTTGCCATAGGAACAGGAGTCTGTGGAACCTCTTCCTGTCATTCAATAATCATGGCCGATCTGTGACCTGACTCTAATTAAGTAGGCATGATGTGTGATCGGCATTAAGTATTAGAAGCACAGAAGCCAATTTGCACACAATACCCTCCCACAAACTGCACTGTGATAATAATCAGATAATCTGCTACCAGTAAAGTTGAGAAGGTAGAAGAGTGCGACAACTTCCCTCATCTCTCTGCAGAGAGTGGTGCGGACAGCCCAGCACATCTGTAGATGTGAACTTCCCACTATTCAGGACATTTACAAAGGCAGGTGTGTAAAAAGAGCCTGAAGGATCATTGGGGGCCTGAGTCACCCCAACCACAAACTGTTCCAGCTGCTACCATCTGGGAAACGGTACTGCAGCATAAAAGCCAGGACCAACAGGCTCCGGGACAGCTTCTTCCACCAGGCCTTCAGACTGGTTAATTCATGCTGATACAATTGTATTTCTATGTTATATTGACTGTCTTGTTCTACATACTATTTATTATAAATTGCACATTTAGACAGGGACATAACATAAAGATTTTTACTCCTCATGTATATGAAGGACGTAAGTAATGAAGTCAATTCAATCTTCAGAACAGTGCCACAAGTTTCACTAACAGGACCTCGGTTTAATGTTTCACATTAAATGGTGCAATGCTCCCCTTGTGCATTGTCGGCCTAGAGTTTTGTATTTAGATGAGTGAAACGGGATTTAAACCTGCAGTGTGACTCAGGCATGTTTGCATAGGGAAATCCCAACACTCAAAATATATTCTGCCATCTATGTTAGTCATGATGTTGGTGTGATTAAGAGGAAGCAGATGACAGAAAGATATTATCGGATCTGAGATTATAAATATAGTGGACACCTTCTTGAATCCAGTCTTACTCCAATAAAGTAGTAGTCTAAGTTAATCATCTGGACTATGGACTGCAGATACAACATTTATACCTGATTCTCCTTTCCTCTAATCTGATACATCGAGCAAGCTGCCAGGGACAAGTTGAGCCAAAGGGCCTGCTGTATAACTTGATGACTCTAAGTGCCCCAGTGGGGATTCTGAATGAGGATATTGTTAGACCTGGCTATAAGATCCATACCCTACTAGCCCTTCCCCCATTTCCAATTCTCTAGACAAGTATCCACCTGGAACTTCCTGCCAAGATTCTTACTTGAAAGGTACCACTGAGGTAACGGAGAGTGAATTGAACTTCACTCAGCCAGGTGCAGCAACTTCAGGTGGGAGAAGAGAAAGCGAGGCAGACATTCTCTGACCCGGCTGGAAGCCTTATCAGCGTGGAACACAGTTACGGGCGGCCCTTTGGTGCAGTGGGTAGAGTCGCTACCACACAGCTCTAGAGACCCAAGATTGATCCGGACCTCCGTTGCTGCATTTAAAATATTGCACTACAACTCCCAGGTGCCTCATTGTCCTCCTACGTTCCAAAGTCATTCAGGTCAGTAGGTTAATTGACTGATGTAAATTGTCCCTAATGTGGGGTGGGTGGCCAAATCTGGGTAGAGATGGTGGGAATGTGGGGAGAATAAAAATAATGAGTTACTGCAGGATCAGTTTAAGTAGGTGGTTAATGGTTGACGTGGGCTCAGTGGGCCAAAGAGACAGAGGTTTCAATGGAAATCATATGGGAATTCCTCACCAACAGTCCAAATTGATCCCATCATACTCAGGTGTATAAAGAAACTGAGCATTTTTTTTAATTTGCTGGTGAAAAGTGGTTGTCACTAGTATAGACAACATTAATGGTTCATCCTTAATTGCTCTTCAGAAGCCGGGTAGTGAGACATCTCGTTGAACACCCACAAGCTTTGTGCTCTCATGTTGTTGTTGGTGAGGGATTTCCCAAAGTTAGAGCCAGTGATGAAGAACAAAGAGCAATACAAGTCAAAGCTAGCATGAGGTGTGAGGGATAATGCTCTCTCTGTATTCCTCCTGCCTTTTTCCTCCTTGGTGGTTGAGGTCACAGGTTTGGGAGATGCTTTGTCAAAGAAGCCTAAGCTAGTAACCATAGTGCTGGTGGAAATCAATCTTTAGGTGGTAGACAAGGTGGCAATGAAGCAGGCTGCTTTGTCCTGAATGGTGTCAAGATTCTGGAGAGTCATTGCAGCTGCACCCTTCCAAACAAGTGGAGAGAGCCATGCTCTTTTCTCACTGCTGCCATCGGCCAGGAGGTACATGAGCCTTAGGTGTCATACCACCAGGCTCAGGAACAGTTATTATCCTAATACTATCAGGGTCCTGAACCAGCGGGAATAATTTCACTTACCTGAACTCTGAACTGATTCCACAATTTTCAGACTCACTTTCAGGATTCTACAACTCATGTTCTCAGTGTCCTTTCTTTCTTTCTTTCCTCCTTCCCTGCTTTCCTTCCTCCTTTCCTCCATTCCTTCCTTCCTTCCTTCAGCCCTTCCTCCTTCCCTCTCCAACCTTGACCTTTCCCACCCACCTGGCTTCACATCTCACCTTCCAGCCAGCCTCCTTCCCCTCCCTCCACCTTTTCATTCTGGCTTCTTCCCCCTTCTCTATCCGTCCTGAGGAAGATGCTGAGTTCCTCCAGTGATTTATGTGTGTTGCTTTGGATTTCTAGCATCTGCAGACTTTCTTGTGTTTATGGTTTTCTTTTGCACATTGGCTGTTTGTCAGTCTTTGTCTGGGTGCACTTTTTCATTGATTTTATTGTATTTCCTTGTGCTACTGTGAATGCCTGTAAGAAAATGAATCCCAGGGTAGTATCTGGTGACAAATACAGTGGATTCCACTTAACTGGGTCATTGGTTAATTGGGGCAGCCACTTATTTGGGACAACTCCTAAAGAAAAAAACTAAATTGAGAAAATAGCCGGGATTCCCTTCATTTATTTAGGACACTATGCCACTTAATTGGGACAGGAAACTGTTGCCAATCAGTTTCTAACTAGCTTCAGTCGTGTGCACTTGTGTGGTCGTTAGTCACGACACCGTGCTTAGAGACAACGGTTTTTAAATAGCGTCAATTGCACGTGCTTGTGTTTGAAAAGCAATGATGGGAGAACTGGCCGGGAGTGAAAATGAAACCATTTCACTGCTTCAGCAAATTAGGAACTTCGAAGAATTTGAAGGTAGCGACAATCACCTTGAATGTTACATTGAAAATGAAGATTTGGAGGATGCAATCATCGAAAATACAGCATAAAGGCAGTCCAGTATCTGCACTAGGTCTCTGCACTGATTTTGTTCATTGACAGTCAATCAATAAAACATTGAAGCATGCACTGGATGAATTCCTCCGCTGATAACTATTAGGAACAAATACAGTTTTATAGTTCTCTAATTTGTTCTGTATTTCACTTACATACGTAATTTGTTACTCAGTTAAAATTAGTTTTTTTTATACCTTAATTATTTCCATGAAACCGGCTAATTAGAGCAGCCACTTAATTGGGCCAAGAAGTACTGGTCCCGCTGTGCCCCAATTAACCAGAATCCACTGTACAGACTTTGATAGTAAATTTACTTTGAACTTGAATTTATTTTGAACTTCGAAGTTTGTGTGTTCCATCACACTCCCAACTCGTGTCTTGTAGATGGTTGAAAGGCCTTGGAATGTTTCACTCACCGTAGGAACCCCAGCCTCCGACCAGCTCTTGCAAGCTTGCTGCTTTAATCAGTGACCTGCTGGAATGCTGATGGTGGGGGATTCAGTGACGGTAATGTCGAAGAGTATCATATAGATTTTCTGACTGGAAGCTTTGAAGTATGAAAACAAATTGAGAATGTCTGTTTTGTGTTATTAGCACATAATTTTAATTCTTTAAATGTGATCATCAGAAGAATATGAAACGGGAAACTGGAGAAGTCCATATTCCCCATTGTTAATCCTCTGCTACAACAGGAGCTCTCGCTCCTCAATATCCCTCCACAAATCGTTTTCCTCAATTCAGTCGGCTGTAAGTGACTCCCCGTATAGGGTCAGGGATCCCTGAGAAACTCAGCTCGCTGCTCATTGACTGACTTACTGTCGTCTCAACATGGACCCTGCAGACAGTCTGTTCATAAAAAGAGTTCATTTCACTTGCAGAAACTGTGACTTTGACAATAAGCTCAATTTCACTGTGCATCTTCCTGGAGATTATGCTGTCAGGATTGTATATAGATCTGTTTTCTTCATGTGTGCTCCTGTTTTGCAGCCTTGTCTCTCTTATAGATACAAGGAAATCCCAACACACATCCCACTGTTTTTGGCTTTTTGCTAATGCAGCAGGATCAACTTAGATTTTCAGTGGCAGTGGAAATGATACAGAGCCCTTATTACATCCTAGACAGTTTTATTTTTTTTCCCTTTTACAAGATCTGTGCAGCATTTGCAAGGTGAGTACTTATTGCTGTCTCCTTGAACTGCTGCAGTCCTTCTAGTGAACGTGCTCCCATGGTGCTGGGGAGTGAGTCCCAGGGTTTAGACCCAGTGCCAGCAAAGGAGCGGACACATACCTCTAAGTCAGGACAGAGTGTGACTTAGAGGGGAACCAGCTGATGGTGGTGTTCCCCTACACCTGCTGCCCTCATCCTCCTTACTGTCAGAGATTGTGGGTTTGGGAAGAGACATCACAGTAGCCTCGGTGAGAGGCTGCAGTGCATTTTGTCAGTGGTTCGTGCTACAGATACTGTGTTTGGTGATAGAGGAGGTGAACGTTTTGGGTGGTTGAAGGGCTGGCAATCAAAGCCAATGGTCTGTCCTATGTTGAAGGATTTAGAATGGGGCAGCTTGAGATCAGCCTTGGCATCAGTGCAGTGAAGCCACGGATTCGACTTCAGTACCGAAACTGCCAATCCACCTTGTAACCACTTCAAGCTCCCGGCTGAGTCACACAGAAAAACGCTCCAACTGAGTTTGTGACTAACTGTCAAAGCACATTTATATCAGGGGTGTGAACAGCCCACACTGTGGAACTGTAGTTCAAGGTGTAGAGAAGCAGTTTCCCATTCTGGAGCTATGAGTAACCTTTTCTAACATTCACACCAGTCACATGTAGGGTACAAACAGGAGTTAAGGAGGGACTTTTTAATGCCAACTATATGTCTTTTTCACTGCTTTTTTCATTTTGTGCTGATGATAATGAAAAATGTGCAATATTTAACCTTGGTCAGTAAAAGGGCAATTATATCTCTGGCAGGATGCTGATATAATCTGCGGAGTGTCCACAGGAAACCAAGACAGGTTTCATTTAAGGTCTAGTTTTTCATTAGCTTGTCCGGTTTTGTCCTAGAGAAGGCCTCAGCAAGCTGTTGGCGAGGGCATTCCATAATTTAGACCCAGTGACAATGAAGAACAGCAATATATTTGCAAATGAAGATAGTGTGTATCTTGGAGGGTAACCTAAAGTTGTTGGTGTTCCCCTACACCTACCGCTCTTGTCCTTCATGGTGACAGAGGTCATAGGTTGGAGAGATACTGTTGCAGTAGCCTGGGTGAGTAACTGATGAGTGTTTTGTAGATGGTGTGCACTGCAGTCACTGTGTACCAGTGCCTGAGGAAATGTGTCTTTAGATGTCGATGAAGCAGGCAGTTTTGTCCTGGGTGGTGTTGAGTTTCTTGAGAGTTCCTGGAACTGTTCTCGCCCAGGCAAACGGAGAGCGTCTCATCACACCCCGACTCATGACTTGTAGATGGCAGAAAAGCTTTGAGGTGTCAGGTGGTGAGTCACTCACCACAGGACACCCAGCCTCTGACCTCAAGTTCAAGTTCATACTTATTGGCATTGGCATACACGTACGCGGAATGAATACCATGAAAATTGGCTTATCGCAGCAGCAGCATAATACATTACACGATGAGGACTGACATAAGTTATCACAAACTTAACATAGATTACACATAACTTATATGTGTGCAAAAATAAGCAACAAAATAAACAAGACAGAGAGAGAGAGAGACAGTCCAGAGTAGTGTTAGGGTTTTTCAAGTCAGTTCAAGAACCTAAGGGCAGTGGGGAAGAAGTTGTTGAACTTTGAGGTGTTGGTCTTCAGGCTCCTGTAACTCCTACCTGATCGCAGTGTCAGGAGGATGGCATGGCCTGGATGGCTGTCCCCTGCCTAGAACATTGATGGTGGGGAGACCTTTGCCTGTGATGGAACTTTCTGAATCCACCACTCTCTGCAGCCCCTCATGTTCCTGTGTATTGAAGTTTCCATACAAGACTGTGGTGCAGACAATCAGGATGCTTTCCACTGTACGTTTGTAGAAGTTTGTCAGTCTTCAATGACATGCCAATCTCCTTAAACTTTCAAGGAAGTAGACGATGGCGTGCCGGCTTTGTGGTTGCTTCTATATGCTCAACCCAGGATAGACTCTCCAAGATGTCGACACTCAAGATACCTTGTATCCACGATATTTGGCTGATCCATTTGAGGTTCTGGTCAACCCAGGATGTTGATCCCTAAGGATTCTAATCCCGTTGAAAGTCGTGAGTAATTGATTAGAGATGGACTTGGCCACTGCCTTGCACTTTGGCAGTGCAAATGTCACTGGTCACTTATCAACCTATGACTGCATGTTGTCCAGATCTTGCTGCACGGAGGCACGGGCTGCTTCATTTGCTGAGGGCTCGTGAAGTGTGTACATTGTGACCTAATGACGGCATGCAGCTGATTGATGAAGCAACTGAAGATGGTTGACACCAGGACACTGTTCTGAGGAACTCCTGCAGTGATGTCCTGGGACTGGGGTGATTGACCTCTTACAATCACAACCACCATTCTTTCTGTGAAGAAGGACTACCATGTTTGGGATGTTTTCTCCTTCGATGCCCATTGACTTCAGATTTACCAGAGCTCCTTGATGCCACATTCGGTTAAATGCTGCCCTGATATTGAGGACTGCTTCACTCCCTATTCACCTCTGGAAGTCAGCTCTTTGGTTTAGGTCTCACAATTTTCTTCCTCAGTTAAATTCCCAGTCTCCATTGTGCATGAAAAATAATTCCAGCCTCAGCAATCTCTTTTCAGTAACATTGATCTTGGAGTAGGTTAAGTGGTCAGCACAACATCATGGGCCAATGGGCATAAATAAACTCTTCTTGGGCTTCCAGACTGTTACAAGTATTGATTTTAACCGAAGTTTCAATGACAAACTCTGCCATCTTCATCAGGGATGATGCCTACACATGTCTAGTCCGGTGGTATTTATACCAATGTTGTCCATCCCTCCTGATTGGTTTGTCCTCAACCAATCAGGTTTCCGCTGTCCCACCTTGTTTACAATTGAATCTCAGTTCTTACTTGCAGCAAGACCTTCGTCATTAAAATTCTTTTCCTTTAGTTTTAGCAAAGACGAAGTTCTTGTTCTAAGTAAGAATTGAAATTCAATTGTAAGCAAGGTGGGACAGCGGAAACCTGATTGGTTAGTCTTCATCCAATCAGGAGGGATGGATGATGAGGGTATAAATACCATCGGACTAGACATACCCAAGCATCATCCCTGCTGAAGGTGGCAGAGTTTGTCATCGAAATGTCATTTAAAATTGATACCTGTACCTGACTGGAAGCCCGAGAAGAGTTTATTTATCATACATACCGGGAAAGCACTAGATCCTGATTCATACACATGAATTCTCTCTGTACCCTTGCTCAAACAGTCGCACTGCACCCTCCCTGTAGTGCGGTGACCAGAACTGTACAGACTGTACAGAGTACACAAACTATGGTCTAACCACTGCTTTATGCAGTTTTAGTGTCACCTCATAGGTATTCACCTGCTTTCTTAAACACTGTATTACCTGTCCTACTGCCTTCAGAAATCTGTGTACAAGATAATTTTTCTCACAGGTGTAACTGTGTGGTGCGGACCTGTTGGGCTGGAAAGGCCTGTTACCATGCTGTACTTTTAAATCTAAATAAAATAAAGATCCTCATTTATCCCTTGTTACTGTCAGGCACGGGGTACAGAAGCTTGGAGTCCCACACAACCAAGTTCAGGTGTACCTTCCAACAACTGTCAGGTTCTTAACCGACCAACACAACCCTAACCATGCCTCAGCAACGGACCACTATGGACTTCCTTTTGCACTACCGGGGGACTTCCCTCTGTGTTTTGCCTTGCACAAGTGTCTTGTTTTGCACAGTCTTTTTTTTTTACTTTGAGGTATATAGTGATTTATGTTCGGTGTGTTGTCTGAACCTATGTGCCTGTGATGCTTTTGCAAGCAACTTTGTTATCGTACCTGTACCTCACTGTATTTGTGCACATGATGATAAACTCAACTTGACTTACATTTTTTTTGCTCTCGAATGTGTGGTACCTCACATTTCGTAGCCATGGCCCTAGATGTCAGTTTAAGTCACTGATGTTCACCATAAAAAGCAAGGGACCAAGCCCCTGAGGTACTACACTGCCTACTTGCCTACAGTTACTAGAACTTCCTTTCAACACTACTCTTTTTCTTCCGCTGATCCAACAAAAATTCAACTTGCCCTCGGATCCTGTGGGGAATCTGCCAATGCAGTTTATCAAAAGCCTTGCTAAAATCCATGTAGGTTACACCAGATGTGCTAACTTCTCAACCCTCTGAGTTCCCTCCTAAAAGTTCAATTGAATTAGTCAGACGTGACCTTCTTTTAACAGATCCATGCTGACTGACTGTGGTTAACATTAGGCCTCTTGAAGTGCTGATTTATGTCATTGCTCAGAATTTTTTCCAATCATCCGCCCACGAGCAATGGTTGGTCAGTGGTTACTCAGTCTATCCTTCACTCCTTTTATAAAATAGGAGCCGTCTTCCAGTCCTCCAACACCACACCTCATTGAACCAATGGACTGGATCATACCCTTCAGAGAGCCATTAAGCCAGATCCGTCTCACAGGACACTGTTGCAATTGACAAATAAAACACTTCTTCTTTCATCCAGGTTCCTGAGGGCAGATTCCAGATCATAATTAAACTTGCTCATATTTAATAATAATGTTAATACTAAAGATTTAGCATGTGTTCTCCTGGTTCAGTGAATAAAGACCTCAGCCAGTGTGTCAGTGGAAGAATCTGCATGATCAGAGCAGAATCAGCTGACCTCAGCTTGGAAATCACTTTGCCAATGCATTGTGTGATCCAGGACTCAGTAATGAAGCCAAACAGGGCTGGGTGAAAAACGTGGGCTGGATCAGGCTCAAGATGTGGCTTGTACACTGGGTGAGTCAGACCTTTTGAGGAGACGACAGAAAAGTCCTCTCAGCAAAATCTCCAGTTCCATAATGCAAAGTTAGCTTCATGTGTTGTGAATAGTCGATGTGACTGTTACACATTGGCTGACGCATCAGTGTTAGGCAGCAGAACTTGACTTTGGCTGTGCATAGGTCGGGTGGGGGTAATCAGCTGGGTTTCTGGCACATAGAAACCCTTCACCACAGTTACCGATCTGAGAAATAAATCCCCGTACCCGACATAGAACACACAATCTCTATTCGTAGTCACACCTCCCACTTAGGTTGTGGAATGGCGCCAC
Source organism: Mobula hypostoma (assembly GCF_963921235.1). Classification (NCBI taxonomy): domain Eukaryota; kingdom Metazoa; phylum Chordata; class Chondrichthyes; order Myliobatiformes; family Myliobatidae; genus Mobula; species Mobula hypostoma. Next base: position 21,655,699 of record NC_086128.1, read on the forward strand.
TTTTGTTGCCTGTTTTGAAAGTTATTTCATGGCCATTTGAACTCATAGAGTTATAGAAACAGGTCCTCCGGCCTACCATGTCTATGCTAACCATCAAGCCAATCTATACCAATTCCACGTGCCTAAATTAATTCCATATCTCCCTATGCACTGCTCATTCAAGTACTGTTCCTGCTTGTCCCTCTGGCAGCTCATTCTAGATACTAGCTATACTTTATATGAAAAATGTATCCCTCAGGTCACCTTTAAACCTCTCTCTCTCCTTAAACTCATGCCCTCTGGTTTTAAACCAACCCACCCTGGAAAACAGACTCTGGCCCTACCCCCTTGAGGCTTCTGTTAATTTTATAGACCTCTATCATGTCGCCTCAGAGCCACGTTCACTCCAGGGAACAATAGCCTATCAAGTCTCTCCTTGCATCTCAAGATCTCTAGTCCAAGCAACAATGGTTGTGAATCTTTTCTGCGCCCTCTCTGGATTACGGTAATCACATCTTTCCTGTGATGTGGTGACCCAGAGCTGAACACTATACTTCCAAGTCAGCCTAATCAGTATTTTGTACAACTGTAACATGGTACCCAAACTCTTGTACTCCATGCCTCAGCTGATCAAGGCAAGCGTGCCAAATTTCACCACCCTGTCTACCTGTGGCTTCACTTTCTGGGAACTGGGAACTTGTAGGCTACGGTCTCTCTGTTCAACACCACTCACCAGGGCCCTGCCATAATGATCACCGACATGTGGCTGGGCATAAAGGGCATTACTGACTACTCAAGGGAAAGCAGCGTAGACTGTACCAGTGGCGTCTCCCTCCCTGATGCTCTAAACAACTTTTATACATGCTTTGAGGCATGCAACACAATCTAGGCCACAAAAGCTACCCCCAGCCCCCAGGTGAGCAGACACTGTCTGTCAGAGCACCAGACGTGAGAAGGACTCTGCAGAAAGTCAACCCCCATAAGGCAACCAGGGCCAGACAACATGGCGGGCCGAGCACTCAGGGAGTGTGCACACAGCTCACTGATGTCTTCACGGACATCTTCAACACTTCACTTACCCAGGCTGCTGTCCCCACATGCTTTGAATCAGCCACCATCATCCCTGTACCAAAGAAGTCTACACCTTCAGAACTAAATGACTACCGCCCAGTGGCACTGACACTAATCATCATGAAATGCTTTGAATGGCTGGTAATGGCACACATCAAAAACTCCAATCCTGTCACACTGGACACTCACCAATATGCTTACCTGACAGAACCACTCTACGACAGATGCCGATGGAGGCTGTAGCATCTGCCCTACACCTGGCCCTGACACACTAGAAAACAGGGACACTTACATCAGAATGCTGTTTCTGGATTTCAGTTCAGCATTCAATACTACGGTCCCACAGACCTTGGTGAGCAAACTCCTACTCCTCGGTCTAAATACACCACTGTGCAACTGGGTGTCGGACTTCCTAACCAACAGATCTCAGGTAGTCAAGATGGACAACCACTCCTCCCTCCTCATCAACCTCAACACGTGTGCTGAGCCCATTGCTATACGTACTGCTCACACATGACTGCACAGACAAACGTGTGAGTAATCACATCATCAAGTTCACCGATGACACGACAGTGGTGGGGCTCATCAGCAATACCATGAGGTGGCCTACAAAGAGGAGGTGGAAGAGCTCAAGGCCTGGTGCCAGGTAATTAAGCTCTCCCTCAATGTCAGCAAGACAAAGGAGATGGTTATCGACTTCAAGAGAACTCATGGCATTCACACCCCCTTTACATCAGTGACATATCAGTGGAATGCACATCACACACAACCTCTGATGGTCCCAGAACACATTCTACACAGTCAGGAAAACTCACCAATGCTTCTACTTTCTGAGGAGACTGAAGAGAGCTGGACTTTGTACATCTATGCTCTCGTCTTTTGACTGATGTGCAGTAGGGAGCATCCTAACAAGCTACACCCTGCATGGTACACAGACAGGAAGGCTCTACCATGGGTAGTCAAAACTGCCCAACACATCACCAGCACCAGCCTATCGCCCATGAAGGACATATATACAGACAGATGCTGGAAAAAAGCCAGTAACATCATGAGGATCCCAGCCACCCTGCTCATGGACTGTTTGTCCCTCTCCCATCAGGTAGGAGGCTATGTACCATCAATGGCAGGACTACCAGACTCAAAAAACAGTTCCTTTCCTCAAGTAGTAAGGCAGAACAATACCTCCACCCAGTAACCCGCCCCACCAGAACTACTTTATCATTTCCTGTCTGAACCACCTTATGTACGGACACTCCTGTGCCCAGTGTCACTTTATGTACATACAATCAATCTATGTATGCAAGCTATCTTATGTATTTATATTTATTGTCTTTTTTATTCCTATCTTTCTTTTTGCGCTGCATCGGATCTGGAGTAACAATTATTTTGTTCTCCTTTACCCTTATGTACTGGAAATGACATTGAACAATCTTGAATCTTGAATCCGCTACACATGTCCTACCCTGGTTCAGATGGTTACTTTTGTAAATACTCCTGATTTACTGTTCATCAAAACCTTGTGGAGCGCATGTTGGGAGCTTTGTCAGTAGCATGAGATGTGTTATGGGGGTCAGCCACTTTGCTATAATTTCCCCCTGATATTCAGCCTTACTGAACTGAGGAATATAATGTGTGGGAATCGACTGGGATTTCTACCCCTCAGATGGAGTCTGAGTGTCTGCACTGCTGGAAAACCCAAAAGGTTTTGGGAAAATAGTAAAGTTTCTAGAAAAATATAAGACCCAAAAGATTAAAATATATTGGAGAAGGATGGATATAAAAGTAGAGAATGCTGAAAACACTCATCACGTCATGCAACATCTGGGGAGAGAGAAATAGAATTAGCATTTCAGATCAAAGGCCCTTCTCTGTGGAAAGAGAAACAGAGTTCTTGTTTCAAAAAACATTGAGGAATTTAAAAAACAGTTTCACAGGTTGGAATATTGCAAAGTCTCGCTTTAACTCCTTGGTGCACTAGTGGGAAACAGTCAAGGTAAGCATTCAACCTGAAATGTTAACTCTGTTTCTCTCGCCACAGAAGCTGCCCGACCTGCTGAGTGTTTCTGAGTAAGTCAGCCCTCCTTCATCTGGCTGGGAGAGTTTCTGGAGATAATGCCTAGCTCATTTACTGCAACACCAAAGCAGACTATTTGTGGGAGCACCATACCAGCTCCCACCAATCCCATTTTCATCCTCTACCGATCTCCCTTGTAGTCCTGGAAATCATTCCCTCACACATGGCCATTTTCTCTTCAACAGTAGGGCAATTTACAGAGGTCAGCTAACCTAGCGGTATTCCTTTAGGGTGCAGGAGGAAACCAGAGCACCTGGACAGGAAACCCACATGTTTCAAAGGTTCAGAGGTCAAAGTTAATGTCAAAGAAATGTATACAATATACATCCTGAAATGCTTTTTCTTCGCAAACATCCATGAAAACAGAGGTGTGCCCCCAAAGAATCAACTACAATTAAATGTGAGAACCCCAAAGTCCCACTCCGCTTCCCCCTCCCGCACCTAAGTGTCAGCGAGCAACGATCCCCCCTCCCCCCACCAGCAAAACAAAAAGCGCATCCACTACCGTGCACAAACGTGAGCTAAGTGATAGCAAAGACACTAAAGTTACCCCAAAGGTTTGGCATTTCATCCAACATTGGACAACCCACAGGTTCTCTCTCTCCCTGGCCATGAAGAGGGAGGTGTCCCCCATTTTCACAGCGAGCAGGAGACATAATAACAACCCGCTGGTTTACGATGTTAAAAGTCTGTTTTGTTGCTTTTTTCGAGCTCTGTGTCTGAAGATCGCAAAGACCTTGAGTCTTCGGGCCCACAGGGAAAGATTTTCCGGCCTCCCCGACAACACACAAGTCTCCTGCCGTGACACCGACCCTTGATCGGCCCGTCTCCAGAGCCCCAAGAATTTGGGCTTCCAAACACGATCGAGACTCTCAGGCCAAACCCTTAACATGTCGAATAATGGCCAGTCATGGAACCCCGAGACTGGGTCCCATTCCCACAAAGAACCAAAGCCTACTTCTAACTCCAGGTCAGGGTCTTCAAAAGAAAGCTGGAAGGGTAAAATAAAGATATTTAAGGTGGAAATAGAGCTGTTTCCGAAGATTCAAGCAAAGGAGTTGTCGTTAGGTCACAGGGAAAACATGCAAACTCCACACAGACAGGGACCATGGACAGGATCGAACCCAGGTCTCTGGTGCTATGAGACAGCAGCTGTACCCACTGTGCCACTGTGCTGCCCTTTGAGGAATCAAGAATGGTAGATGAGGCGTGTGGTGGGGTGTGGGTTGCTGAACAGGATAATATAGGATGTGATGAGTTAATACACAGTTGAAGTCAGAAGTTTACATACACCTTAGCCAAATACATTTAAACTCAGTTTTTCACAATTCCTGATATTTAATCCTAGAAAACATTACCTGTCTTAAGTCAGTTAGGATCACTACTTTATTTTAAGAATGTGAAATGTCAGAATAATAGTAGAGAGAATGATTTATCTCAGCTTTTATTTCTTTCCCAGTGGGTCAGAAGTTTACATACACTTTGTTAGTATTTGGTAGCATTGCCTTTAAATTGTTTAACTTGGGTCAAACGTTTTGGGTCGCCTCCCACAAGCTTCTCACAGTAAGTTGCTGGAATTTTGTTCCATTTCTCCAGACAGAACTGGTGTAACCGAGTCAAGTTTGTAGGCCTCCTTGCTTGCACACGCTTTTTCAGTTCTGCCCACAAATTTTCCATTGGATTGAGGTCAGGGCTTTGTGATGACAACTCCAATACCTTGACTTTGTTGTCCTTAAGCAATTTTGCCACAACTTTGGAGGTATGCTTGGGGTCATTGTCCATTTGGAAGACCCATTTGTGACTGAGCTTTAACTTCCTGGCTGATGTCTTGAGATGTTGCTTCAATATATCCACATAGTTTTCCTTCCTCATGATACCATCTATTTTGTGAAGTGCACCAGTCCCTCCTGCAGCAAAGCACCCCCACAACATGATGCTGCCACCCCCATGCTTCACGGTTGGGATGGTATTCTTCGGCTTGCAAGCCTCACCCTTTTCCCTCCAAACATAACGATGGTCATTATGGCCAAACAGTTCAATTTTTGTTTCATCAGACCAGAGGACATTTCTCCGAAAAGTAAGATCTTTGTCCCCATGTGCACTTGCAAACTGTAGTCTGGCTTTTTTATGGCGGTTTTGGAGCAGTGGCTTCTTCCTTGCTAAGCAGCCTTTCAGGTTATGTCGATACAGGACTCATTTTACTGTGGATATAGATACTTGTCTATCTGTTTCCTCCAGCAAGGTCCTTTGCTGTTGTTCTGGGATTGATTTGCACTTTTCGCGCCAAAGTACGTTCATCTCTAGGAGACAGAATGCGTCTCCTTCCTGAGCGGTATGACGGCTGCGTGGTCCCATGGTGTTTATACTTGCGTGCTATTGTTTGTACAGATGAACGTGGTACCTTCAGGCGTTTGGAAATTGCTCCCAAGGATGAACCAGACTTGACATCATTTTCTGACCTCAATCCGATAGAAAATTTGTGGGCAGAACTGAAAAAGCGTGTGCGAGCAAGGAGACTTACAAACCTGACTCAGTTACACCAGTTCTGTCTGGAGGAATTGAATAAAATTCCAGCAACTTACTGTGAGAAGCTTGTGGAAGGCGACCCAAAATGTTTGACCCAAGTTAAACAATTTAAGGGCAATGCTACCAAATACTAACAAAGTGTATGTAAACTTCTGACCCACTGAGAAAGTGATGAAAGAAATAAAAGCTGAAATAAATCATTCTCTCTACTATTATTCTGATATTTCACATTCTTAAAATAAAATAGTGATCCTAATTAACCTAAGACAGGGAATGTTTTCTAAGATTAAATGTCAGGAATTGTGAAAAACGGAGTTTAAATGTATTTGGCTAAAGTGTATGTAATCTTCTGACTTCAACTGTATAAAGGTAATATGATCAGAAAATGGTGAGAGCTGACATCAGGCCTAACACTGCCAGCTCCATCCACCCAACATATACAGAGCATGGGAGTGGTGCAGGTGTTGGACTTTGATCATACTCTAAAAGCACATTCCCCCCCCCCAAACTTGGTGATCTCTACCAACAATCAGGCCAACAGCAGCGAGCACAGAGGAACACCACCACCTGCAGGTTCCCCTCCAAGACAAACACCATCCTGACTTGGGGATCACTGTTCCTTCACCCTCACTGGGTCTAAATCCTGGAACTCCCTCCCCAACAGCACTGGGGGTACGCATTCATCAGAATGACTGTAGGCATTTCTGAATGCAGCTCACCCCCAGCTCCTCATAGAGTACTACAGCACAGAAACAGGCTATTTGCCCTATCTAATCCATGCCAAACTATTATTCTGCCTAGTCCGATCGAGCTGCACCTGGACCATAGCCCTCTATACCTAAGTACTATACCATGTACCCTCTGTACCCCTCCCATCCATGTACTTAGTCAAACTTCTCTACAATGTTACCATTGATCCCGCATCCACCACTTGCACTGGCAGCTCGTTCCACACTCTCACCACCCCTCGGGTTCCCCTTAAACATTTCACCTTTCACCCTTAACCCATGACCTCTAGTTCTAGTCTCAACCTACCTCAGTGGAAAAACCTGCTTGCATTTACCCTATCTATACTCCTCATATTTTTTCAAGGGACACTTAGGGGTGGGCAATAAAAGCTGGCCTTGCCAGTGGTGCCCAGCTGAGAATAAAACTAATAGAAATAAAACATGAAGCTGCCTTTAAAAAATACTGCAGATACTGGAAGTCTGAGATTAAAAAAAAGTCAGAAAATGCTGGGAACATTCAGTAGGTCAGGGAGCTTCTGTGGAGAGAGAAACAAGGTTAACATTTGAGGTCCGAGACTCCCTTAGCCATAGAAAGAGCTCTAGCAAAGGGACCTTGACATGAACTGTTAACTCTGTTCCTCTCTATACAGATACTGCCTAACCTGCTGAGTGTTCCCAACATTGTCTGTTTTCATTAAACTGCCTTTTCTCACCACTAATTCTGTCAAACCTGCTGTGAGATTTAAGCTTGGATGTCTTTCTCTCAACGTTTCCACATTTCCCCTATATTTAGAAGCAGAACCTTGAAGCCACTTTAAAACTTGTTCTTCCAAAGCTGGATGCTGCACAGTCTGGCAGTGTGCATTCCTGTACATTCCCGCTGAGGTGTCTTTCAGTGCTGGCAGACGGCTGGCAAGGCAGGGAAGTGCACAGCCCCAGTAGAATCCTCAGAATAGGGCCTGGAATGGTGGCGGATCGCTTGCCTCCAACCTCTTTTGCACCTTCTCCAAAGCCTTCGCATCCTTCTTGTAAAAGGGTGACCAGAATTGGCTGCGGATAGAAGAACATGGGTTCACAATTATGAATAGGTAACTAAAGGGAAGGTGATTAAAGAGAAGTAGAGCCAGGGGAGGTACAGAGGATGAGTGAAACAGTTCCCTGGGGGATAATTACCAATTCATGGCTGTAACAGAAACTGTGGAATGGCCTGAAGAAAAACGAATCCAACAGGGGAGACAACACCGGTAAAGCAAACAAAATTAGCTGTGTCTATTCTGGGACCTGGTTTGAGGATTTCAAACGTATGTATTTGTCGAACAATATTCCAGCACTACAAAGGATGTTCTGGTAGGCGACCAGATCCTTTGTGCAAGAGCTAACCAACTCTCATGGTGGTGAGTGCTTGCTGCCACCTTCCTGCTGGTTTGAAACTCATGCACCAAACACAAATTCCAGAAAGGGTGAGATTCTCATAAATAGGTCAGTGAAAGACATGTCAGCTGAAAATAAGGCTTTCCTGATAGCATCATTTTGTAACTAACCTCAATTTTTTTCTCTGGTAAAACGACAATGATAATATCACAACACAGACAAGCTTTCTTGTTGTTAGGTGAGATCTTTTTGATATGAATGATGTTTTGACAAGCCAAACCAAACCAATAAATCAGCTTACATCTTTCCCCAACTTGCACACTCCGAGGCACTGTTACTGACTTCTTGTCAGAAGCTTTACTTGCAATCAATATCACCGCCGTTGTAAATGAGGTCACTGCAATGCTGCACCTGTAATGTTAGATCATAGATCCCTGTTTCAGATACACCTGCAGGCTCACAAACCATTAGAACTACAGAGTCAATAGAATGAGTCTCCAAATCATCTGGGGCAAACTGAAGTTTTTGCAAATTAAGTATCAGTAAGAATGAAGCCAGTTTCAAGTGCCCACTACTCTATCAGCTCTTTCATGCTGAAACTCTCATTCATACCTTTGTCACATTTAGAATTGACTTTTAGGCAACTTTCCCCTGGATTGTCCTCGGCCAATTTACCTTCCATAAACTTTAGGCCATATATTGCCCAGTTACTAACTTGTACTGTCTTGTTCGCTGACCCACATTGGCTCTGTTTAAATAATGACTTGGTTTTAAAGTTCTTATCTTAGTATAAGGTCCCACCTCTCTGTCTCGCATCTCCTCCAGAAGTGTGCCATTCAAGGTACTGTACACCTGCAAATCCAGATACCTGCTGTGGCTGAAGCCCAAAAGTCTTGAGTTCAAAAATAAAGATTTGGAATTCTTGGACTGATCAGCAGATCAGGGAGCATCTGTGGTGGGAGAACCAGGATTCATTTTTCAGTTCAAAAAACTTACATCAGAAGGGCCTGGAATTCCTTCTCTAAACCTCTCTAACTCTTATACTTCTCTTAAGGCATTCATTAAATTCTTCATTATCAATCAAACTTCTGATCACCCCACCTTCCGCAGTTTAGTGTAAATTGGTCTCATGACTTGGGGCATTTTCAACAATAAAGATAGAAACAGTGCGCTATATAAATGCACAGTATTTTTGCTGTTGCAGATCCACAGAAATATGGCATTATAGAGCTGTAGACTCCACCACTAGAACCATTAGATCTTAGATTAGATTATGAGAACACTCAGTCCTCTTTTATTGTCACTTTGAAATGCATACATGCATTAAGAAATGATAACAACAGGAATTCTGCAGATGCTGGAAATTCAAGCAACATACATCAACATACATCCCGAGAGGGACGAAGGGTCTCGGCCTGAAACGTCGACTGCACCTCTTCCTACAGATGCTGCTTGGCCTGCTGCGTTCACCAGCAACTTTGATGTATGTTATTAAGAAATGATACAATGTTTCTCCGGAATGATATCACAGAAAACAGGACAAACCAAAGACTAACACTGACAGAACCACATAATTAACATATAGTTACAGCAGTGCAAAGCAATACCATCATTTGATGAAGAACAAACCATGGGCACGGTAAAAAAAAGTCTCAAAGTCCCCGAGTCGATCAACTCCTGAGTCCCCGATAGCAGGCGGCAAAAGGGAGAAACTCCCTGCCGTAAACCTCCGGGCACTGTCAACTTGCCGATGCCTCGGAAGCAGCCGACCACAGCCGACACTGAGTCCGTCCGTCGGAAAACTTCGAGCCTCCGAGCAGCCCCTCCGATACAGCCTCCCGAGCGCCATCCTCTGCCGAGCGCCTTCGACCTAGCCCCAGCTGCTGAAACAAGCAAAGCCGAGGATTCGGGGCCTTCTGCTCCGGAGATTCCGGTTACCACACAGTAGCAGCGGCAGTGAAGCAGGCATTTCAGAAGTTTTCCAAATGTTCCTCCGTACTCTCGTGTCTGACTCCAACAAATCAGGATTGTGCACGGTCCCCTACTTGACAGATTACAGATATCATTCACCGGAGAGGCCGTGCGCGCTGCGTCGCACCGCCATCTTCTCCTCCTCCTCCATTAGACCCAGTGATTCATAGAAACATTTGACCCATAGGACCAATTGACCTGTAGAACCATAGACTTGCAGAATAATGGGTGCATAGACTCATAGAATCACAACCTCATTAAATTGTACACTTGCAGGTCTATAGAGCCATTGACTATGGAAGCGTAGACTCAGTGTCCCAGCAATTCTAGGAGCCATTTTCTAGTAGCTTACAAACTCATGGCAATATCCACTTGTAGATTTGCTAACCTTTGAGCCAAAGAACTAGAGACACAGTGGCTTTGGACTGACAGAGTAGTAGATGCACAGCCATGCAACTCATTAACACACAGAGTATGGATTCACCAACAAGAACATGAACACAAGAAAACTGGAGTATGAGTAGCTCACTCTGCCCCTGACATTCTCTGTGAATATGACTGATATGTCCATGGCCTCACCACCTCTTCGGTGCCAATTATGCATAGTCCTCAATTCACTGATCCTTAAAGCATTTATATCCCTCCTCTTTAAATATCTCCAGTGTTCGAGCCTCAGCAACCTTCCAGGGAACAGAATTTCAGAGATTTGGCACTCGCTATGCAAAGTTCCTACTCACTTCACTTTTTAATGACAAGACCCTTATAATGTAGACCTAATTATCCAAAAAACATCACCCTCAGAGAAAAAGGAGCATAGAACCATTGAATCTTGCATCTCTGGTATTAAGACCACAGACACATCAAACTGCAAACTTACAGAGCCATTGTTCCATAGCCTAGAGAGCAACAGAACCGTGATCCCTTAAACAGAGAAAACTATAGACCCATTTCTCCAATGATGCAGAGCTTCATGGAGCCACAGACTCAGCGACCTGTAGACACAAAGAACCCTGGATCCTTAGACTGTATACAATAGATTGTTATCCATAAACTGTTGTCCTGTATCACCAATGACCCATAGCCACAGACCCATATACAGAATCATAGGCAAATATAAATAAACATCGATCCATTGAACCATATGTGTGACCCAAGACCCATGGGATCATAATCCAACAGACCCGTGGAAACATACGTTCATGGACATACAAAAATATAGAATTATAGACCCATGGAAGAATAAATCCACATAAAATTAGTTTCGTAGACACAGAGACCCATTGACTACAGACCATAGAGCAACAGACCAATGATTTAAAGTCTAGGCCAATAGGCTATTGCATCATGGTACGTAGAGTTATATACCATTGATCGATGCTCAGAGACTATAGACTAATAAACTATAGACCTATAGATTATAGACTCATAGACTGTTGAGCTAGGATCCAAAAGTTATGGACCCACAGGCGATAGACACATGGTCGATACCCAATAGACCTGTAACCTACAGACCCATAGAATTATAGACCCATTGATCTTCTTCTCAGGCAATCCTTCAGATTCAAGGATGACATGCTTTCTCTCTGGTTCGATAATCCTGAGGTGGTTGATTAGGCCTATGTGGGAACCCCAAACTCCTTCACAAACGGGGAAGAGGTGCCTTGCAGGGTGATGGATTGTCCTCTCCATGCCTTGTGGTGCACCAGGTGGCAATTGTCACTTCTTTAGCATCCTTGTCTGTTTTTTACGAGACCGAGTTGCTAGCTTGACGCTCAACCCAGCACGGATGGAAAGCATGCCAGTAGCCAGCCAGATTCGAAGCCGGTTCTATTCGCCTCAGCGTCCAGTGCAGATGTTACTGCACCACTGGCCAGATAAGAGTGGTGGGTGGCTAGTTTGTAAGGTGGTGCACTCTGTCATCTCTCACAGAGTATCTGTGTGCTCCTGATGCACAGGCCCAAGGTTCTGAGTCATGAGTGAGTATAGTCAGAGATCTCCAGGAGTCAGTGGGAATGTTGCATTTCTTCAAGGAATCTTTGGGAACATCCTTGAATATTTCTTCTGTCTACCTCATGAGAGCAGAATCCTGAATAGAGCATCTGTTTCAGGATTCTGATGTTGATATAACACTTAAGTGGCCACTGAGTATATGTTCATGGTCTTTTGCTGCTTAGCCCATCCATTTCAAGGTTCAATGTGTTGTGTGTTCAGAGATGCTCTTCTGCACACCACTGTTGTAACACGTAATTATCTGAGTTACTGTTGCCTTCCTGTCAACTTGAACTAGTCTGGCCATTCTCCTCTGACCTTTGTCATTAACAAAGCGTTTTTGCCCACAGAACTGCCACTCACTGGATGTTTTTTTTTGTATTTCGCATCATTCTCTGTCAACTCTAGAGACTGTTCTGCATTTAAGTCCCAAGAAATCAGCAGTTTCTGAGATACTCAAACCACTCTGTCTGACACCAACAATCATTCCACAGTCAAAGTCATTTTGAACACATTTCTTCCCCATCTAATGTTTGGTATGAACAACAACTGAGCTTCTGACCACATCTGAATGCTTTTACGGATTGAGTTGCTGCCACATGATTGGTTGATTAGATAGTTGTATTAATGAGCTGGTGTACAGGTGTACCTAATAAATTGGCCACTGAGTGTATATCCATTGATTACAGATCCATAGACTATTCATAGACCCATGGAACCAAAGACTTGTCATCTATAGAGAGATAGAACCACAGATCCTGGTCTTTACGCTATGAAGTCACAGGCTGTGGACTCATAGAACAATAGACTATAACCTGAATACTCCAGGTTCAAAGAATATAGACCTACAGATTATAAACTCAGTCCAAAGTCTATGCACCCACGACAATAGACCCATAGCATCAAATAACTATATACTGGTTTATATACCGTAGCTCTAGAATATAGATCCATAGACTATAAACCCATAGATCAATAGACGAATGGTCCATGGATTAGAGACCCATAGATCCATAGTCCACAAACTATAGACCCACAGACCAAAGATCCATAGAACCATCAGTCCATTGGCCAAATGATTGTAGAGCCACAGAACCATGGAACAACTAATCCATTGGTCCCACATAACCAAGGACCCCGAGACTCTTCTGTGGGTCTATTGATACACAGGACTAAATATTTATGGTGTCACGTAGTACCATAAGGATTTAGTCCCATGTATCAATGGACCCACAGAGCATGTATTCTGTGACCAAATAACCTATTTACCCACCAACCCATAATCTAGTGACCCAACGATTCACAAACCCATAACAACAAGAAACATAGACCTGACCAATGGATAAATTTATAGTCTCATAGATGCATAGTTCACAGACCCTTAGATCCTTAGACCCATGAGGATTTTAGCACCTGTAACCATAAACAGATTAATGGAACAATAGACCTATTGACACACATAAGCACAGAAACAAAAATCCATCGGACCATAGATTCATAACCCATTGAATCAGATATCTATTTTCACCTATCCCCACAGAACCATAAAACCATAAACTTATAAATTCATGTTCTGATATAACCATGGGCAGACCCAGAGAACCCCAGGTACATGGAACACTTGGCACACGTTACTATCAATTCATACTTGCACGTGATCAATGATTCTTTGAACCGCAAACCAGTAGATCTATAGAATGAAGGACCCATACACTCACAGACCTCCTCCCCCATGGATAGATAGATCCAGAGAGCCATTAACCCGTACATTACTGGACAGGTAGATTTACAGACCCATTGCTTAGGCCCATGTGTCCATAGGACCACACATGGATAAATCTGTAGGTCCACGGGTGTTTTAAACCAATAGACAGGGGTGAACACGAGGAATTCTGCAGATGCTGGAAATTCAAGCAACACACATCAACACACACATTATAGAAGAATGAGAGGGGATCTCATAGAAACATTTCGAATGTTGAAAGGGTTGGACAGAGTAGATGTGGAAAGGTTGTTTCCCTTGGTGGGTGTGTCCAGGACAAGAGGCCATAGTCTTAGAATTAGAGTTAAAACAGAGATGAGGAGAAATTTTTTTTAGCCAGAGGGTCGTGGATTTGTGGAATTCGTTGCCACATACAGCTGTGGAGGCCCGATCATTGAGGGTGTTTAAGGAGGAGATTGACAGGTATCTAATTAGTCAGGGTATCAAGGGATATGGGGAAAAAGCCAGAAATGGGAACCAGATGGGTGAATAGTTTAGCTCATGGGGGAGTGGCGGAGCAGACTCGATGGGCCGAATGGCCTACTTCTGCTCCTTTGTCTTGTGATCTTGTGATCAAAGTTGCTGGTGAACACAGCAGGCCAGGCAACATCTCTAGGAAGAGGTACAGTCGATGTTTCGGGCCGAGACCCTTCGTCAGGACTAAAACTATCTTACATTTCTTTCTAAATGGTTAAATCACTAACACTGGTGGTTTAACTTAATTGTACTAATTGTATCAGATACTTTCTTATTGGTATACTGGCCCAGATAGTAATGGCTTACTTTCATATCTGCCTGCAGACTCAGGTACCCATAGGCCCTTGGACTATAGAACAAAATACCCATAGTTCAGGGAAACCATACAACTCTAGACCTATCATCCCAAAGAAATGTAGAACCACAGATGAATGAATCTTTCTGTGGGAGTAAGATTCTTTATTTCTACAGATTCATTCTGAAGTAGAAATAAAGAATCTTACTCCCACAGAAAAACTGACTCATTCACCCATCGACAAATAAATCTACAGATCGATAGAACGATGCATAGACACATAGATTTTAAAGAATCATAAAATGATGTTTCCAAAAAACAATAGACCCATAGATCCAAATACCCACACCAATAGAACTGCAGGCAAATAGAACCAGAAAATGATAGTAAGGACCAATAAGACCATACAATCATAGATTACAGCATCATAGACCATAGTTATAGAACTATAGTGCATTTAAGCATAAAATAATAGGCCCATAGAACATAGACCAATGGACCTATACACTATAAAGCCACCGTTATGAATACAGTAGACAAAATGATCTAAATCTATAGAATCATGGAATCATAAGCCACTGGATTAAATAATGAGTTTACTACCGATAAATGCTTGGATCCATAGATCCATAGTACTAGACTGATAAACCTGCAGTGCTATAGACTCTTTAAACTATGGACCCCAAGACCATATTCTCAGAGAACTGCAGACATTCATAACACTAAACACATAACACAAGCCTACAATACATAATGCAATAGGCCGCTGGAACACTTAACTCCATAAAACAGCCGTTGAAACATACAGAAAACCTAATGGTAGATATCTAAATCCATGGATGCTAAGAAACCAAACCATCACCGCACAGAACACAAGATGGGTGGAGTTTCATTCACCGGCTTCCATTCAGTTGGCTGCTTTCAGCCAGAAGAGCAGGATGGAGATAGGCAGAATTCACAACTGACCTGAAATGTATTAACAAGTGAATTAGGGAGGAGAAGATGGTGGCGCAATGCAGCTCACAGCAGCCACTCCGGTGATGAATATCTGTTATTTGGCAAGTCGGGTGCCATGCACAATCCTGATTTGATGGAGACGGACGTGAGAGCACGGAAGAACATCTGGTGAAACTTCTGAAATGCCTGCTTCGCTGCTGCTGCTGCTGTGTGATCCAGAATCTCTGGAGGGGAAGGCCCCGAGTCCTTGGCTTTGCTTGTTGCTCGGCGGCCGGGGCCGGGGTCAAAGCGCTCGGCAGAGGATGGTGCTCGGTGTCGGAGGGCTGGTCGGAGGCTCAAAATTTTTGGACGGACTCAGAGTCCACTGCGGTCAGATGCTTCCAATGGTGCTGCATCGGCGAGTTGGCGGCGCTTGGAGGTTCATGGCAGGGAGAGTTCCTCCCTTCTGCCGCCTGCGTGAGATGATGAGTCTATCGGGACTTTGAGACTTTTTTTTTTAACCGTGCCCATGGTCTGCTCTTTATCAAATTACGGTATTGCTTTGCACTGTTGTAACTATATGTTATAATTATGTGGTTTTGTCAGTTTTAGTCTTGGTTTGTTCTGTGTTTCTTGTGATATCATTCTGGAGGAACATTGTATCATTTTTAACGCATGCGTTTCTAAATGACAATAAACGAGGACTGAGTGTCCTCATAATCTAAAAGAATGACAGAGAAGGAGGCCATTTGGCCCTCTACAGCCATGCCACTTCCTAGGGAGAAATCCCATTAGTCCCATTTCCCCTGCTTCTTACTTTCCTCTGACCCTGCATCTTATTTGACTCAGGTAAGTCCAGGAATACTTTGAAAACTGTCCAGCATTTGTCAAGGGGAGGGACAGTGGAGCCCCTTCAGGACCAGCTGGGGCTCTATCAGAGCTTTCCTGAAAGGTCTGGCAGGGACTGCCCTCTGGTGCTGTGCTTGGATGACCAAGCAGCTGGCAGTGCTTTGATGGAGCTTTGCACGTGCCCCCTTGATGAAGCAGGGTGTTGGTTTTGAAAAACCTGTGTTCTAAGCCATTTCTGAAGAGGAGGACTCTGTTGAAGTTAGCTTTCCATTGAAGTTATTTTTTACAGATACACTACAGAAAGCATCCTATATGGACGCATCACAATTTGTATGGCAATTGCCCTGCCCAAGGCCACAAGAAACTCAACGAAAGAGTTGGTAACACAGCCCAGCCCACCACACAAACTAGCCTCCCCTCCACAGACCCCCTGTGTACTTCCTGCTGCCTTGGGAGAGCAGCCGACATAACCCCTCCCACCTGGGCGTTCTCTCTTCTCACTCTCCCATCAGGCAGAAGATACAAAAAACCTAAAAGCATGTGCCACCAGACTCAAGGACAGCTTCCTTCCCTCTGTTAAATAACTCTTGATCAGCTCTCCTGTACAATAAAAGTCAACTCTTGATCTACCTCTGTCAATTTATCTCATTGTGGCCCTTGCACTTTAACCTCAGCCCACACTGCACTTTCTCTGTAACAGTCACACTGTAATCTACATTCTGTTTTCCTTTTGTACTACCTCAATGTACTGATGTATGGAATGATCTGCTCAGATGGCCTGTAATACAAAAGCTTTTGACTGCATCTCAGTATACATGACAGCAATCAACCAATAACCACTAATTGTTCTTTCCCAACTCCCTCATTACCAAATGCATGTTTCTTTCACCACAAAGAAAGTTCCATTTGGTCTGTGCACCACAGACAGTAAAAGATCAATATCAACAATAAAATTCAGTATTTCCTTCAGTGTTCCCGCACAGCCTTTGGCTGACAAATTGTAAGTGCGTTTGAAGATCAAGACCTCATCGAATGTCTTGTCATGGTCTACCAGGTAGCAGTAATTGATTCTGAGAACTGGGCTATCTACATCAGGCATCTCAAGGCACTGGAGAGGTAACCCCAATCCTAACCCCACAAAACCTTCAAAATCCCATGGCAAGATAAGTGAACCGCCGTCAGTGACCTCTCCCTGCCAATGTTCCCGCCATCAAGCCTCGAATCGTGTACAACCATCTCCACATTGTCCATGTGCTCAAAACTGGTCTCCTGAACGGGGCAGTCTGATTGATGCTCTGTCACCACAAGAAATTTCCAGGAGGACAGTGAAAGTAGAACATCCTCACAGACTGTGGGTATCCCTAGCATGTGTCTGCTCCAATTGGATAAGGAGAAGCCAAGATGCAGGTGCGAGGCAAGCCACCCTTGACCCAAAGAGACTGATGAGGATGAAGGAGAAACCTAAAGTATGAACTTGCCTTTTTTTGCAGATGCTGCCTCACCCACAGTGCTTTCCAATAAGTCCCGGCTTTGCTTTAGTTTTCTGCACATGTATTTTTGCTTCCTAAAACTTCTGCTTCTCTTCATCGCACCATTCACAATCACAGTTCTAAAAACAGCACCAGGGGGACAAAACTAAACAGTGTGCCCAACTGTAAATTGTGCACAAACTCCCTGAACAGTTTGATTTCTATTAACAAGAGGCATTAGTATTTGTAGCAGCTCTTTGCTAATAAGACAAAGTTTATCTCCTCAGCAGCTTTGGGATCAAATTCCACCTGCATGTGGCGACCCATGGGTACTCTGTGAGTCAGGACTGTTCCTGGCTCTGGCTTGCCCCCTAGTGTGTGATAGCTGAATTGACTCATCAGACGTGACAAGCAAGTTTAGCTCAAATTGCAGACGCAGGGGATTTTGCTGATGCTGAAAATCATGAGCTGGAGGAACTCAGGAATTTCGGCAGCATCTATAGAGCCGCCAACATTTTGTGCCAAAACCCTCTCCTAGCCTGAAATGTCAACTGCTCATTTCCCTCCATAGATGCAGCCTGACCTGCTGAGTTCCTCCAGCATTTTACAAGTTTAGCTCAAGTCAGCCACGTTCAGCAACGGCTCCCAGGAGACGAGCCGCGGCCTGTCTTAAAGCTATTCCCTTTTCCAAGGGTGCAGGATATTTGAACACAAATTCCTTATTAACCACAGCGCTACATAATATTTAGGGCATTGTTACAGGAAAGACGTGGTTAAGCTGGAAAGAGTACAGAAAAAGATTTATGAAGATATTGACAAGACGAGAGAGTCTGAGTAATAGGGAGAGGTTTTCCAGGCTAGGTCATTATTCCTTAGACTGTAAGAGAATGAGGAGCAATCTTATCATTAAGTACTTCTATGAGAGGCATAAATGAGATGGGTGGTTACAGTCTTTTCCCCAGGGCAGGGGAGTCCAATTCAATGGGGTATAGATTTAAGGTGAGAGGGAAATGATTTAAAAGGGACCTGAGAGGCAACTTCCTCATGCAGAAGGTGATGAGTATATGGATTTAGGCGCCAGAGGAAATGGTTGAGACAGATTCAATAGCACTTGGATGGGTATGTGGATTTACAAGGCTTAGGGGGAGATGGGCTAAATGCAGGAAACAGGGACTAGCTCCATGGAAAATATGGTCGGCAGGAATTGATTGTGCAGGAGGGCCAGTATCAATGCTGTATTGTTTTTTGACTCTATGATTCCATTAAACCCTTTTGGGATGGGCTTTTTACTCAGTAAGAGTCAAAAGTTAGTTTTGAAGCTTGTTCAAATTTCCAAAATGGATAGTTGAAACAAGGAAGAAAATAGAAGATAAGAATTTAAACCTCAACATTTTGGAGAAAAGATTCAGAAATGCCAAGGAAACAAGATAAGAGTAAAGGAGACACAAAAGACTGTAGATGCTGTAATCTAGAGCAATGCACACAAAATGCTGGAGGAACTCAGAGGGTGAGACAACATCTTAGGAGGGAAATGGACAGTCGACATTTGGAGTGAAGGCCCTTAATTTAGACCTGTCCATTTCTCTCCATAGATGTTGTCTGACCCTCTGAGTTCCTCCAGCATTTTGTGTGTAAGACCATTAGACCATTAGACACAGGAGCATATTCAGGCCATTTGAACAACCAAGTCTACTTCACCATTCCATTATGGATGATTTCTTATCCCTCTCAGCCCCATTCTCCTGCCTTCGCCCCAGAAACTTTGACACCCTCACTAATCAAGAACCTATAAATATGCCCAATGACTTGGCCTGCACAGGTATCTGTTGCAATGAATTCCACAGATGCATCTCCCTCTGGCTAAAGAAATTCCTCTTCATCTCTGTTCTAAAGGGATGTCCTTCTATTCTAAGGCTTGCCCTCTGGTCCTAGACTATCCCACTATAGGAAACATCCTCTCCACATCCACTCTATCTGGGCCTTTCAACCTTCAATAGGTTTTAATGAAATCCCTCCTCATTCTTCTAAACTCCAGCAAATACAGGGCCAGAGCCATCAAACAGTCCTCAAACATTAACCCTTTCATTCGGGGGATCATTCTCATGCACCTCCTCTGGAACCAAGACCAGCACATATTTTCTGAGAGATAAGGGGTCCAAAACTGCTCATAATACTTCAAGTGCGGTCTGGCCAATGTCTTATAAAGCTTCAGCGTTACATCCTAGCTGATATATCCTAATCCTCTTGAAAAGAATGCTAACATTGCATTTGCCTTCCTTACCACTGACGCAACCTGCAAATTAACCTTTAAGGAACCCTGCACAAGGACTCCCAAGTCCCTTTGGATATCTGAGTTCTGAATTTGCTCCCTGGTTCGAAAATATTCTCAAAATAATCTGCATTGTGAGTGCTCCTAGAAAATATTCTATGCTTTATTCATTTTATCAAAGTGCAAGACCATAAGACGATAAGACGTAGATGCAGAATTAGGCCATCTGGCCCATCGAGTCTGCTCCGCCATTCAATCATGGCTGATCTTTTTTTTAATCTCCTCCTCAACCCCAGTTCCCGGCCTTCTCCCCATAACCTTTGATGCCATGTCCAATCAAGAACCTAGATGACCGTATACTTCCCTACACTATATTCCATTTGCCCCTTATTTTCCCAGTTCTCCTAATCTAAGTGTTTTTTGCAGACTCCCTGCTTCCTCAGCACTATCTATCCCTCCACCTGGCCACAAAGCCATCAATTCCATCATCCAAATCATTGACATATAATGTGAAAAGAAGTGGTCCCAATTCCGACTCCTGCCAAACACCACTAGTTAGTGGCAGCCAATCAGAAAAGGCCCCTTTTATTCCCACTATTTGCCTCCTGCCAGTCAGCCAATCTTCTATCCAGGCTAGTATATTTCCTGTAATATTGTGGTCTCTTATCTTGTTTATCAGGTATCCTGCCTTCGTTTGAAGGTAGGAAGAAAGGGTAATATTCAGCTAAATGTTAAGATTTGACAGAGAAAAAGTAAACAGGAACACGAGAAAATTTACAAGGATGTTGCAGGGCCTTGAGGACCTGAGTTAGAGGGAAAGTTTGAATTGGTTAAAACTTTATTCCCTGGAGCGTAGGAGAACCAGGGGAGATTTGACACAGGTACACAAAATTATGAGCAGTATGGATAGGGTAAATGCAAGCAGGCCTTTTCCACTGAAATTGGGTGAGATTAGAACTAGGGGTCATAGCTTAAGGGTGGAAGGTGAAGTATTTAAAGGGAAAACAGGTGGAACTTCTTCACTCAGAGGGTGATTTAAGTGTGGAATGAGCTGCCGGCGGAAATGGTGACTATGTGTTCAATTTCAGCATTTAAGAAAAATTTGGATAAAAACTTGGATGGGGTGGGTATGAAGGATTGTGGTCCAGGTGCAGATCAATGGGACTATTCAGAAGAATAGTTTGGTATGGATTAGATGGGCCAAGTGCCCTGTTTCTATGCTGCAGTGCTCCATGGCTACGAGTAAGTGGGAATTTAACATGCCCTACTTGAATTAAATGCCCCTTATCATTGTACTTTGGTCCTTAGGATTGATATTACCATAAAAAAGCTGCTGATGATCTTTGAATGGTTTTGTTGTGATATCACACAGGTTCAAGACTGAGTGCAGAGTTTGATTGCATCATCCAAGCTGACACTCTATTTGGAGGGAGAGCTGAACCCTTTGAGGTGTCACCTTCAGGTAAGGTGTCAAACCAAAACCTCTGTCTGTGCTCCCACTGGTTTATAAAAGATTCTGAGACATCATTGGAGGAAGAGTAGGGAGTACCATCATTAGCTTGGCCAGTAGTCCTTCCTCTATCACTGCCACTGACTACAAGTTGGTTAATCCTGACCTCATTGCTGCTTCTGGCACCTTGCATTTTGATAAGTGGCTGTTGGGTTTGCCTATATTACATAATTCACACTAAAGTAAAAACAGATCATTTGCCGGGAAATGCTATAGGATGTTCCAGGAGTTTAGATAGGACACTATATAAGTTAATGCTCTTGATTTACTTGGTAAATATGAGGATATCTGCAGATGCTGGAAATCCAAAGCAACACACAAAACTGCTGGAGGAACTCAGCAGATCAGGCAGCATCGATGGAAATGAATAGTCGACGTTTAGGGCCGACACCTTTCTTCAGGTCTGGAAAGCAAGGGGGAAGTCACCAGAATAGAAAGGTGGGGGTAAGGGAAAGGAGTAGTAGCTAGAAGGTGAAGCAAGGTGAGTAGGAAAGGTGAAGGGCTGGAGTGGAAGGAATCTGATAAGAGAGGAGAGTTGACCATAGGAGAAAGGGACCCAGTGGAAGCAATAGGCAGATGAGAAGAGGTATTGTTCTTATATTATTGGCGTTCCTTCCAGTCTTAGAGTGTTTGAGATTAACTGTTCATACTTATATTTTCCCATGCCATCTAAGGTGGCTATTTGGCCCACAGTATCTATGCTGGCTCTCATCCCCCTCAGTCCCAATACCCCACATATCTTCCTGTAAGCTGCCCTGCCATCAGCTTTTCCCAATTCTCCTGCCGCTCATCTGTGCACTTGAGGTAGTTGACAGTTGCTAGTTAACCAGCTATCCTGCACATCCTTGGGACGTGAAAGGAAACCATTGTGGGCACAGAGAAACTCCACTGGGTGCCTGGAGCTGTGCACCTGCAGCACCATTTTTGCCCTATCGTGTGAATCTCAGAAATGGGAGCCGTTTCAAGTATGTGCTTGAAAACTCTATTTTTCAAATTGATGGAAGCACAGAAGGGCTTGGATTTGTACAGTGCCCTCAATAACCCCAGGAGAAGCAAACACATTTTGCAGGTGACTGAGTGCATTTTGAGACGTAATTGCTGTTTTATTTTAAGCAAACAATTTGGACATAATCCTGACAGCATTGTGATGATAACCAAATAATCCTGCTCAGAGACACAAGAGATTTTGCAGGCACTGGAAATCCAGAGTAACACGCACAAAGTGCTGGAGCAACTCAGCGGGATATGTAGCATCTATAGAGGGGGATAGACATTTGATGTTTTGGGCTGCTACCCTCCATCAGGACTGGAAAGGAAGGGGGTAAAAGCCAGAATAAGAAGCTGGGGAGAAGAAGGAGTATAAGCTGGCAGGTGATAGATGAGACCAGGTGGATATGTGGGGAAGGAGGGGGGATGAAGTGAGAAGCTAGGTGGTGATAGTTGGAAAAGTTAAAAGGCTGAAGAAGGAGGAATCTAATAAGGGATGAGAGTGCACCATGGCAGAAAGGGAAGGAGGAGGGTAACTAGAAGGCCATAAGACCATAAGATATAGGAGCAGAATTAGGCCTTTTGGCCCATCATGCCTGATCCAATTTTCCTCTCAGCCCCAATCTCCTGCCTTCTCCCTGTATCCCTTCATGGCCAGACCAATCAAAAATCTATCAACCTCTGCCTTAAATACACATAAAGACTTGCCCTCCACAGCTCCCTGTGACAAAAAATTCCACAGATTCACCAGTCTCTGGCTAAAGAAATTCCTCCTCATCTCCATTTTAGAAGGACACTCCTCTATTATGAGGCTGTGTCCTAGGGTCTTAGACTCTTCCACCATAGGAAATATCCTCTCCACATCCACTCCATCAAGGCTTTTCACCATTTGAAAGGTTTCAATGAGGTCACCCTTCATTCTTCTGAACTCTAGTGAGCACAGGCCCAGAGCCGTTAAACACGCTTCATATGACAAGCCTCTAAATCCTGGAATCATTTTTGTGAACCTCCTTTGAACCCTCTCCAGTTTCAGCACATCCTTTCTAAAATAAGGGGCCCAGAACAGCTCACAATACTACAAATGAGGCCTCACCAGTGCTTTATAAAGTCTGAACGTTACATCTTTGCTTTTATATTGTAGTCCTCTAGAAATGAATGCAAATATTGCATTTGCCTTCCTCACCACAGACTCAACTTGCAAATTAACCTTTAGGGAATCCTGCACAAGGATTCCCAAGTCCCTTTGCAGCTCAGTATTTTGTATTTTCTCACCATTTAGAAAATAGTTAACCCTTTCATTTCTTCTACCAAGGTGCATTTTTGCCCGTTCTCCTGTTCTGTCTAAGTCCTTCCATAGCCTCTCTACTTCCTCAAAACTACCTGCCCCTCTGCCTATCTTTGTATCATCTCCAAATTTTGCAACAAAACTGTCAATTCCATCATCTAAATCATTGACATATAATGTAAAAAAAAATTGGTTCCAACAGACCCTTGGGGAACACCACTAGCCACCAGCAGCCAACCAGAAAAGGCTCCCTTTATTCCCACTCTTTGCCTCCTGCCAATCAGCCACCGCTTTATCCATGCTAGAATCTTTCCTGTAAAACCATGGGCTCTTATCTTGTTAAGCAGCCTCATGTGTGGCACCTTGTCAAAGGCCTTCTGAAAATCCAAGTACACAACATCAACCGATTCTCCATTGTCTATCCTGCTTGTTGTTTCTTCAAAGAATTCTAAACAGATTTCTCAGGCAAGATTTTCCCTTGAGGAAACCATGCTGTCTATGGTCTATTTTATCATGTGCCTCCAAGTTCCCTAAGACCTCATCCTTAATAATCAACTCCAACATCTTTCCAATCACTGAGGTCAGACTAACTGGCTTATTGTTTCCTTCCTTCTGCCTCTCTCCATTTTTGAAAAATGGAGAGGTACTTGCAATTTTCCAGTCTTCCAGAACCATTCCAATAGGTAGTGATTCTTGAAAGATCATTAATATGCCTCCACAATCTCTTCAGTCATCTCTTTCAGAACTCTGAGGTGTACACCATCAGATCTTTCAGTTTCCCAAGAACATTCTCTCTAGTTATGGTAACTTCACACACTTCATGACCCCTGACACATGGACCTTCCACCATACAGCTATTGTCTTCCACAGTGAAGACTGATGCAAAATACTTATTCAATTCATCCACCATTTTGCTCTCCCCCATTACT
Organism: Mobula hypostoma; assembly: GCF_963921235.1. Taxonomy (NCBI): domain Eukaryota; kingdom Metazoa; phylum Chordata; class Chondrichthyes; order Myliobatiformes; family Myliobatidae; genus Mobula; species Mobula hypostoma. The sequence goes on from NC_086128.1 coordinate 21,680,176, forward strand.
ACCCCTCCAGCATCAATTTCCAGTGGTCCGATATCCACTCTTGCCTCTCTTTTACCCTTTATGTATCAAAGAAACCTTTGATATCCTCTTTAATATTATTGGCTAGCTTACTTTTGTATGCCATCTTTACCTTAATTACTTTTTTAGTTGACTTCTGTTGGTTTTTAAAAGCTTCCCAATCCTCTAACTTCCCACTGATTTTTGCTCTAGTATATGCCCTCTTTTTGACTTTTATGTTGGCTTTGACTTCTCTTGTTAGCCACAGTTGCATCATCTTTCCTTTAGAATACCTCTTCCTCTTTGGGATGTATATATCCTGTGCCTTCCAAATTGCTTCCAGAAATTCCAGCCATTGCTGCTCTGTCGTCATCCCAGCCAGTGTTCTTTTCCAATCAACTCTGGACAACTCCTCTCCCATGCCTCTATAATTCCCTTTTCTCCTCTGTAATACTGATACATCTGACTTTACTTTCTCCTTCTCAAATTTCAGGGTGAATTCAATCATAATATGATCACTTTCTCCTAAGGGTTCTTTTTACCTGAAGCTCTCTAATCAATTCTGGTTCACTGCACAACACCCAATCCAGAATAGCTGATCCTCTAGTGGGCTCAACCACAAGTAGCTCTAAAAAGCCATCATGTCAGCACCCTAGAAATTCCCCCTCCTGTAATCCAGCACCAACCTGATTTTCCCAATCTACCTGCATATTGAAATCCCCTATGACTATTGTAACAGTGTCCTTTTAGCATGCATTTTCTATCTCCCATTGTAATTTGTAGGCCACATCCTTACTACTGTTTGTTGGTCTATAAACAACTCCCATCAGGGTCATTTAACCCTTGCAGTTCCTTAGCTCTGAAAGGAAGGGAGGAAATAGGCAGGTGAGGAGAAGAGTAGGGGTAAGAGGGTAATCAAAAATATGGCCAGAGCATGTGATTAAAGGACTAATGCAAATTGACAAATAGAATGAGGATATCTTAAGCAAATTAATTTTCAGCCCTTTTGTTTGCACACATTACACTGGTGACCGCACTGCAAATAAGAACAATTCACTGCTGTATTGGGGTTAATGTGAGGCCTCATAAAGATGCATCTGTACAAATACAATCTCAGGGAGAATTCGATACAAGCATGAGTCACTCTATCGACTGCTCAGATGTTGAACTAATCCACCTGATCTGGAGTCAATATTGCATCACCATCAACTATTGTAGCTCCATTATCTGCTTTGTGTATATGTGGCCATGTTCATTTACATCTCAAGCAAATACATTGGTGTCAATAACCTCTTGTTTGCAGCCACACCTGAAGTCCAATTTGCACTGAGCAAGGCTCCATAAAGGTTGATCAGGCAAATAAGAAAATGAAATACTTTTGTGACCTTGGTTAAGAAATACTCATTGCCCCAGAACTGGGGGAACTGCCCATCAATTTATCGCAGGAGAACGCTTTTTTTTGTTCATTTGAAAGGACTAATATGGTCTCAGTTTAATGTCCCTTCTGATGGAGGGCACCTCTTACAAGGCCAGTATTCATTGCCAATTGAGAAGGCAGGGCTGAGCATCTTCTGCTGAGGGGCTGCCATGGTGCTGTTAGGATTTCAACTCAACGATGATGCATTTCAAAGTTCAAAGTAAATTTATTCTCAAAGTACATATATCTCACCACATACTACCCTAAGATTAATTTTCTCAGTCAGAATGGTTTGCAGCTTGTACAGGAATCTGCAGATGGTGATGCTCTGAATCAATCCCTGACTGTGGTGGCCCAGGACATGATGGAGGGTGATGTAGGTGTGAAGGTGGGAATTTGTCTCTACGAGAGATGGGTGGTGGTTACTTTGCATGAGCAGATATATCTGCCGCAGGTCGGCTGATGAGGTCAAGCAGTTATTTCACTCCACTACCTGTTGTAGACTCTTCCTTTAGAACTCAGAAAGCCCAGCCAATGGGATGCCACCGACCCACTCTTGGTAATGTTAAATTCTGATGCTTTTGCGATCCAAAGGTTCTTCAGAAGTCAAGAATGAGGCATAAAACTTGTTGCATACAATCGTTTTGTTAAGTTTTACAAGAGCAAAGAAGGAGAGGAAGAAGAAGCATGCCCTGAGACACAGAAAAGTTCAGCAGACAAAAAACTGGTGTGATCTTCTCATACCAGACTACTGATAACAGATTGTGTTCTGCTGCAAGATATCAGCAAATAGTTGAGATCAAATGGTAAAGGCATTTCCAGAGAAAATTTCACTAAAGATGTTTTCCCTGCACATTCATTCCTAGCAGGAATACATGGGTCTTGAAAACAACAAACACTGAGTCAATCTGCAAAAGTTTTGCTGTCAGTCAGGATCCCTGGGGCATAATTTCCTCTGTGAACCCTTCTGCATCGTCAGGTAGTTGCATCAGCTGTGCTGCTTTTAACATTATTATATCCAGTGCTCATAAATAAGTAATCTCCTTCAAGAAAATTAATTTTGCATACTTATTAATATTAAAGGCTTCAATGGGTGAGGGGTTAGTGCATGGAAATGGTGCTGGTAATAGATCAACTACAACGTTAATGAATAGTGGAATAGCCTCAAGGGGCTGAATGGCCTCCCTGCTTCGATGTCTAATGTTATGTTCTCATGATAGAAGCTTATGTGGAGATTCTGAATAAAAGTCTTCAATTTAAACATTAATTTAAGCAGATCCTTTGTGTAACATAAAATGCTACGATGGAGATATTTGGTAAAGAATGCAAATTTTCCTAATATTTCTACTATCACCTTTTTCTGGCGGTTACTAAGAAACCATACACCCTAAACAGAACAGCAACAAGTTGCTCCATATTATGTGAAGATATTCATTTTATGATAGCTGTTATTTGTCTCAATGCATATTTACCTAAAGTGGGTATGGAAAAATGATTGATTAATTTTGTGAGAGTCATACCAAAATACTTTCATTCCTGTCTTTGAGAAGAACACTTAACAGACTTCTTTCCAAAGCTTTCATCAAAGATGTGTCTGCTTTCATACTCTGCAGCCTTTCACTGAACCCATGACTCACTATAAGCAGTGCCACAGATATATATAATTGTGTGTCTCTCTGTGCATATGTGTGTGCTTACTGACTGTATGTATGTGTGAATCTGTATGTGTCTTATAACTTGTGTGTGTGTGTGCATGTGTGTGTGTGTGTAAGTGTGTGTAAGTGTGTGTTGATGTATTTGTGTATCTCTGTGTGTATTTGTGTCTGTGTAGGTACGTACAGTATGTGCTTACATGTGTAACTGCATGTGTGTGTGTCTGTGTATGTCTGTGTTTGTGTGTGTGAGTACCTGTCTGTACCTGTGTGTGTGAGATTGTGTATGTGTGTGTTTCTGTTTATGTATACAGAAAGTCTGTGTCTGTGTGAAAATGTGTATGTGTGTTTCCATCATGGGATGAAGTTTACCTGTATAAAGGCTTCTTCTTTTGTGCAACTTTTCCACTTGTCTTTTCCTTTGCCCATCTAAAGGTCAACTGCCAAAACTTTTGTTTTGAAGTTTGAAGCCCTCTCTAATGTTCTGAACACATACTGTATCTCTTCGGTAAGGAAGTGCTGCACTGTCTGATCGATGATACATTGGAGACTGCTTTTGCAAATGCTATCTTGAAGAAACACAAATGAGTCTATTGTCTAGTCCACATAACTCTCAACCAGTGACAATAAAAGAGATCATCTCTCATTGTTATCTGTTTGCTGTTTGTGAGGATGCCTTTTCTCTTGTGTGGCAAGAATCTCATGTGTGTTTTATTCACCTTACCTGCCTCTTCTGCTACCTTCAGTGATCTGTGACCATGTTCTCTGGGATCTCTCTATTACAGCACACTGTTGTGGGCAAACTGACTTATAGAATAACTAAAATTCAACAGAACTTTGGGTAAGAAAAGTTTTACAGTGTCCACAATGGAGCTAAGAAAAAAACAATATCTAGATGCGAGATTTCCTTCTGATTTTCAACCTTAAAGAGAACCCTTTGCTTTAGGGTTGGAATTGGCATTGCTGTTGGTCTATTACGTGACAAGATGCAGTGAAAAGCTTTGGTTTGGGCACTATCCAGGCACACCATTCCATACATTGAGGTAGTACAAAAGGAAAATGGAATGTAAAATATTGAGTTACAGTTACAGAGGGAGTGCATTGCAGGGAGACAAATAAAATGCAAGAGTCCATATCTTATCGTATAAGAGGTCCGCTCAAGATTCTGATAATGGTGGAGTAAAAGCAGTCCTTCAGCCTGGTGCTCTCAAGCCTCTTTCTCTTCTGCCCAGCCGGAGGGAGAAGAGAGAATGTCCCAGGTTGGAGGGGAATTTGATTATGTTTGCTGATTTCCCGAAGCAGTGGGAAGCGTAGACAGAGTCAATAGAGTGCAGGTTGAATTCCATGATGGACTGACCTGTAAAAAGGAAGACAGAATGCAGAATAAAGCTGATTCTCATTCTCATTCTGAATGTAGTATCACAGTTACAGTGAAAGTGCAGTGCAGATAGACAAATAGAGCCATGGTGTGTTACCCGGATGTCAGTTTGTTGAACTGTTTTGCAGCCTATCAGTCAGCCTCTGCAGGGTGTTGTACTTCTCTATCTAAACATATCATTGATCTTCCTCTAACAGTTACTACCCTGCTGGTGGAATGAGCCAGAAACAAAGCCTCTAACAAAGCCTTCTGGTTCTTCTCTCTCACCCAGTTGTTTGACTAAAGAACCACTTGCTCGCTTCCTCCTTTTCTGCTCTCTCCTCCCTCAGACTCCCCTCTCCAGGCCTCGGCCCAGTACCTGCAGGGTGAAGGTGGCTGGGAGTACGGGAGGACAAACAAGCTGCTCTTCCCAATCTAACGCGGCTTGACTGGCAGTGCTCTCCCCTCTATATCAAATGGGGTGTGGATTTCGAGACTTGCTACAGGAATTTGAGCGGGTCAGGGAGCATCTGTGGAACGAGAAACAGTTAGCGTTTCAGGTCAAAGACCCTTCATCAGAACTGAGAAGGAGAGAAAGCAAGTTAGTCAAGGTAGCAGAGAAGGTGGGGGAGAGCAATGGGAATTTCTCTGATACAGCTCCTCCCCAGATTATGGTAGAAACATAGACATAGAAACATAGAAAATAGGTGCAGGAGTAGGCCATTCGGCCCTTCGAGCCTGCACCGCCATTTATTATGATCATGGCTGATCATCCAACTCAGAACCCCGCCCCAGCCTTCCCTCCATACCCCCTGACCCCCATAGCCACAAGGGCCATATCTAACTCCCTCTTAAATATAGCCAATGAACTGGCCTCAACAGGTTCCTGTGGCAGAGAATTCCACAGATTCACCACTCTCTGTGTGAAGAAGTTTTTCCTAATCTCGGTCCTAAAAGGCTTCCCCTCTATCCTCAAACTGTGACCCCTTGTTCTGGACTTCCCCAACATCGGGAACAATCTTCCTGCATCTAGCCTGTCCAATCCCTTTAGGATCTTATACGTTTCAATCAGATCCCCCCTCAATCTTCTAAATTCCAACAAGTACAAGCCCAATTCATCCAGTCTTTCTTCATATGAAAAGTCTTTCTTCAGGTAGGATTCCTTCCCTGTGAACCGTCTGTAACCTAAACACTTCACAAGTCGTAAGTGAGGCCACCAACCAAGGTGGCAGAGTCGGATTTGAAATTGATTTATTATGGCACACGTACCAAGATCCAGTGAAAAGCTTGTCATGCATACTGTTCATACAGATCAAATTGTTACACAGTGCTTTGAGAGAGTACCAGGTAAAACAATATCAGAATGCAGAACAAATGTTACAGTTACAGAAAAACTGCAGTGTAGGTGAACGATAAGGTGTAAGGTTATAACGAAGTAGACTGTGAGAGCGCATCTTGTGATAGGATGACGTTCACACCCAGGAGCGTGAAGCTTTCAACCCTCTCAATCTCAGCACCATTAACGTAGACAGGAGCATTCGCAACGCTCCCCCCTTTCTGAAGGGTTTTGTTCTGCTGACATTCTAGAAGATCCCTCTCCTCCACTCTCCTCACTAGTCTTTCAAACATTCTTTCAATTGTATAGGCTGCATGTCAGACCTTTGTAAGTTCGGGAGGATTAAAACAATATGTCAGTTAAGGGGCAGTTAAATTCAGATTGTGCGATGTCTGACTTACTGAATGTTTTTATTTCAGATTTCCAGCATGTGCAGCTTTTGTTTTGAGTTCCAGGCATCCGATCTGGGTTGGCAGCTCTGGGAGAGTGCCAGCTTTGCCCCAGAGCTAGTCTGCCACGGGCATGTCCGCCTCACCAGGTGGATGTAAACAGCCACGTGGGCAATTTCCCAGCCACGTGGGCAATTTCCCAGCCACGCGACGCCTCCAACGCAGCACCATGCAGGGAGGCGATCCCAACCTATGGCTTTTACGGAGGGAGGTGGAGAGGTTCGTGGAACCCTGGACATTTGTGGCACAGCGGGCCATACGATGTGCTTTCCTGTGCTGAGTAAGGGTCACCAAGCCTCATCCCGCTTTGTAAATCTGGAATGAGAGCTTGGCAGGATAGGGCATTTCAGATAGATCTGTAAGTATCCTTAAACCTAGGATATAGAATAGTACAGCTCAGATACAGGCCCCTCAGCTTACCAGGTCAATGCTGAACATGGTGCTGAATTAAGTCCCTTCTGCCTGCACATGATCCATGGCTTCACACCCTTCCTGTACTGCACAAGACTTAAAATGCTGGGTGGGTTTCTGCCTCCCTGCTGCAGGTTGCAAGCTCAAGCTGGATGAGAAAGATTCTTCTCAATTCCCCTGAAATCCTTCTACCAGCTGCTTTACATCCGTATTCTTTGATTATTGATAGCTCAAGCAATAGCTTCAATCCAATTTATGTGTGCCCTTCTTTATTTTATACAGTATAATTCAGTTGTACGGGTAGTTCTGTTATAATGTGACTCCATTTGCTGCATATTCATATGTCTATCTAACTACCTGTTGAATGTCACTATCACATCTGCCTCCACCACTACCCCTGGCAGCCTGCCCCAGACATTCACCAGTTCTGTTATAATATACGTCTCCCTAATGCAAATTGGTTATAAGCTGATTGATGCATTAGGCAACACTATTTGCATTATGCAGACCACATTTGTTTATAGCGTGATCAGAAAAATCTTTTTAAACCTATGCTTTGGAAAACTGAAGCCTAGTAACTAAATTGATTTATTATTTCACATATACTGAGGTACAGTGAAAAATTTGCCATCCATACAGATCATTTCAGCACATCAGTGCACTGAGACAGTACAAGGAACAAGCAGATACCGAATGCTGATGAAGAGTTACAGTTACAGAGAAAGTGCAGAGCAGATAGACAATAAGGCGCAAGGGCCATAACAAAGTAGACTGTGAGTCTGTTCCGTTATAATGGGACTTTCCAAAACATGAGGTTTCTTAGGAACATAACTACTGCACTCTGGCAGCACTACCTGTATCTCTTGTCAGTAAATGAAGATCAAAATACTGGAAATCTGAGATTAAAAGATAACATGCTGGAAATACTCAACAGACCGGGTAGCATCTGCCCTGGAGGAAACAACCCTAGCCTCATAATTGCCGTTCTCCAACACCAGCAGTGTACTTGTAAATCTCAAAGTTCAAAGTACATTTAGCATTCTGACCTCTGCAAGGGACTGGCAGCTGTTGGTGGACCTCGAAGGGCAGCTGAAGTTCCCCAACCATATCGCAGCCACCACCCTGCGACCAGACATTGTCCTAGTCTACCAAGCAAGTGGTGCTGCTGGAGCTGACAGTCCCATGGGAAGATAACTTGGAAGAGGCCTTTGAAAGGAAGATCTCCAAGTACGCAGGACTGGTCAGCAACTGTCAACAGGCCGAATGGAGAGCGAGGTGTCTCCCAGTGGAGGTTGGCTGTAGGGGATTCGTAGCCCGTTCTTTAGTTAGAGCCTTCAGCATTTTGGGCATCAAGGGAGAGAGGAAGAGGAGAGCCATCCGCAGTACCACCGATGCGGCAGAGAGGACCTCAAGATGGCTGTGGCTCAAAAGAGGGGAGCTATGGAGTCATAAGTAGCTAGCCATCTGGACACAAGCTGGGGTCTGATCAGCCCCGGCTGGGCCACCTGGAGGAGGTTGTATAATGTTGAAAGACCCGAAACACCCGATGATTCCAGGAACATCACTGAAGATGTGTCCAGAAGCATCAATAGATGTATGTACACAGCACTATCAAAGTATGTATATATTATACAACCTTGAGATTCATCTTCTAACAGGCAGCCACAAACAAAGAAACCCAAATGAACCCATTAAAAAAAAGAAGACTGTCAGAGAAAAAAAGGACAAATCATGCAAACAATGCAAGCAAGTAGCATTTTGAACTGAGGTTCACAAAAAGAGTCCGTCTATAGACCCCTAGTTCAGTGCAGAGTGGAGCAGCCAGCTGAACCGCCCTGTCCCTCTCCTCAGACCCTAAAACCTTGATCTTGGAACCTTCTCAAGTGCAGACACAACCTGCCTGTAATCTGGTGAGCAGAACTACACAAGGTACTCCTGCTGTGTTACATACAAAAGCAAAATTCTACAGATGCTGGAAATCTGAAACAAAAACAGAAAATGCTTGGAATACTCAGCAGGCCAGGCAGCATCTGAGGAGAGAGGAACCATGAATAGTTTGGTTTGGTAACCATTCAGCGGAACTGGGAATAGTTGGAGGGAAAATTAATTTAAAATTGCAAAGAAAATAGGGGGAAGGGGTGGGAGGAGGGTAGAGAGATCAAAAAGAAAGGTACATCATGAGATTGAGATGTGAGGAAGCGAGAGAGTGAGTAATGCAAGTAGTGGCGGCGCTGGCTGAGAGTGGATGGTAAAGGCTTGTGAGCAACAAAAGGTGGCCTGAGGGACATGTAAATAGGATTACCCTACTCTCGAACCCATCTCACCCTTCCCTCCCACATAGCCCTCCATTTTCTATCATCCATGTGCCTATCTAAGAGGCTCTTAAATGGCCCTAATCTACCTGCCTCTACCACCACCCCTGGCAGTGCATGGCCTGCATGGCCTGCATAGGCAGGCACCTCCCAGTCACTATCCAGCTGACAGAAATCACCTGCCACTCATTTCCAACTCATCACCTGCAACCTATTTAAACCCAGCTCTCATCCACCATCCTTGCTCACTCATCGAACCAGTTGCTCCTAGCCTTCAGTTACCTTGTTGTCTGTGGTGTTCTCTCTCGTTTTGTGGCCCCTTGTGGCTCGTTATTTTGCAGGTTATTATTAAAGTTATTGTTCCCACTGAATGGTTTCTGCCACCTCTCTGCTTTTGGATCAAGCCTCCTCTACATTTCCTGACGGGCAGCGGGTTCCATGCATCAACCACATCCTGTGTAAAGAACTTACCTCCATCATCCCCCCCCCAAACTTTCTTCCAATTACCTTAAAATTATGTCCTTTCATATTAGCCATTTCCACCCAGAGAAAAAGGTGCTGCTAGCTATCCACTCTACCTATGCCTCTTATCAACTTGTACACCTCCATCAAGTCATCTCTCATCACTCTTTACTCCAGAGAGAAAAGCCCTAGCTTGCTCAGCCTTTCCTCATAGGGCCTGCTGTCTAATTCAGACAGCATCCTGGTAAATCTCCTCTACATCCTCTCTAACACTTCCACATCCTTCCTATAATGTGGTGACCTGAACTGAACACAGAGAAGCTGAACGATTTGATAGAGCAGAAGAGGGGTGACACAGTAGTTTAGGGGATGGCGAGGTAACTTCGGGGTGACACGGTTACGTAGTGGTTAGCATAACGCTATTACAGCACCAGCGACTCAGGTTCAATTCCACCAATACCTACAATGAGTTTGTATATTCTCCCGTGTTTGTGTGGGCTTCCTTTGGAGGCTCCAGTTTCCTCCCACATTTCAAAGGCATATAGTTGGTAGGTTAATTAATCATATGGATGTAACTGGGCAGCTCAGGCTCATTGGGCTAGAAGGGCCTGATACTGCACTGCATCTCAAAAGAAAGAAAAAAATCGAAGTTCTGGTAATGTGAGATAAAAGGCATGAAAGGCTCTTATTTTGAAATTGTGGAATTCAATGTTGAGGGCTTCAACCTCTCTGGTCAGAGGATAAGGTGTTTACACTGAGCATCTTTGAAACACAAAGACGAAGAGCGGTGGAGAATTAAAGAGATGGACAAATGGAAGCTTATTGTGAGCGCTGAATGGAAGACAGATCAGTGCAGCACAAGAAGAGATACAAGTGGATCTCTGCTTCACCTGGAAGAAGCGTTTGGGTCACTGGATGGTGGGAAGGGAAAAGGTAGGACAACAGGCGCTGTACCTCCTGTGGTTTGTGGGAAAGTGTTATGATAAGGCAAGGGGCCAGTGCAGATGGAAGAGTGGAGCAGACAGTCCCCTCAGAATGCCGAATATCTAGGGCAAGTTTATTGACACAGAGTGTTGGGTGCCTGGATCGGGCTTCCAGGGGTGGTGGTGGAAGATATTACAGAAGTGCTTAGGGGGCTCTTAGAAAGGCACATGAATAGGCAGATAATGGAGGGGCATGGACATTGTGTAGGCAGAATGGATTTGTTTAATAGAACATAGATTACGAGCACAGTGCAGGCCCTTCAGCCCAAGATGTGACAACTGTTTAACCTACTCTACAATCAATCTAACCCTCCCCTCCAACATAGCCTCCATTTTTCTATTATCCATGTGCCTAATAGAACATAGAACACTACAGCACAGTTAGGCATTTACTCGTGAATTTAATTGGTTCAGCAGAACATTGTGGGGCAAAAAGGCTGTTCCTGTACTATACTGTTCCATGTCCTATGTCCTTTCCTACTGTTCCAGTAACACCTCCCTTCTCTTAAATTCTCTGGCTCTACCTATAAGGGTAGGCATCCTCTGTGTGTTTTTAATCATCTTGTGTGCTTGCCCGGTTACCGTCAGGGATCTGTGCTTCAGGATCCCTCTGTTCCTCCATACTGTTCAGTATCCCACCGTTTACTGGACAGCTCCTTGTAAACTCTAATGAGTGGGTGCCTCAGGGTGACGTGACCTATAAGACAATCACAGACTTTGGAAGAGAAAAGGAAGGTCACAAGAATGGATTGTTTGAGAAGAGGTTGATGGGGAAAGAGTTGGGACTTGAGGAGAGAGAATCATTCACAATGTCCGCTGACACAGGGGCAAGGGCAGCAGATGGGTGGAAACTGGAGTTGTGTGGGTCTGGTGGACAAGGCACAATCTGAATCATGCTATCTCTTGCAGCAACCCTCAAGCAGGAGGTACAGAAGCCTGAAGACCCCCACCACCAGGTTCAAGAACAGCTACTTCCCTTCAACCATTCAGCTCTTGAACCAAACAGCACAACCCTGATCACCAGTTCAGTTTATATACGAGTTACAAGTACATAGGTTTTAACTTCTATACAGATATATACAGTATACTTTATGATGCAACTACTATAAAGACATAGTAAATTTTAAATTGTGTCATTTGGGCCTAAAGACTTAATCAATGTGGAGGATTTCTTCCTCTTGTGCTTGACAAATGAGAATTGTGGCTGTATTACAATATCAGGTTCTGGGCTCTCCTCCGTGGTGGTTGACTCCAGGAGTGCAGGAAGTGATCCTGACCGCTCTAGCCACCTTTCTTTTCAAACAATTGACTCTGCTCTCCTCAACTGATCGATATGTCATCTCCAGTTCTGTCCTTAATCTTCCCAAGTACCCACTTTTGATCACCTCTGTAGTCCTTCGTCAGGACTGCTTGTGAAGAAGTGAAACATCAAACCTCCTTGTTTAAGGAGCCCTCAATTTGTCTCAGCTGTTTGTCCTGCATACTCCTTCTGAGGTTGGGTTTGAGGAGATCCAAGCATGAACACAAGGAACAACACAGGAACGGCATGGCTAGTGAGATGTTGGTTGTGGAGTGTGCTGCATTGCGATATGCCAGGAGGAAATTGGAGAGTTACTGATTCAGTGACAGTGTTGTGTGTTCTGCTGACATTGATTGCAGTGCTTTCTTTAGACACTGGACAAACCTTCCCGCCAAGCCATTTGTAGCTGGGTTGTACAGTGCACATGTAATATGTCTTATTCCATTCATTTTAGGAATAACTGAAACTGTCCCTCAACAAACCGTGGTCCATTCTCACTGACTGTGTTCTGGAACACCAGTCCCTGAGAAGAGTTTTCTCAACACATCAACAGTGTGCAAGGCTGTTTACTGGAGGCTATTGGTTACACCTCTGTCCACTTTGTAGCTGTATCCACTACTACCAAGAAATTTGTGCCCGTGAATGGTCCAACAAAATCCACATGAATCCTCTGCCAGGACAATGCAGGCCATTCCCTGGGATGGAGAGGTACTGCTCTTTGCATCTTCTGGATGTGTTGGCATCCCAGACACTGCACGGCAAGCTGCTCCACCTGCTGATCTGCCCCAGGCCACCAGACAGAGCTTTGAGCCAATGCTTTCATTTGAGCACACCCAGATGACAGGCATGTAGCTCCTTCAATACTTTAGCTCTCAGCTTAGATTGTAGAATAACTCTCAATTCCCACACAAGGCAACCTTTCCCATACAAGCACAGGTTGAAACATTTTACACCCCAAACCAGACTCGAGGCCTCTCTGTCAATCTGTGTGTAATTTTTCTCTGTGGCTGCAAAGAAATGTGATACAAGGGCTATGGGGTGTTCACTTCCTTCACTCATAACATGTGACATGACTGCTCCTATACCATAAGCCTTAGGCAAGGTATTGCAGGCAAGCTTCACTAGACAATATAAATCATAATGGGTGAGTACAGTGTCTATCATCACTATTTCATTTGTCTTTTGGGAAGCCACCTCACACTGCTTTGTCCATTGCCATTTCTTCCCGACCTGTAGTGATGAGTTCAAGGGGTGGAGCACAGTTGCCAGGTTTGGCAGGAACCTGTTATAGTGATTGACAAATCCTGAAAAGAACCACAACTGTGACATGGCCTTTGGCCTTGGGGCATCCAGCGCTGCTTGAATTTTCTCAGCACACTTGTGTAATCCTTGGGCATGAATCTTCTCAGGGACTGTATGTGGTGCTTGGTTTGAAAAATTCAAACTTGTTGCATTGTGCTTTAAGCCCATAATTTTCTAATCTTTTTTACACTGTTTTGAGATATTGGAGATGTTCTTTGTCATCCTTACCAGCAACAATGATGTCATCCAACTAACACTGAGAGCCTGGGCAGTCTTGCAACCCCTGGTCCCTCGCTTTCTGCCAAAGTGCTGGTGCAGATGTTGCTCCAAAATAACCCTGTTATAGTGATGAAGTCCTTTGTGAGTGTTTATGGTGAGAAACAATTTGGACTTTTCTTCCATCTCCATCTGTAGGCAGGCCTCAGCTAAGTCCACTTTGCTGAAGTGTTTCCCTCCAGAAACATTTGCAATGATATTCTCTGTCCTAGGCAGAGAGTATTGATCTACTTTTAGTATTAGGTTGATGGTGACCTTAAAATCACATTAGATCCTGACAGACCCATCCTTCTTAGTCACTGGGACCACTGGCATTGCCCATGGGCTCCGTTCAACCTTGGAAATAATTTCTTCAGCCTCCATGCAATCTAACTCACTGGCTACTTTATCACGGATGGTATAAAAACTTTGATGTAGCATTTTCATTTAGCACTAATTTACCCTCGATATGTTTGCGTTTTCCAATGCCATCTTTGAACACTGCTGTGGCATCATCCAGTATTTTTCTTAATTTGCTTTCAGTTGACTCTTTTGCGGGGATGTGGCATGCAAATGGTGGATGGATCTCCAATCAGATTGTAGTTGTCTCAGCCCCAATCACGGCCCCACAATGCCGGCCCTCCTGTTTTTACTATATACAAGTCCAGTGTGGCCTTTTGGTTGTTGCATTTCACAGTTACAAATGTCATTCTCATAGGAGTTTTCTTTTCTCTTTTTTCTTTTCTATTCCCATAGGAGTTGGATATCTGCAGGCTTCAGTTCAGTGTCTTTGAAATACCATTCAAACTCACTTTGTGGAATGACTGAAACAGCTAAGCCAGTGTTCCGTTCTAATTGAAAGATAAACAAGGGGCACCCGCTTACTTCATTTCACTTACAATGTGGTGGTGTGATGACATATGCCATTCACATCCTTTTACATATAACCAGTAATGAATTATGTAAACAACAAAGAATGCTTAATCAAATAATATATTTACATATTACTGAAAAATGAAGTACAAATCACCTGTGATGCTGCTGCAAGTACGTTTTTCATTGTACTTATGCACAGATGTACTTGTGACAATAAACTTGACTTTGAACTTGACTTGAAGCAGGCATAAGGAGAGAAATTAGAAGATGTTCCTTCCCTCCTTTTCTCTCCACCTCCAGGTCAGACCTCCTGGAGCGAGGGGAGCAGGGGAGGGGAAAGGAGGGAAGTGGCGGATTGAAAGCACTCAAACTTAGTGACATTGGTCCTTACACTTGTTACTGGAAGTAATTTGTTATGAGCTTATTATTGTCACATGTACGAAGATGGACTGAAAAACTTTGGTTTGCGTGCCATCCAGACAGACCATTCCATACTTAAGTACTTCAAGATTGAGAGAGATGATAACTAATAATTGGTCTGTTATTGCCGCACGTACCATGATAAGTGTGTTTTGCATACAATCTATCCCGATCATTTCATTGCATCGGTACATTGAGATAATACAAGAGAAAAGCAACAACAAAGTGTTACAGCTGCAGAGAAAGCGCAGTGGCTGACAGGTAGATTGTGAGGTCAAGACTCCATCTTATTGTACATAATGTGGGAGAGGGCTTTAAGGTGTACCATCAACGGCAGCAGTAAGCAATCTTTGGCGACACCATCGTGCTGCCTTTCGTGGGAGCTTGTCACGCAAGTTCATCTGTACGTTTGTAGCAGTGACTGTTCTTCCCTGGGTGTAAGGCACCCTGGGGTGTCCTGAGGTTGTGAAGTGTATTTCATGTGGGTTGCCAGTGACCGCCAGGCAGCCAGGCGAAGAGAGTGGAGTGAGGGAAATACAGAGAGGGAGACAGAGTAAAGAAGCTCTCCGAGAGGTCCGGGCAGAGAGAAACTACAGACAAAGAAGAATATTATGTTATAAATTGATTTTCTCTGCTGATACAGGAGATTGGTTATATAAGGAAGTACGCCTTGTATTGGGTGAAAGTAAATGAAGGGAAGTATTAGTGAGGAGATGGGTTCAGAGTCAGGATTTGTTAGAGGATGTGATAACAGATAAACATGTAACATAGTCATGTGTATTCTTAATACGCACACGTGTGCACAATGATAGAAAAGTCTGAAGCGAGTCAAGAGTATTGGAGAAACAGTGAGAATTCAATGAATACACTCTGGAAGGATTGGGAGTGAAGGAGTGAGAGAGGCAAGTGACAATGAAAGGAGCGAGAGAGAGCCAGGCTGCTGGAGTCAGCCACAATTCATAAAGTGCGCACAGCAACTTGTTATGGAATTTTTTATTCAAGAGCAATAGCTCGTTATTGAAGGAATACTTTATTCAATCCTAAGAGCATTCCCTGTAGTTTGCAGGACCGTCAGCTCAGGGTCTGAGTTCCTACCGGTCTTTCGGGAATCTCCTTCTACGCGCTCCAATGGTCAGCGTTTCTTACTTGGGCCTTACGAGTAGTCTGTGTGCAAAGCTGGGAGATTTGAAGGGGCTTTAGCATGGCATCTGCTTTCACTAAGGTATTGTTTGGTAGATGGCGTGAACCAGGTCAGCGTGAGAACCCCATGAACAGCCAGGTGAGCGAGAAAAAGCCCGGCTTCCTTGGCGCGCCTTTAATGGGACAACCGCTGGGGAAGTGGTTTGACTTCTCCACCTCTGAGGCAGCTGGCCGATCTCCTCCCCACACGGGTTATGAGACGTCCAGTTGCCACAGAAAGAGGAATGCCCGGCCGACACGGCGTCCCAACCCACCTGAGCCCTCGAGCCCGTGCGCGGTCGAGCAGCCGGACCTGACGGTCTGCGCAACTGGAATACCTGCTGCAGAGAGTGCAAGTTGCAACCCCTGTGACAATATCGCAAACAGGAAGTCTGTAGGTTGGAGGTGTGAGTCACCGTCGTTTTTTTTATTTTCCTGGTGCCAGGTTGTACATAAACCTGCAGTAAGAGGAAGCAATGCTCTAAATGCTGTCTGAATCTATTTTTCCACTGGCAATGTTCGCTTTTATTGCACAGTGCATGGTATCTCTGTGCCCTCCCCTTTCCTTACCTCCACGCCCTCCCCTGGGCTCCGCTGATTAATTAACCTGCCAGTGGCCTTCCTTCTTGTGGTCGCAACCGAGCGAGTAAAGGTTGGGGCTTTGGTTTTTCCCTGACCTGATTCACAAGCTAAGCTCTCTGCACTCTACTGCAAACAAGCAGTTAAGGCAGTGCTTGATCTGCAGAAGGTTGCTCGCCTGGATTTCTTTGAACTGTGCAGTGACTCCTCCTGCTCGGGCTGGATAGTAGATGCTGCACTGCAGTGTGAAACAAGACCCGGATCCAGACACATAGTGCTAGGGGTAAGGGTGCGGGTTGATGGTGAGGAGGTGGCGGGAGGGGGAAGCTCCCTGGCTTCTGCTGCCCATTAGGAAGGTGAGCGCTTCGGAAGGAGCGTGGTGCGCGGCCACGGCCGCGAGGTCACATCTTCAGCCCGACCACCGGGGGAAAGGAAGCGACGCGAGCCACGCTGGGTTTCGCTGAGCGTGCGTGCAGAGGCTGTGCATATGGGTAAAAGGAGAGCTGCTGCGGGACCTCGGGGCTGAACCCGGACAGTAAGCAGTTAGTTAAACGATTAGCCTGCCTGTGAGAGAAGAGGGAGGGAGAGATAGAGAGAGAGAGAGAGGGGTGAGAGAGCGCTGCCTGCCGCGGCTGCAGACGTTCCACAGAGCTGGTGTCTGCCCGCAGTCCGGTAACTTGCTGGCTTTTGTTAATTGAGAGCTTCTCTTCGGTGGTTTCCACCTTTATGTCTGAACACGGTGCGTTTGGAAACCAGTCTGCTCGAACTTCCCAATCCTGGCACCGCGTTTTTTTTTATTATGGTGCGGGATGTAAGTTTAAAGAACTGAGTTGCATTGAGACCTTCGCACAACACATTGGTGCTGTCCAATCCCTCAACCATGCTCATTCAGGTGTACCTTAAGGCGGTTTTTCTGCTCTTTAAGGTCTGACTTCAAGACTGTAGACTCTTTGGCCAGAGTGCGCATCACAGCGCGGCCTGATTCTCTTTTCCGATGACCAGGAGCACAACTGCGGTATGGGCTAGCTCGGAAAAGGAGGGATGTTTTCTTTCCCTGAAGGGCATTGGTCAGCTCAAATAGGTTTTCAAAACAACTCGCCAGTTTCCTGCTCGCTGCCGCACGGGACGAACTTTAATTCCAAATTATTTCCTCAACTGAATCTGAATTCAGGGATTCCCATGGGAGGATCGAACTCCCCATTCCCCGTGAATGGCCTAAGCCTCAGCGTGGCTGGACTGTAGACGGAAGAACTGTGCCACTCCACCCATGGAGTACAGCCTGGGCTCCCCCCCCCCCCCCAACTGGTAGCGCCGGGGTGGACTGCCTGGAGATGTTCCGGAGTATGTCCGTGCCCGGGTAACCGTGAACAGGGAGCACGCAGCGTTCACGGGTGTCATGGAGGTGTTCCGGGACCGTTAGGCACCGCAAGAGTTAAATGCCATCCATGATAGGGATGGAAATATTTTAATTTAATTTAGTTCGTGTTAGTAATTGTATTAGTCACTGTTACTGTACCTATTGTATCTGTGTTTGTTGTAGTATGTAGAATGTGATTTGTTGTAAACGTATTTTTGTTATAAAAAAAACTGGGGTCGTTCCAAAAGGGCTTGATAGGGTATTGTTAGTTGATTATTTACTATTATATGGTTTATTATTTACACATGTATCGAGATACAGTAAAAAGCTTTGAGTATCTTCCAGACAGATCATTCCGTGCATAAGTGTATCAAGGTAGTAAAAAGGAAACCAAGATGCAGAATGAAGTGTAACAGTTACAAAGAAAGTGCAGGTAGGCAAGAAGGTGCAAGATTACGAGAGAGATTAGGAAACCAGGAGTTCATCTTGTGTTCAAGAGTGTGTTAACCGTGGGCCGGGAGCTGTCCCTGAGCCTGGTGGCACGTGTTCTTAAGCTTTTGTATCTCTGAGAGGGGAGAAGAGAGAGCGTCCCGGTATGGGGGGGGGGTCCTTGATTATGTTGGCTGCTTTCCTGGGCAGCTGGAAGTGTAGACAGAGTCGATGAACTATGTTGTTTTCAGTTTTTTGCAGTTTCAGGCAGGACAAATGCTGTAATGCATCCAGATAGGATGCTCTCTGTGGTGGATCTGTAAAACTGGTGAGGGTCAAGGGGGATGTGCTGAATCTCCTTAGCTTTCCGAGGAAGTGAGGTGCTGGTGGGCTTTCTTGACCATAGCGTCCGCATGGCTGGATGCACAGAACCAGGTGCATCCAGATACGGGATGTTCCCAAAGCAGAAGTTAGGAATTAGATAAACCCGATGAGGAATTTAGTAGAAACTGAATTCCTACTGGGGAGGGGCATGGGAGAAGATCTCACAGTCTACCCCGCTCCCGTCCCCACCCCGCCCTCTTTGCTTTGGATGCAATGCAAGAGCTTTCGGCCTTTTCTGCTCCTGAAGTGACAGCCGTATCCCATTGCGTGAAGGGGGGGGTGGTAGGGTCGGCCGTCGGAAGGGAATCCTGTCCCCTATGAATCCGCCAAACTTTGCGTTGGCAAGGCCCGGGAGCTATTTGCACCTCCAGCGCCACTCAGGTCTGTGCTTCAAGACAGAGGAGGCTCACGGGCAGGCGGTGAATTACAGGGGCTGTGAGGGTGGCGGTGTTGTCGGTGTCTTAGGTGCCAAGTGACCTGGCAGCAGCAAGTAGCTCCGACACAACGCAGCGCTGCTGGAGGCTGGGACGCTGGTGCAGAGACTGTCATCTGAGCTCTCCCTCTCTCTCCTCACCCCCCTGTAGGTGTTCCCTGCTGGAGCCAGCCCCCCGAGGAAGCGCCGATGGACGGGAAAGCGTGGACCACCCTGAGTCCCGATGAGTTCGCTCAGCTTCACCAGTACATTGAGTGTGAGTAGGACCCGGGATCCAGTGAAAACGGTCCCGTGCATCACAATGGGTCGATGTGGGCGGAGCATGCTGCCGGAGGGAGGAGGAGGAGGAGGAAGGTAGGGCAGGGGAGTATGAGGGGGACGCCCACCCCGCCTTGGCGTCTCAGCGCGTCGGGTCGAGCCTACCCCCTACCTGTCCCAAGCCCGGTCAACCTTCGAGTTCGAGGCAGAGTCCCGTGGTGCGCGGGTACCGAAGGGTTGGGCAAGGGGCACCGTTATCACGCGGTACCTCCAACAATCGGTGCTCAGCCTGGGAGCTGCGGCTAAGTGGTGGTGCGGTCAGTATAACATTACAGGTCCTCAGTACAGAGAGGTGAGTGTGCGTTAATTCGTGAGTCGGTTTGTGTTTATGTGTATGAATGTGTGAGTTTGTGATGTGTGTGAATATGTGCTTATATATTTGTATGCGCTGGCGTTGCATATGTACAAGTGTATGTAAACTGCATGTGTGAGTGTGTTGTGGATGTTTGTGGTGCAAATATGTGTGCATGTGTGTGTCTATGTGTGTACACATTTGTTGCCTGTATAGTACAGGCATGGTCAGATCTTCCACATTGTCCTGCTAACAGCTTAATTTTAAACCGACCGGAGTAGCAACTTCAGGCCTTGTGAGCACTCATTTGTTTGAGACTGTTCCATGTTGATGTTGCCATAGTACCTACAGGATAGGAGCTGTCGTTGCCATGGAGTCTGTAATTACTCAGTCTCTACACGACCCTTCAGACTTCAGTCCCAGACACTCACTCAGCTCTTTGTTCAAATAATGAACCCAGCTCACACTTCTCAGCTCCCTGCTTCAAACTTCCTTAGATCTGCAGTTTCTGTTTGAATGCCTTTGATCACCATGTGATTATATCAATGCATGCCCACTGATCACTTACTTGCTTGGGGTTACTGTTCTATCTCAAGCTGTCTTTGGCCAGACTGTTTAAGCATAGTTCATCATGGGCCACAACATGATACCAAGCCCAATCGTGCTTGTGATTCATGGGACAGGGAAAATTTCCACTTTCGAGCTTGCTGTCTCCCACTGCGTAAACCTACTCTGCTTGGGAGCAGTCCCAATTTTTACCAAAGGCGGACATGAGCCTCATTGGGGAGCATTGGAACAAAATGAGCAGAGACAGGGACCTGTTACAAACGTCAGGGCAAGCTCATGAGGGAGGGAAGAGGGCAGACTAACAAGGAATGAATTGCACAGGGGTGGGGGACAAGGAGCAGAACTGCAAAAGGGAAGGAAGCGGATGAACTGCCAATGGCAAAAGTGGGGAGCAACAACATCTGACTAGTGGGAGTCTTTTAATAGAGTTAGTGAGAGTTCATAGCCAACATAATTCAGAAATGAAAGGCAAAAATTAGGGAACCTAGGATATTGAAGGTTTGATCAGGCTTTACATCAGCATTACTGTCTGGTTCAGTGCAGCATCCTCTCACAGCACACAAAAACTACAGCAAGCTGTCAGGTCTGCTGAAAACATCATTGGCTGCAGTCTGCTATCACTGCAGGACTTGCACATGTTCAGGACAAAGAAGTGGACAGGAAAAAATCATTGCAAATACTACCCACCCTGCAAACTGCCTTTTCCAAAATCTCCCTTCTGCAAGGTGCTATAGGGCGGTTAAAACACAAACTTCACATCATTCTTAAAGTTTTCTTTCCCCTTTTGGTTAATCTGATCAACCATTCTAGTTAGCACCACTCCGCTCCCCTCTATCTATTATCCCAGATACTGCACTGTAAACTCTTTAAACCTCTTTTTATAATGCTGTTTAAATTGTAAATACAAGATGGTATTTATGCCCATTCTATTCCCTATCCATACTTCAATCTCTAACTTTATTTTTATATAATGCTTTATAATTGTTGAATATCGTCTTTTGTTGAATGCCATGCCAACATACCACAGCAAATTGCTGATACATGTAAATACATGGTGAATAAGTTGGATCTTTGATCCTTGAAATAAAAGGAAGCATATGACAATAAAGTCAACTGAACATGAATGAGTCTGGCTCGGAAGTTGAATGCTGTGTTGGCGGATGCAACTTAATCCCAACAATTGTAAGGTGGTAAATTGGTTTATTATTGTTGCATGTACCAAGATACAGTGATAATCATTGTTTTACGTGTCATCCATACAGATCATATAACCATATAACAATTACAGCATGGAAACAGGCCATCTCGGCCCTTCTAGTCCGTGCCGAACTCTTACTCTCACCAAGTCCCACTGACCTGCACTTGATCCGTAACCCTCCATTCCTTTCCTGTCCATATATCTATCCAATTTAACTTTAAATGACAACATCGAACCTGCCTCAACCACTTCTGCTGGAAGCTCGTTCCACACAGCTACCACTCTCTGAGTAAAGAAGTTCCTCCTCATGTTACCCCTAAACTTTCGCCCTTTAACTCTCAATTCATGTCCTCTTGTTTGATTCTCCCCTACTCTCAATGGAAAAAGCCTATCCACGTCAACTCTATCAATCCCCCTCATAATTTTAAACACCTCTATCGAGTCCCCTCTCAACCTTCTACGCTCCAAAGAATAGAGACCTAACTTGTTCAACCTTTCTCTGTAACTTAGGAGATGAAACCCAGGCAACATTTCAGTAAACCTCCTCTGTACTCTCTCGATTTTATTGACATCTTTCTTATAATTCGGTGACCAGATCTGTACACAATACTTCAGATTTGGCCTTACCAATGCCGTACAATTTCAACATTACATCCCAACTCCTATACTCAATGCTCTGATTAATAAAGGCCAGCATACCACCGTATCCACATGAGATTCCACCTTCAGGGAACTATGCACCATTATTCCTAGATCCCTCTGTTCTACAGCATTCTTCAATGCCCTACCATTTACCATGTATGTCCTATTTTGATCAGTCCTACCAAAATGTAGCACCTCACATTTTTCAGCATTAAACTCCATCTGCCATCTTTCAGCCCACTCTTCTAACTGGCCCAAATCTCTCTGCAAGCTTTGAAAACCTATTTCATTATCCACAACGCCACCTATCTTAGTATCATCTGCATACTTACTAATCCAATTTACCACCCCATCATCCAGATCATTAATATATATGATAAATAACATTGGACCCAGTACAGATCCCTGAGGCACACCGCTACACACCGTCCTCCAATCTGACAAACAGTTATCCACCACTACTCTCTGGCGTCTCCCATCCAGCCACTGCTGAATCCATTTTACTACTTCGATATTAATGCTTAACGATTGAATCTTCCTAACTAACCTTCCATGTGGAACCTTGTCAAAGGCCTTACTGAAATCCATATAGACAACATCCACTGCTTTACCCTCGTCAAGTTTTCTAGTAACCTCATCAAAAAATTCAATAAGATATGTCAAACATGACCTTCCACGCACAAATCCATGTTGACTGTTCCTAATCAGACCCTGTCTATCCAGATAATTATATATACCATCTCTAAGAATACTTTCCATCAATTTACCCACCACTGACGTCAAACTCAGAGGCCGATAATTGCTAGGTTTACTCTTAGAACCCTTTTTAAACAATGGAACCACATGAGCAATACGCCAATCCTCCAGCACCATCCCTGTTTCTAATGACATTTGAAATATTTCTGTCAGAGCCCCTGCTATTTCCACACTAACTTCCCTCAAGGTCCTAGGGAATATCTTGTCCAGACCCGGAGACTTATCCACTTTTATATTCCTTAAAAGCGTCAGTACCTCCTCTTCTTTAATCATCATACTTTCCATAACTACCCTTCTTGTTTCCTTTACCTTACACAATTCAATATCCTTCTCCTTAGTGAATACCAAAGAAAAGAATTCTCCATAATTATATTAAAACTAATGGTATTGTGATCACTGGACCCGAAGTGCTCCCCAACACATACCTCCGTCACCTGCCCTATCTCATTCCCTAACAGGAGATCCAACACTGCCCCTTCTCTAGTTGGTAACTCTATGTATTGCTGCAAAAAACTATCTTGCACACATTTTACAAACTCCAAACCATCCAGCCCTTTTACAGTATGGGCTTCCCAGTCGATGTGTGGAAAATTAAAATCTCCCACAATCACAACCTTGTGCTTACTACAAATATCTGCTATCTCCTTACAAATTTGCTCCTCCAGTTCTCAGTCCCCATTAAGTGGTCTACCCATTGAGATAGTACAAGGGAAAAGCCATAACAGAATGAAGAATTACAGTTTGCAGTGACACAAGACGTGCATTGTAGATCGAATTTATAAGTTCAGACGTTATATTGCAACTTTACAAATTCTAGGAGTATTGTGTGCAGTTCTGGTCGCCACTCTACAGGCAGAATATGGTTGCACTGGGGAGAGTGCAGAGGAGATGTTGCCTGGATTGGAGTACTTATATTCCCTGGAGCAAAAGGGGCTGGAGGGTCACCTGATAGAAGCAAATCACCAATATGGTAAATACTCAGAATCATTTTTCCCATGGATGGGTTATCAAAAATGTAGGTTACAGGTGAGATGAGGTTTAGAGGGGATCAGAGGAGAGAGTTACTTTATACAGAGAGAGTGGTAGGATCGGTTACAATCACTACTTTTGTTAGGCACTTCAGTCAGGGAGGCCTAGTGGGATACAGTCCTAGTGCAGGCAAGTGGGTTTAGTGCAGTTAGACAAAAAGGTTGGCATGATCAAAGTGCCCAGTAGGTCCAAACAGCCTGTGGGGCACAACTCTGATTATATGATAAGTAATGAGGCAGGGAAGTAGGTGAATTAATGAAAGAGGAAAAGGGTAAAGAAAGGAAAAATTAAAGCAGGCAAACCAATGAGCCGGCCATCTTCTCTAATCTTGTCATCAGTCACTTATGGGTCCTTTTCAGTAAGTACCTGTTTGTACTTGGCAAGTCATGTCCTGTAAGCTACTTCCTATCCTGCAGTTTGGTCACTTTTCTCGTTCACATCAGCATACGATCTTTGGCTTTGAAGTGCTTGATGCTGTCAATAGCTTATTACCAAGAGAGTTCTCTCAGCACTAACCCTAAACCCTGATGCTAACCACCCATCCCAGACATCCTCTCTTCTCTCCCCACTCATCAGGTAGAAGACATGAACATTCAAAAACAAGGAAGGGCAGCTTCTACTCCGATGTTATAAGACTATTGAATGGTTCCCTAATATGATAAGCCAGACTCTTAGCCTCACAATCTGCTTTATCATTGTCTTGCACCGTATTGTCTACTTGCAGTGCACTTTCTTTGTAACTGTAATACTGTACTTTATTTGAGAGAATCAGATCAGGTTCATTATCACTGACATGTGCCATGAACTTTGCTATTCTGTGACAGCACAACAGTACAAGACATTAACTGTCTCTCTCTTCACAGATACCACCTTAATGTTTTTTTGCTGCATGTCACACCCTGACCAACACACCACTGTGAATTCCTAAGGCATTATAAATGTATATGGTGAATAAAGTTGATTCTTGATTCTTATTCCAACTGGAATTTTAGTCTCCAGTAGCCTTGCCAGTCCTGGCGAGTGTTGCCTTGTACACTTGTTTGTCAGGTTGCAGACTGTAAACCCAGAGACAGGGGGGTTGCCTTCGTGCAATCTGCCTCTGAAGGAATGGGTGATCTTACACCATTCTCTGCCCGTGCTGTGGACAGTGGTGAGAATGTTGCAATGGTAAATTGCCTCCAATCTTTACCGTTACCTGTAGCAAAAGGAGAGCTCCCTTAGACCACAGGACGCAAGAGCAGAATTAGGCCAGTTGACCCATCGAGTCTGCTCCACCATTTCATCACGGCTGATTTATCATCTCTCTCGACCCCACCCTCTTGCCTTCTTTGACATCCTGATTAATCAAGAGCCTATCAGCTTCCACGGACAACTGTGGTAATGAATTCCACGGATTCACCATCCTCTGGAAAAAGAAATTCCTTCTCACTTTTTTTCCTAAAGGGATGTCCTTGTATTCTGAGGCTGCTCCCTCTGGTCCTAGACTCCCCCACTACAGGAAATATCCTCTCCACATCCACCCTGTTACTTCTGTTCTGTTCATCTTCTGTTACAACCTCATCTGGAACTCTGTATCTGAAAGAAGAGTTAATGAATGACATTCTCTCGACTCCTCCACTTAATAAGCTTGTTGCTGATCTAGCTATAACCTCAGCCCTGCATTCCTGTCTACCCACAGTAACCTTTTATCGTCTTTTCATGAATCAATCTCCGCCTGCCTTAAAAGCATACACACACTGTGCTTCCACTGCACATTGAGGAAGAGTCCCAATAATTGAATGCCTTCTGAGAGAAGGCCCCCTCAGGATGTTAGATATTCCAATCAAGTCTCCTCTCGCTTTTTAAGATCCAGTCAATGCAAGCCTGTCCTACCCGACCTTTGTTTTCAGGATGAGTCGAGTTTATTGTATGATGAGGTACAGTTACAATGAAAAACTTGCAGCAGCATCACAAGCACCTAATGTATCACATTTAAACTAATATATCACATTAGTTTAAAGATGAGTGTCTGCACTCCATCATCTCCTTGCTCGTGAATGTTGGTACCACCGCTCTCCCACCTCAGAAAAACGTGCTTAAACTGGAAAGGGTGTAGGAAAGATTTACAACGATTTTGCCAGGACTGGAGGGCTGAGTTATAGGAAGAGGTTAGCCAGGCTAAGTCTTTATTCCTCGGAGTGTAAGAGGGACAAGCAAATAGAAATGTTTAAAGTTACGAGAGGCAAAGATAAGGTGGATGGTAGCCGTCTTTTCACCAGGGTAAGGTGGTTCAAAGCTAGGGGGCATAGGTTTAGGGTGAGAAGGGAGAAATTTAAAAGAGGCAACTTTTTCCACTCAGAAAGTAGCGAGAAAATGGAATGAGCTGCCAGAGGAAGTGATTAAGGCAGGTACAATAGTATTACTTAAGAAGCACTTGGAGGGGTGGGGCAGGGCAGCTGGATGGACATCTTGTTTAGCATCGGCTGGGGGAGCTGAAGGGCCCGTATCTATGGTGTTTTGCGCTATGACTCTGTGAATCCCTCCGAAGCTCTGACTCACCTTCAGCAAGGACTTTCAGGGCAAGGCTCTGTGGAGTTCCCTTCGGCCCCCCTCCCACCACCCATAACAAGTGCACGCAGTTCCCGCAGTGTTGCAGCTAGTGATATGCCTCACCAAACCTTCAATAAAAGAAACACAGGAGCAGAAGAAATGAAAGCAGCAGGAGGCCTTTTAGCCTCTTTTTCCCTTTCCGCCGTTCAATAAGATCATGACTAATCATTTAGCTCAACATCATCTTCCTTCAGAAACCTTGTAGCTCTCAATTCCCCCAAGATTCACAAATTTATAGAAATTCGAATGGTACTGCTGCTGCAGAACGACAAAATTTCACCTCATATGAATCAGTGATAACAAGTGTGGTTTTGATTCTGAATCTGATCCAGAAATGTATTGATCACTCTTGTGTATGCTCAGTGACTGGGCCTCCACAGTCCTCTTGGACAGAAATGTCAGTTACTAGAGGGCATACATTTAAGGTGAGAGGGGGAAAGTTTACAGGGCAAGTTGTTTTGCACAGACACTACTGAGTGCCTTGAATGGTCTGCTGAGGGTGGTGGTGGAAGCAGATACAATAGAAACATTTCAGAAGCTGTGAGACAGACACATGTACAGGCAGGGAATGGAGGGATGTAGATCATGTGCAGGCAGAAGTGATGCAGTTTTTAATTTAGCATTATCTTTGGACAGATATGGTGGCCTTTTGCTATGCTGTACTGTTCTATGTTATATAGAGAATTCCAAAGACCCACCACGCTCTGTAGGAAGGAATTTCTCTTCATTGGTTAAGAAGGCATACGGTGCATTGGCCTTCATCAATCATGGGATTGAGTTTAGGAGCCGAGAGGTAATGTTGCAGCTATATAGGACCCTGGTCAGACCCCACTTGGAGTACTGTGCTCATTTCTGGTCGCCTCACTACAGGAAGGATGTGGAAACCATAGAAAGGGTGCAGAGGAGATCTACAAGATGTTGCCTGGATTGGGGAGCATGCCTTATGAGAATAGGTTGAGTGAACTCGGCCTTTTCTTCTTGGAGCGACGGAGAGTGAGAGGTGACCTGACAGAGGTGTATAAGATGATGAGAGGCATTGATCATGAGGATAGTCAGAGGCTTTTTCCCAGGGCTGAAATGGCTAGCATGAGAGGGCACAGTTTTAAGGTGCTTGGAAGTAGGTACAGAGGAGATGTCAGGGGTAAGTTTTTTTTAAGCAGAGAGTGGTGAGTGCGTGGAATAGGCTGCCAGTGACAGTGATGGAGGCAGGTACGATAGGATCTTTTAAGAGACGCCTGGACAGGTATATAGAGCTCAGAAAACTAGAGGGCTATGGGTAACCCTGGGTAATTTCTCAGGTAAGGACATGTTCGGCACAGCTTTGTGGGCCGAAGGGCCTGTATTGTGCTGTAGGTTTTCTGTTTCTATTTCTTTCCTGAACTGTTAACCACTTATTCCAAAACTCTGACCCCTGGGTTTAGACACCCCAGCCAGGGGAAACACACTTTCTCCAACTACCCCGTCAAACCTCATATGAAGCTTATTGGTTTGAATGAGATCACCTCTCGTTCTTCTGCAGAAAAGTTCAGACAACTCTGTGTATCCAACTGAAATTCCATCCTGCCAAAAAAAAGCTGCTGATGTTGTCAATCTGAAACAAAACCAGAAATATTGGAAACAGTCAGCAAGTCTGCAGAGAAGGGTCACCAGTCTAAGCTGCTAGCTGTTCCTCCTCCTACGGATGCTGCCTGACCTGCTGAGTATCTACAATATTCTCTAGTTTTGCTTATATGCTTCTATAGTGGATGTTACATGGTCCACACACCACTCATCTGTAAGCACAGAATTAGTCACTAACATGTCCTGATGCTTGGAGGGGATTTTTCATCGCCACCACCATGATTGTTCTGCACATGTATACATCTACCATGTGTGTACTACTGTTCACGTCTCCATCTCCTAAGCATCACAACCAATGGGTCTACCTTAGTTTGAGGACATAGCTTTAAGGTGAGAGGGGAAAAATTTAACTAGGACCTGAGAGGCACCTTTTCTCACAAAGAGGGTGGTGCACATGTTGAGTGAGTTGCCAGAGGAAGTGGTA
This sequence comes from Mobula hypostoma, assembly GCF_963921235.1. NCBI lineage: Eukaryota > Metazoa > Chordata > Chondrichthyes > Myliobatiformes > Myliobatidae > Mobula > Mobula hypostoma. The sequence goes on from NC_086128.1 coordinate 21,708,501, forward strand.
GAGGTGAATATAATTACCATATTTAAAAGACATTTGGACAGACAGATGGAAACATTTAGAAGAATATGGGCCGAATGTAGGCAAATGGGACTAGCTCAGGTTGGCATGGATGAGTTGGGCCAAAGTACATGTTTCTATGCTGTACAACTCAATGGATTTACGACGGTCACACTCTCTCTGCACACGTCTTTGGTTATCCGGGGGGAATGGGACTGTGAGGAGTTAGCATCAGCCCAATAGGCTGAATGGCCTCCCATTATCACATAATAAGTAAGTAACTAGGCTTAATCATTGTTGTCGCTTCTTTTTGCAGATTCCACAAAGAAAGTGAAGGATGTCCTGGGCGAGTTTGATGGGAATGGCCGACTGTCGAAGTACAGCACGGAGCAGGTGAGGGTTACTGCCAGGATCGCGACGGACATTGCGCAGTGTGTGCACGTGTGCCTCGCTCAGACTCAACAGCACCCCTGTTCCCATGAGGGAAGTTGTACATATGCCGTGTCACCTTGCCAAGGAAAGGTATCTCCGGGTTCAGAGCTGCTGGGCACTGCAGCTCCCGCTGGAGAACTTTAATATCTGATAATCATTGATCTGCTTTGGAATGAGGAACCTGTTCTCTCCTCCATTTTGAGACATTGACTTGTATCACAAAACCTGCCCCCCGGTATAATGTCGTCAAATTTATTGTCACCTGCACAAATCGATGTGTGCTCAGGCATAATGAAAAGCCCACTTGCAGCAGCATTGCAGGCACATACCCTCAGATACACAACACTCACAGGAAAAACATAATTAAATGTAAACTATACACAGATTTTCAAGAAAGAGCAGATAAGTCATGCAGACAAGTGCAAGGTGTTGCATTTTGGGAGGACCAACCAGGGTAGATCTTGCACAGAGAACGGTAGGGCAGTCAAGACTGCAGTAGAACAAAGGGATCTGGGAATACAGGTCCATAATTTGTTGAAGATGGCATCACAGTTGGATAGAGTCATAAAGAAAACTTTTGGCACATTGGCCTTCATAAATGAATGTATTGAGTTATGGAGATGGGATGTTATATTAGAGTAAGATGTTGATGAAGCTTAATTTGGAGTATTGTGCAGTTTTGGTCACCTACCTACAGGAAAGATGTCAATAAGATTGAAAGAGTACAGAGAAAACCTACAAGGATGTTGACAGGTCTGGAGGACCTGAGATACAAGGAAAGATTGAATAGGTTAGGACAATATTCTTCAGAGCATAGAAGATTGCGAGGAGATTTGATAGAGATATGCAAAATTATGAGGGGTATACATAGGGTAAATGCAAGCGGGCTTTTTCCACTGAGGTTGGATGTGACTACAACCAGAGGTCATGGGTTAAGGGTGAAAGGTGAAAAGTTTAAGAAAAACATGAGGGAAAACTTCTTCACTTAGAGGGTCGTGAAAGTGTGGAACGAGCTTCCAGCACAAATGCAAGTGAGCTCGATTTTAATGTTTAAGAGAAGTTTGAATAGGTCCATGGATAGTAGGGATATGGAGGGCTATGGGCCCAGTGCAGATCAGCGGGAGAAGGCAGTAGAAATGGTCTTGGCATGGTCTAGATGGGCCAAAGGGCCTGTTTCTGTGCCTCTTTAAATGGCTGTTCGATGTCTGGACTTTACTCAGTTCATTCCGGAGCCAAATGAGATCCAGGTACGCTGCACTAAATTGCAGCCTTCAGCCCTACAAGGGGACTGTTGCCGATGTGTGTGCAGTGGTAGAGGGCTTCAAGGCAAGAGTGTGGTTGACCTCCCTAATCTCCCAACCCCCACCAACTCATTCCAGGGCCTACACGTATGTGTGTACACACACACACACACAGACACACACACAACACACACACACACACTCACTCACTCACTCACTCACTCACTCTCTCTCTCTCACACTCTCTCTCTCACTTACCATTCAAGCATTGCTGAGTTCTGATGCCATGGTCACAACACGAACTGTCATGGTCAGTCTTGCGTGAGCTATCTATACCTTTCACTGCAAATGAGAGCATGATCCGGCAGGATCAATGATACGTGAAATTTGCAATAGCTGAAGTGCCATGGGCCTTCAGGTCTTGGCAGCTGATTGCCAAAGGATGGTGTGAAGGGGGCAGCCTATCATTACTGACCTCTAAACCTCCTGTCTGTGCATGGAGCCCATGGAGGAGGGTCCTCGAGAGAACCTGTGGCCAATCAGCTTGACCCTGTTGCTCCTCCTCCTTCTCCTCTGTCTGCTGCTGGAGACCCTCAGGCAAAGCCCGAGACTCCTGCTGGCAAGGTTGTGCAGAGGACAGTGCGGTCTGAGACTGCCCCCACCCCCAGAGGTGCTAAAGATTGGTGTGTGGCTGTGCTCGTCACTGGGTACCACTGAATTGGTTGGTGAATCCACACAAAGAGCTGACAGGCTATTGAACTGCTTAGGTGGAAAGGTGATTTGCTGTGGGATAGAACACAAAGTGGTAGACTCTTCTGCTGAATCACCCATGTCAGGAAACTCAGCTGGAAGTTTCATGTCGAATATCCTTACCCTTCTAAAGAACCCATTGTGCTGGTGTGCTTTCTTGGACATGGTATCTGTGGTTGGACCAGGGCAAGTTATCGATAATATTTACACCTAGGAACTTGAAGCTCTCAACCATCTCCACCTCAAGCCCATAAACCTCTGCTTTAAATATACCCAATGACTTGGCCTCTACAGCCGTCTGTGATGATGAATTCGTAGATTCAGCACCCTCTGGCTAATGAAATTCCACCTCATCTCTGTTCTACCACCCACCCACGCACTGGGGGCAATCTACAGGGGCTGGTCAACCCACGACCCGCACGTTGTTGGGATGTGGGAGGGAGCTGGGGCATCCGGGTGAACATGATTAATGATTGGTAACTGGTTAATTAGAGCCACATGGTACCAAGGTGCAGCAAAAAGCTTTCCTTTGCATGCCATCCAGACAGATCATTCCATACATAAGTACATCGAGATGGCAGAAAAAGGGAAAAAGAAACATTGTAGAATATGGTTTTGCAGTTACAGAGAAAGTGCAGTGCAGGGAGACAATAAGATGCAGGGGCCACAATGAGTAGATCTAGAGATAAATGTTCACCTTTATCAAATGAGACATCTGTTCAATAGTCTTATAACAGGGTAGAAACTGGGGGGGGGGGGTACATGCTCCAAGCTTTTGTATCTTATTTTAATTCCTTATTAAAATTCTCATTTTTGTATCATTTTAATTCCACGTCCCATTCCCATTCTGATATGTCTATCCACGGCGTCCTCTACTGTAAAGATGGAGTCACACTCAGGTTGGAGGAACAACACCTTATATTCCGTCTGGGTAGCCTCCAACCTGATGGCATGAACACTGACTTCTCTAACTTCCGCTCATGCCCCACCTCCCCCTCGTACCCCATCCGTTATTTATTTATATACACACATTCTTTCTCTCTCTCTCCTTTTTCTCTCTCTGTCCCTCTCACTATACCCCTTGCCATCCTCTGGGTTTTCCCCCCCTCCCCCTTTTCCCTCTCCCTGGGCCTCCTGTCCCATGATCCTCTCATATCCCTTTTGCCAATCACCTGTCCAGCTCTTGGCTCCATCCCTCCCCCTCCTGTCTTCTCCTATCATTTTGCATCTCCCCCTCCCCCTCCCACTTTCAAATCTCTTACTAGCTCTTCTTTCAGTTAGTCCTGACGAAGGGTCTCGGCCCGAAACGTCGACTGTACCTCTTCCTAGAGGTGCTGCCTGGCCTGCTGTGTTCACCAGCAACTTTGATGTGTGTTGCTTGAATTTCCAGCATCTGCAGAATTCCTCGTGTTTCTGTATCTTCTGCCTGATGGGAGAGAGGAGAAGAGAGAATGTCCCGGGTGGTGGGGCCCTTAATAGTGATGGCTGCTTTCCCAAGGCAACGGGAAGTGCGGACAGAGTGAAGGGATGGGGGACTGGTATGCGTGATACACTGGGTCATGTTCACCACGCAATTCCTCGCGGTCTTGTGCAGAGCAGCCTCAGGATTAAGATTTAATGGAATCTAACAATTATATTGAAATTATCGGAAGCCACCTCGCAAAGAGTTGACACAATCTGGCTGTCTCCTGGAAACCGGTCGTGCAGACTCCACCCAGACAGCAGAGGTCAGGATCGAACCAAGGTCGCTGGCTCGGTGAGGTAGCGGCTCTACTCGCTGTGCCACTGTGGCATCCAGCTGCCTCTCAATCAAACAATGCAGATGCTTCAGCAAAAATGAAAGGCAAAGTAAAAAAAAAGTTGCAGGGTATCAAATGAGGGTAGGTTGACACTCTTTTAAACGAGTCTGACTGGAAAGCCTTTCCTGCTTGCCTCTTTGTATGGCTTGTTGATGGGGGAGATGCTGTGGCAGTGTGCTGCATTGCCGTCTATAGCTCTCATTTGATTTTGCAGAACATAGACTTCGAAGGCTTTCGAACGCTCATGAAGATCTACCTGGATGTGGAAGACATTCCCAGTCAGTTTTGTCAGCACCTCTTCTGGTCCTTTCAGACGAGGCCAAGTGAGAAAGGTGAGTAGTGATGGCCCAAATCCTAATCAGTCCCCAGCACCTTTACAACAGGACTGCAATCAGGCCCCATGCTCACAGCCACATAAAAAGATCACGTTTCTATTCGGAAGACCAAATTCAGTGCTTGACTGCTCTGCCTTTGGGCTTTATTATCACACATCTTTTGTGGCTGATGTTTGTCTCACATGCTCTACCATTGCAGTGATGTTGACTGTCCAGTCAGATACCAGCCCAAATTCATACTCTACTCAAACTCCCTCACTCACTTTCTCTCTCACCTGCTTTTACCCTCACTCTCCACCCACTCTTAAGCACTCTCACACGCTCTCAATCTCGCACTCTCTCTCACACTCACTCCCTCTCACTCGCTCTCTGACTCTCGCTCTTACTGTCTCTCACACACTCACCCTTACTCTCACTTTGCTGTCACTCTCTTTTACACACCCTCTCTGTCTCTCACTTCACTCTCTCTATCACTCTCCCTCACTCTCTTTCCCCCTCACAGAAACATAGAAAGGTTACAACACAGAAGGCTACTCAACCTATTAGGTTCCATCGGTCATATTTCTCTGCTTCTTTCCCACAAGCACTTTTCCAGTTCCCCTTTGAAGCCTTGATTGGGACTTTACGTCTTCTGAAGATCCCATAAGTGCTCCCTTCATCAACCTTGCCTGTAAACTCATCAAAAATTTCAATCAGCGCAATCAAACACAATTTGCCTTGAAAATATTCTGTCCTGACACTTTATTAACTCGAATGCCCATAATCCTTGGCTGCTAATTACAGTTCCTGCACTATCGAGGTCACATTGACTGTTCCACAGTTACCAACATGTCCTCCTCTGCTTTGCCTTAAGCTCCCCATTTCCCAGCTTCCTGGCACCTCCCCTGTATGGAAGGAGGATCGGAATATCGGCACAAGTTCTTCTACAAACTTCACCCCCTACTTCCTCACCCCCTCCTACTCAAACTAGGTGGTTAATTCACTTCAGGCTTTGCCAGCCTTTGAAACACAGTGTGACCAATGTTCTCCATGTCCATTCTCTGTCCTGTTGTGGTTTTACACAATTCCGTTGGAACTAGAACTCTCACTCTCGCACTCCTTGAATGTGATCTGTTGACGGTCATTTTATTCTTCTCTTTCTATAGACAGTCACAGCTCCAAACCAGATGATGCAGCAGGGCAAGAGGTGGTCTGTGTAAAGGACGTTGTCTGTTATTTATCCTTTCTGGAGGGGGGACAGCCCGAAGACAAACTCAAATGTGAGTGTTATGATGAAACAGAATTCTTTGGGATTTTCTAAAGATATGAGCTCTGGCGTAGCACACATCAAAACTGAGTGGGATGGTTAATTAGTGTATTATTGTCACATGTACTGAAGTACTTGGGTGGTGGGGTGCAGGTACGTCTCTACCAAAGGAGGTGTAAGGTGCTCCTTCCCTCCGCTAACTTGCAGGCCACCCTTGGGAAAGGTGTAACTCTCCGATCAGGATCACGTGAAGCCAAGAGAGCAGGCCAGATGAGCAATTGGTGCCTATCACAAGTCCTGGTTCTGTGACCACTGACACCAGGCAGACAATCTCCGAAGAGTATTGATAATGGCTGAGAGTCACCAGTCTAGTAAAGACACTGCCCAGAAGAAGGAAATGGCAAACCACTTCTGTAGAAAAATTTGCCAAGAACAATCATGGTCACAAGATCATGATCGCCCATGTCGTGCGACTTGGCACACAATGATGATGGGTGAGGTACTGTGAAAAACTTAGTTTTGCATGTCATCCATACAGATTAATGCATTGAATGCAGAATAAAGTGTTACAGTTATTGAGAAAGTATAGTGCAGGTAGACAATACAGTGCAAGGTCATAATGAAGTAGATTGTATGGTCAATTCAACTTATAATAGGGAACCGTTCAATAGTCTAATACAGTGGGATAGAAGCTGTCCTTGAGCCTGGCCATATGTAGTTTCAGGCTTTTGTATCTTCTGCTTGACAGAAAGGTGGAGAAGAGAGAATGCCTGTGGTGGGTGGGACCTTCGATTATGCTGGTTGTTTTACAGAAGCAGTGAGAAGTCTCGACATGGTCCACGGAGAGAAAGCTGGTTTCCATGACAAGATCTGCAGACATCGACAGAGCAGTTGCAATTCCAAGTCATGAAGTCATTAGGTCGTGGTTTCATGACTGTGGTGGTAAATCACAGGGTTCAACAGGCTGGGTACATGGAACAACTTTCTGCTGGTGTCTAGGACCAGGGCCACGGTCTCTGAATAAGGTGTCAGCCATGTAAGACTGAGATGAGGATGAATTTCTTCACTCAGAAGGTGGTTAGTCTCTGGAATTCTCCACCCAGGGGGAAGGTGGGGGCTCATTCCCTCAGTTTGCTCAAAGCTGATTAGAAGGTGTTTAGATATTAAGAGGATCAGGGGATAGTGCAAGAAAACGGTACCAAGGTAGAAGATCAGCCATGATCTTAACAAACAGAAGAACAGACTCGAAGGACCAAATGGCCTCTTCCTGCTCCCAGTCCTTATGCTCTTCCATCCTTCATTGCTCATTAGAGAACTTAAATAATTTGGGAATGCTGAAGAAATAATTTACTAGAGTGAAAGTAAACATGAAGGGAACACGAGCGACTGCAGTCGCTGGAGTCTGAAGGAAAGAAAACAGGACAATGGAGCAACTCAGTGGGTCAGTTAGCATCTGTGGAGGCAAAGCCATGATACAGGGTCTTAATCAGAAACATCGACTATCCCTCTACCTTCACAGATGCTGCCTAACCCATTGAATTCTTCCAGCTCATCTTTTTAAGGCGAAGGGGAACCATTGTGGAAGCGTAACTGGCTTACTAATGTTCTCCAAGCACACTCATTACCTGCTTTGGGCCTACACAAGACTCTAGGTCCTCTTCAATGTGTTTGTCTCTTACCTGCTCCCCAAAGTGCCCTCAACCAACCCACCAAGATGGTTTAAGAAGCAACCCCACTACCACATTTCAACATCAAGTCCTGGCCTTTTCAGCTATGTGCACTTAAAAACTGACATTAAATTACCCATCTGTGTGTGGGTGGCCAATAGCTTCTCATGCCTAATTTTCCTTTGTTAGGAAAGCAAAGCCAAATGTGAGAGGTCATTGGCAGGTTTGATAAGTGCTCGAGACCTTAGTATAACTAATGGCTGTTGCTGATTCATTGACAGGGTGCTGATTGTGGGGAGGATTGGTCAGAAACAGAAAGCTTTCCCTGTACAAGCATTTGTAGTCTGCCTCCATGCTCTTTAAATCTCACACCTTCACAGATGGAGGACAGTTGCCGAGAAGGAAAGAAATACTTGGCAAAATGGGTGAAACAGAGATACTCGTGCTCTCTTTAGAAATGAGGTTACCGGAGTTCCATTCATACTCAGGGAAAACAGTGGGATCAGCAAAGGTGAGGCATGCTGTCTGCGATGCCACCAGTGGGAAAGGTAGTCTTTGGTGTCTGGATGCATTGATGCTTCAACCAAGACTGAAACTGAGCTCTAGGTTTAAAAGTACTGCCCAGTATGTAACACGGGAGCACTTCAAGATGTGAGTCACTATTGGTTCAGAAGTATAACAGGGAGAAATGGATGGTGTTACATGTTGGGAAGAAACAAATGTATAACCCAAGTAGCCAGAATGAATGATGTCTTTGACACAGAGAGACACAGCATGGGACCATGGAGCCATCACTTTGAATATTGAACAACACACACAAAATGCTGGAGGAATTCAGCAGGTCAGGCAACACCTATGAGACCTGATGAAGGGTCTCTGCCCAAAACGACGACTGTTCATTTCCCTTCATAGATGCTGCCCGTCCTGCTGAGTTCCTCCAGCTCCTTTGTGTGTTGCTCAAGATTTCTAGCGTCTGCAGAATCTCTTGTGACTTTGAATATTGAACCTCTCAGTCAGCAGGAATCTTTCCTTTCGAGGTGTAGTTTCAGTTCTGTTGATTACCACTTCATGCCTCACCTTAGTGGTCAACCATTCATGTGTGAGCATCCCTGAACAAGAAGGCACAGCAGCACCTCCACTTCCTAAGAAGATTGAAGCAAGCAAGGCTCCCACCCCCTCCCTGCCCCATCTTCACTGCGTTTTACAGGAGCATCATTGAAAGTGTCCTGACAAGTTGCATCTGGTATGGGAGCAGTCAAACATTGGACCAGAAATCCCTGCATAGGACTATGCAGACAGCTGAGAAGATCACAGGGGTCTCCCTACCATCCATTTGGGGACATTTATCAGCAGCACTGCATACGCAGGGCCCTTAGTATTATCAAGGATCCCACCCATCCATCCAGCATCCTCTTTGACTTTCTACCATCAGGCAGGAGACTCCGATGCACAAAGACAAGAATGGTCAGGATGAGAAAACAGTTTCTTCCCGCAGGCCATTGGGCTCCTGAAATCCCTGCTGCATTGTACTTGAGGTGTCACTGGTTAATCTGTTCCATACCTTACAAAATTTAATTTATGCACTTTAGTTTGTTAGTTATGTGTGATTCATCTGTAGACTTTATCCTCATCTCCATAAGTTATCGTGTGCTTTACACTCTGATTCAAAGAGATGTTATCTTGTTTCTACAAACATTATATGGTTATATACATCATATACACGTATATAGTTAAATGACAATAAACTTGACTTGAAACTTGTCAAGGGGTTTTGGCATCCTCTCCTGGCCAGCACACAGGAGCGCTTCTGATCCACTGTATGTCCTGATCACTGAGCACCCAGTTGCATTTAATTGGCTCAGCCCTGACTGAAAGCTCTATTTAATTTGTGGTTAGAAACTACACCTGTGAGTTAATGATTTAACTGAGGCAGGTATTCTTAAAGTGCTGTTGCCCTTTCTGAATAAAAAGCTGAGGGTTTATCTGATAGTCGTGTCCTAAAAAGCTGAGGGTTTGTCTAATATTCATGTCGTTTGTTTTTTTCTCCTAACAGTCACATTTAAGTTGTATGACACTGATGCCAATGGACTTCTGGACAGCTCTGTAAGTTTTGCTGTTTGTTCCTGGTATTCCAATGCACTTCGTGCTCAATGTTTGTTCTATCTGGGGTATATGTTATGCACACCTTATTTGGGAATCACATCTCTTAGTAACTAGAAGGATTATGGGCAACATAAACACACCATGTCATGAGTGTTGCTGGGCAACATGGAAAACTATTTGTGTCTGAGTCATCCTCCTCCCGCTCGTCAACATCATCTCCCCACCACTGCTCAGCTACCTTCCATTGAGAAATCATAGTAACCAAGCCACAGTCCAGGGCCATCTCTGTGCCCACAATGCACAGCACCATATTCAGAATGGTCACCCGAGAGAGATTGCAGATGCTGGAAATTTTAAGCAACACGCACAAGATGCCGGAGAAACTCGGCAGGAAGGCAGCGTCTACAGAGGGAAATGAGCAGATGACATTTTGGGCCAAGAGTGGAAATGAAGAGGGCAGAAGCTAGGATAAGATAGTTGGGGGGATGGGAAGGGGCAGGATCTGGCAGGTGATGGGTGGATCCAGGTGAGAAGTGGAAGATAGGTGTGAGGGAGAGGGGGAGAAGTGAGAATGATGTGAGAAGCTGGGAGCTGATAGGTGGCAGAGGCAAATGGCTCGGGAGGAAGGAATCTGATAGGAGAAGATAATGGACCATGGAATAAAGGGAAAACGGGGGGAAGGGGGACCAGAGGGGAAAAAGTGAAGGTGATGCACAAGTCATGAGGGTAAGGGAGGGTTTTTGGGGGCCAGGGGGATGAAGGAAAACAAAGGGTGAGAGGAGTGTTTACTGGAAGTCAGGGAAATCAGTGTTAATGCCACCAGGTTGGAGACTAACAAGACAGAATAGCCCTGATGAAGGGTCTTGGCCTGAAACTTCAACTGTTCATTCCTTTCCGCAGTTGCTACCTGACCTGCTGCATTCCTTCAGCATTTTGTATGTTTTCCTCTGGTTTTCCAGCATCTACAGAATCTCTTGTGTTGTTTTCTCTAATCTGCATCTAGCATCGACTTGTAGAGGAGGCCATGGACAGCCCTGTCAGTGTGGGAATGGGCCGCCAGAAGCTGTGAATTCAGAACTCAGAATCTGCGCTTTGAGAAAGGCATCCCCTTGCTGGGTATCTGGGTCACTAGCACATGGGATCTGCTGACAGCAATTGTAGTCAGCAAGTGTGAAGAAAGGCTCATTTAAGACAGCAATCCTGGGGTACCACTGACGTGGAAGTGCAGTATTTATTGCCCCTGAGAAGACTGTGTTGAACTCTGCTCTCCAAGACGCATCATGAAGGTTCATCCTGGCACGTGACATCCATTTATCAGGATTGAGATGACCTGTCAGGCTGGAGTAAACGTTCCAACTCTCCCACTCTCCTGCTTCACTTATTTGAAGAGGCAAAAATTTTACCTCAATAATTATTTTCGGTTAGAACAGAGAACAGTACAGCACAGAAACAGGCCCTTTGGCCCACGATGTGGTGTCGAACTAATTAAGTGAATGACACCCACTCCCTTTCGTCTTCACAATATCCATATCCTTCCATTCTTTGCACATTCACGTGCCTATGTAAGAGCTTCTTAAACACCTCTATTGTACCTGCCTCCACCACCACCCCTGGCAGCACATTACAGTCACCCACCACTTTCTGTGTAAAAAATAAACTTGCCCTGCACGTCTCCTTTAAACTTTGTATTTCTCACAATAATGCAGACCCTCCTGTATTAGGCATTTTAACCCTGGGGAAATGATAGTGGCTGTGTACCCAATCTGTGCCTCTCATAATCTTATAAATTTCTATCAGGTCTCCCCTCAGCCTCCACCATGCCAGAGAAAACAACCCAAGTTTGCCCAGCCTCTCCTTGTAGCACATGCCCTCTAATCCAGGCAGCATCCCAGTAAGCTGGAGTTTAGAAGAGAGTGGAGTGGGCAGGGGGGGATGCGGAATCTCATTGAAACATGCCGAATATTGAAAGGCCAAGATAGAGTGGACATGGGGAGGATGTTTCCTGTAGTGGGAGTGCCCAGGACCAGAGGGCACAGCCTCAGAATACAAAGACACTGGGCCGGCTGGTGGCACAATGACATCGACGCTGGACCTGGGAGCAGAGGTTCCCGGGTTCGAAGCTAGTCGGGTCCGCTCCCGAGCATGCTTTCCATCCGTGCCGGGTAGAGTGTTGAGGTCGCAACTCGACCTCGTAAAATAAAGGGAAAAATACTGCTAAATGTCTGTGTGAGGAGTGGTAAAATCTCAAGCTCCAGCAACATGACAAAGCCACCTTTTAACCGCACAGTGCTGCTCCCATTTAGGAGAGGAGGAGTGTCAGGGGCACCTTCCCTTCACCCATTTCAAATTGTGTGTGTGTGTGTGTGTGTGTGTATGACAGTGGTCCCCAACCTCCGGGCCGCGAAACATGCAGGGGTGCAGCGGTAGCCAGGACGCACCCAGCACATCTTTAAGAAAAAAGCCAAAATAAACAAGCTATTTAATTAGGCGATCGCCTCTGATCTGGGCTGATATTTACATGCCGGGCGGCACCTAATTAATTAGCTTGTTTATTTTGGCTTTTTTCTTAAAGGTGTGCTGGGTGCGTCCCGGTTACCGCTGCACCCCTGCACGCTTCGCGGCCCGGAGGTTGGGGACCACTGGTGTATGAGACATCGTGCCAGAAGATAATGTTAACTTGTCATTACAGTAGGGGTGCTGCTGTGATGGCACTGTCACCGAGAGCCCAAAGTGCTCACTCCCTACGGGCTGACTGATCTGTGGCTGCTTCTCTTTTTAGGAGGTCGATCGTATCATTGCCCAGATGATGCATGTGGCTAAGTACTTGGATTGGGACGTGACAGAACTTAAGCCTGTGAGTTTTCAATATGCTTAACCCTGAAATCACAATCCCACAAATTATAACAACACTCCCATCGACTGGTCTAACATCTGTGTCTCTACATGGTATAAATGGGTTAAACCATATCAAACTGGTTAATGTAGACTTGTGTTTATTCTGTCTATCCATCATAGCAAAAGCATGAGATCATTTGGCTTGGAGCAACTTTTGCCCTCCCCTTCCTCCTCCTCTCCTTCCCCTTCTGCCTCCTCTCATTTCTTCCACTTCTGACCTCCTCCCCTCCTCCTCTTCTCCCTCCTCCTTCTCCCTCCTCCCTTCTTCCCCCTCATTCTGTTCATTCTCTCTTTGTTCTGAACCCTCCCACTCTCTGTGCCCTAACATCGTTTCATACAGATAAGATAATCACTGCCTCGAGTTTCCTCAGTCACATTCATCTAATTTTAAAACTCATTTAGATTTTAAAGGATATGATGAACGAGATTGATTATGACAAAAATGGTACAGTTTCATTGGACGAGTGGATCAGAGGAGGGATGACAACAGCTCCGTTATTGGTTCTTCTCGGGCTGGAAGCTGTGAGTAACCTATCAGGCCTTGGCTATGTGAGGGTACATGAGCCACGGACAAGGTGTGCTGAGAACTGGCTTACTCGATGGTTGGTTTTCACGTTCCTGTCACATAATGGGGTTGTGAGTCTCCCGATAAGTTTGTTTCTCCCTGCGAGTGTTCGAACAAATAAATAGAAGACAGGCGATCGTGAATGGTTGGATGAGCAAGGGTCATTTGGGCAGAGGATGCAGTGCACATGCGTGCACCCTCACACGTGGGTGCACACGTACACACACGTGCACACACATACATACATGCACACACATACATATACACGCACACACATACACAAGCACACATACATATTCACGCACACACACACATATGCACACATATACATACACACACAAGCACACATGCACACAGTTCACTCGCATGCATACTTGTAATGCTTGTACACACACAATGCACACACACAGCTTGCACACAGTCATACATACACAAATGCGTGTGCACACACAGTGCCCACACAGAGTGCATGCACACACACAATCTGAACATAGTGCGCGCACACACACACACACACACACACATATATACACACACATGAACAGCACACGTGGACAAACACATACTAAGCATATCATGAACACACACATAGAAACATACGCCGACACACACACACACACACACACACACACACAAGCACACAGAAATACATGCACACAAACACACAGAAATACATGCACACAAACACAGATGAACACACATACAGACACTCTCGAACACACATACAGACACTCTCAAACACACAGACACACACACACACACACACACACACTTACACATATCCATACAGGCACACACTTGTACAGACACATGTGCACACATATACAAGCATTGACACACACACATACCCATTCATGCAAACACAAACACACAGACGTGTACAGACATACACACATATATTCACAAACACAAACATATACACATATAATGCACATGCACAAATGTATACACATCCACATACAGACACAAATATACACAACATGCTTATACATGTGCTTATATAGGCCGACATGTACACAAATTTCTCCTACATCTCTCACTCACAAACATTTGCACACTCATACACTCTCTCACTCTTTTACTCTTGCACATACTGTCACCTTCAAGTTAAAGTTCAAGTTTAATTGTCATTCAACCATACATTCACGCTCACATGCTCCCTCACACACTGCCGCACTATCAAGCATACACATTCTTGCACACACTCAGATACACTGTGCCTCTGTCTCTGTCTCTGTCTCACTCTCACACAAACCCTCACATTGTTTCCTCAGACTAACACACACCCTCACACTCTCTCTCACCTGCGCTGTTACACTGTCTTGCACACATCCGCCGGCACTCTCTTCCGCTCCCTCTGAAGCTGTGGGATGAGATGATATTGTGACTTGCTGCTCCTTTCTGGACGGTCTGTTGCAGTCTCAGCATCCATTCGACCGTTCCCAGGACTCTACATTGTTAATTACTCAGTTCGTCAACACATCTTTGTTTTTGCAGAGTTTGAAGGATGACGGGCAACATATTTGGCGACTAAAACATTTTAGCCGACCAGTGTTCTGTAACATGTGCCAAAACTTACTCCTGGGAATCAGAAAACAGGGCTTGTGTTGCACGTGTGAGTGTTTAGTTCTGCAATTCTCTCCCTGATCCCCCTCCCCCACCCTTCTTCTCTCCCTATCCCGACAACTCTGCCTCTCCCTGCTCCTCCAACTCTCCTTCAACCCCTCCTCCTACCTAGGTGGCTTGATGCCACTTACTTGTCAAATGATAGTCCTGTGAAGCATGCTGGGGCATTTAACGATGTGAAAGCTGCTCTCTAAATGCACGGTGGTGGTTTTTAAGATATCAGCTTTACATAACAAGTGTTTAGATCCTGTTTCCCACTTCTCTTATGAAGGCCTGACCTATTGACAGTAGCCATTCCAGTGGTTACGCACTTCCCTTTGGGTACTGTAGGATGTGGAAGTTTGCTCTGGGGTTGGGCAGGTTGCCAGTGGTCAGGAGGGTCAGCAGCAAAAGGCCATTTAGGCCCAAACTTTGGAGGGCAAGGGGGCACCATGGTTAGGGTTTGGGAATACATTTATCTAATAGTGTTTTCCCAAACTATTCATGACAATATTGATAAATTCCTTCATGCCCCCCCCCAAAAAAAAGTCCTTGCACATGACATTGGCATTCAACTTTAAAAGAATCTTGAACTTACAATGGGAGTTCATTTTGTTGGAGAGCCGGGGATGAGAAGATTCAGGGATTGACAATCTGATGAGCTCAGGGCAGGGAAGAATTCCAACTGGAAGTTGGGGCTGGATACAATTAGTACAGGTGTAGTATGGTCTGAGGGAGGATGTCAGGGCTGGGTGTGATGGAAAAGGTGAGATACGGACAGTGGGACATGGCAGGAAGTGCAGGGTTGAGACTAGGTATGGGACCTGTGGGGAGGTGTGTTGGGGACCAGATTGGTTGTCGGGGGTTGGATGCAACTGAGGGGGCGAGGGGGTTAAAGGGCTGCAGTTGGCAGTTGGGGGCTCGTACTGGGATGGGATAGGTGGCCCCAGATTAGAGCGGGACTCACCTTTGGGAGGAGCGTGGGGGGGGGGGTTCCCAGTTCAAGGCTGTGTGGATGCCAATAATGGAGTTGAGAGAGTGGCATGAGTCCAGGTTATAAGGTAACTGAATGCTTTGCTGTTTGTTTACAGTTTGTAAGTACACCGTGCATGAGAGATGTGCCTCGAAAGCTCCTTCATCTTGCATCCGCACCTATGCAAAATCCATCAAGGACACAAATGTAAGACTTTGCCTTACTTCTCTCTGACCCTGTTTCACTACACTCTCTCCTTCCTTCCTACCTGGTACCAATAGTGGGGGAGTCTAGGACCAGAGAATTTCTTTAGCCGGAGGGTGGTGAATCTGTGGAATTCATTGTCACAGACCACTGAGGAAGCCATGTCATTGGGTATATTCAAAGCGGAGAATAGGTTCTTAATTAGCAAGGGTGTCAAAACTTCCAGGAAGAAGGCAGGAGAATGGGGTCAAGAGGAGTAATAAATTAGCTATGATGGAGTGCATGGTTTTATGGTCTTAACCTCTCCACTCCATGGCTACTCAACACTAGCTGTCCTTGTCCCAATTCAACAGTACCGCCTCTCCGAAAAAGCAGGCAGACACTGAAGTGCTCCTGTCCTTTTTAGACCTCACCCATCCAGCATCCACACTTGGCTCACAGGAAACTTTTGAATGTATATTATCAGCAAGGAAACAACCTGGCCTCTGCCCGGTCTGGGGTTTGGGCACTGTGGGCAGTTTCGTCCGCCACCTCTGGGTGTCAGTGCAATCCCAGGTGTGAGTAGATTGTCATGCATACTGGAGCCTTCCACTCCGGAGCACCTCACTTCCCACGTGGGACGACGGCGTGAGGTCTTACCGCAGCAACATTACAAAACGGGTGACCAAAATGGAGCTGCCTCCATCCCAAACAGGCCTCTTTGTCGCTTCAAACCGGAAATCTGGAGAGATGGACAGAAAGGTGGCCAATCTAATAGAACCACCAGAAGGTTGGGAACTGGACTGCAGTTAATGGACATAAAAAATCAGGCCATCTGCAACCCTGTGTCGCTCTCCCTGCAACCACCATGTCAAACCCAGTATGAAATCTGTAGAGTTTGCTGCAATTGGCTCTCGTCCTTCTGAGCTTTAGAGCATCTCAGTCTCCTTAATCACTCCTTGCGTAACAGCCACCATTCCAGGAATCGATCTGGTGAACCTTCGTTCCACTCCCTCTATTGCAAGTCAATCCTTCATTAGTTAGGGTGATCAGAGCTATGCAAAATATTCCAGCTGCAGTCTCACTAGCACCCTATGTAATTGTGGATGTGAATTAAAGAACAATGGGCGCAGAGGGCAAAGGCATCTCAACCAACAGCCATGCCATGTGTGGGTTCTTCAGTGTTGTAAAGAAGTGAAGAAAAGGGGGTGAGTTCTTAACAACTTCAGGTCATTTCCTCCCTCCCTCCCTCCTTCTCTCTTTTCCTGTTCCCCATCTGGTTATCCCCTTTTTTTCTCATCTGCCCATCATTGTACTTTGGTTTCCCTTCTCCTTCAAAGTTCAAAGTAAATTTTATTATCAAGGTACATCCTATACAACCCTGAGATTCATTTTCTTGTGAGCATAGTCAACAAATCTATTGAATAATAACCATAATAGAATCAATGAAAGACCGCCCAACTGGGCCATTCAACCAGAGTGCAGAAGACAACAAACTGTATAAATACAAAAAGAAAGAAATAATAATAATAAATAAATAAGCAATAAATATCGAGAACATGAGATGAAGAGTCCTTGAAAGTGAATCCATTGGTCGTGGGAACATTACAGTGATGAAGCCAGTGAAGTTATCCCCTTTGGTTTAAGAGCCTGATGAGTGAGGGTTAGTAACTGTTACTTCCCTTTCTGCCATGGTCCACTATCAGCTTCTATCAGTTCCTTCTTCTTCAGCCCTTTACCTCTTCCGCCTATCACCCTCTCAGCTTCTCACATTATGCCCCCTTCCCCCACCCCTCACCTGGTTTCACCTGTCACCTGCCAGATTGTCCTCCTTCCTCTTCTCCCACCTTCTTATTCTGGCTTCTTTTCCCTTCCTTTCCAGTCTTGATGAAGGATCTCAGCCCAAAATGTCAACTGTTTATTCATCTCTGTAGATGCTGCCTGACCTGCTGAGTTCCTCCAGCATCTTATGTTTTGACACTGACTCTTGTAGGCATTTTTGTTACAGAGAGAGGGGTGTTTGGAATTAACTGTGCTTTCCTATCCAGAGAAGTAGTGTCTGAGGGTCATCCCAGATGACCCAATTATTGCATCAGCATGACTCCTGGATCTATTGATTCAATTTTATTCAAATATTTTGCATTTCCTGATTCAGGTCATGAAGCATATGTGGGTTGAAGGGAACTGCAACATTACATGCGGAAGCTGCCAAAAAACCATAAAGAGTTTTCAACGCCTTACGGGTGTCCACTGTGTCTGGTGCCACAACACTGTGAGTCCCTCTTCAGGAGATCATTCATTGTTTAACACATAAAGTCGGCAAATCTTAGGAATAAAAATCACTTCAGCAATAGCTGTAATACAAGTGATATACTGATTTGTAATTATAGTCTTGGTGCTAATTTATCATAGCAATAACTTTCGTAGGATTTGTAATTTTATGTTTGTATCAATTAATATTGCACTGTATTCTTAATCAATTCAAAAAGTTGGTAAGTCAATGATCTTTGATAAAAACAAGCAGCTTGATTACAGTTTTAGTAAATCCAGTTCATTTAGAACATAGAACAGTACAGCTCAGTTACAGGCCCTTCAGCCACAATGTTGTGCCAAACCAATTAAATTAGTAATCAAATGGCTGACTAAACTAATCCCTTTGGCCTTCACAATGTCCATATCCTTTCATTTTCCTCACATTCATCTTCCCATCTAAACATCTCTTAAAAGTCCCCAATGTTTCTGCCTCTACCACCACCCCAGGCAGCACAGTCCAGGCAACAACCATTCTGTGTTTTAAAAAAAACACAACTTGGCCTCATATCTCCTTTGAAATTACCCCAATTAGCCCCTCCCTCCTTAAATACACACCCTCTGGTATTAGACATTTTAACCTTGGTGAAAAAGATACTGCCTATCTATTCTATCTGTGCCTCTCATAACCTTAACAACCTCTTTCAGATCTCCAGATCTCCCCTCAGCCTCCGCTACTCCAGAGAAAACAAACCAGGTTTGTCCAACTTCTCATTATAGCTCATGCCCTCTAATCTGGTCTGCATCCTGGTAAACCTCTTCTGCACCCTCTCCAAAGCCTTCACATCCTTCCTGTAATGAGGTGACCAGAACAGTATGCAATACTCCAGATGTGGCCTAACTAGAGTTTTATAAAGCTGCAACATAACTTCCTGACTTCTTGAACTCAGTGTCTCGACTAATGAAGGTAAGTATACCATCTTCACCAGCCTAAGTATACCATATACCTTCTTCACCAGCCTATCAATCTGTGTTGCCGCTTTCAGGGAGCCATGAACTTGGACCCCAAGATTCCTCTGCTCATCAATACTGTTAAGGGTCAAATGTATATGGGCCATTTCTCTGCCCATATCTGCAACTGATCTACTGTATATCCCGCTGTATTCTTTGTCATTCTTCTATCCTATCTACACTACCAATCTTCGTATCATTTGCAAACTTACTAACCCACCAGGTCATCCAGGTCATTATATACATCACACACAGCAGAGGACACCACTAATCAAAGACCTCCAGCTAGAATAAGTCCTTTCTACCACTACCCTGTATCTTCTATGGGCAAGCCATTTCTGAATCAAAACGGCTAATTCACCAAGATCTCATGCATTTCAATCTCCTGGATGAGCTTCCCATGAGGGACTTTGTCAAACACCTTACTAAAATCCACATAGACAACATCCACAGCTCTACCTTCATCAGTCACCCTTGTCACCTTGTCAAAAAGCTTAATCAAGTTCGTAAGACACGATTTGCCCCAGACAAAGACATGCTGGCTCTTTTCTGGCTTCTTTATAATCCTGAAGGGATTCTAGCTTTCTAAGCTTTACATACTTTCCCTTTTTCTTCTTGCCTAAGTTCATCACCTCTCTTGACATCCAAGGGTCTCTTACCTTGTCATCAATGTACTTCTTTCTGCCTTCAGTAATTTGAATAGAATTGGAAAGCAATGCTTGTGTTAAACTTTCACTGAACCGTGAACAGACCAGGTTTGGAGTGCTGGCCCCCATAGTGACACTGGAATTCATCTGAATAAGATGAGCCCAAATGGAAAGTTTACATCAGTTGGCAAAATAAAACAGCCTGCAGTTCTTGCCTCCAGAAAAGAGAAGGCTGACAAAGAGTCTTCAACCTGAAATGTGATCTCTATTTCTCTCTCCACAGACGCTGCCTGACCTGCTGAGTGTTTCCAGAATTCTCTGCTTTTAGCTCAGATTTCAGAGAACATAGAACATAACAGTACTGTTATTTCAATCTAACCCTTCCCTGCTACATGGCCCTCCATTTTTCTGTCATTCATGTGCGTATCTAAGAGTCTCTTAAATACCCCAAATGTATCTGCCTTTACCACTGCCCTGGCAGTGTGTTCCACTCATCTACCACTCTCTGTTTTTTAAAAAAAAACAACTTACCTCTGATATCCCCCTTATACTTTTCTCCAATCACCTTAAAATTGTACCTCCCTCGTATTAGTCATTTCCACCCTGGGAAAAATTCTCTGGCTATCTACTCAATCTGTGCCTCTATCAAATCACCCCTCATCTTCCTTCATTCCAGGGAGAAAAATCCTAGCTCTTTCAACCTATCCTCATAAGACATATATCTTTTGATTTCCAGCATCTGCAATTTGTTTTGATATAGACTGAGGGACTTTAAAATAAAACAGTCATGAATATATTGAGCAAGGATTTTAGGAGCCAGAATGGTGAGAATGAGGCCCTTGGCATAAAAGACAAGTGAAAGGACAAAAGCATTTAAGGGGAGACACAAGAGACTGCAGATGCTGGAATTTGGAGCAGCAAACAGCTACTGGAAGAACTCAGCAGGCCAAACAGCATCTGTGGGTGCAAAGGAATTGTCAATGATTTGGGTCAAAACCCTGTGTTAGGTCCTGATTTGAATTGAAGTTTGATGATGGCGGGGGGTGGGGGGGGGAGTCTCATTGAAGCTTGTCGAATGTTAAAAGCCCTCGATAGAGTGGAGGTGGAGGATGTTTCTAATAGTAGGTGAGTCTAGGGCCAGAGGGCACAAAGTCAGATACAAAGGTGTTCCTTTAGAACAGAGATGAGAAGGAATTTCTTCAGCCACATGGTGAATCTGTGGAATTCATTGCCACAGACAGCTGTGAAGGCCAAGTCATTGGGTATATTTAAAATGGGAATTGATAGGTTATTATTAGTAAGGATGTCACAGGTTATGGGGAGAAGGCAGGAGATTGGAGTTGAGAGGGAATATTAAAGCAGACTTGTTGGCCCGAATGGCCTGATTTTGCTCCTATGCCTTATGGTCTCAGGAGCACTTGAATTGGGAAGAAACCTTGAGCTCATGAAGCCACGCCTGACAATGGAAGCAAACGTCCTGCAAGTAAACTGTGAACTTTGTGCTAAATGTGATGTCATCTTCAGGTTATTTATTTTCCAGTTAATCTTTTTAATACGCTTCTACACCTTCACTTGCCTGTGTTGCTTTCTTCGATTGTGGAACAGTCACCTGGGTTTCCCAGTGCTGTGAACAGCTCAGTAACACCATCCCTCTTGTACTGACAGCTCCACAATGAATGTGTGCCTCAGGAGAAGGAGGAATGTGACTGCGGGCCACTTAAGGATCACGTGCTTCCGCCCTCGGCCATATATCCTGTGGTTCTGGTAAATTTTCACCTCATTATATTTGTTCATTGTATTTGGTTTCCAAGGGATAACTAAATGGTATTGATTTGTTTCTGTCACATGTACTGAGATGCAGTTAAAAGCATACTGTTCGTACAGATTGAATCGTTACACAGTGCATTGAGGTAGAACAAGATAAAACAGTAATAATGCAGAATAAAGTGTAAAAGCTACCGGAAAAGTGCAGTGCAGGTAAACAATAAAGTGCTAAATCATAATGCGGTAGATTGTGAGGTCAAGAGTCCATCTTAGCGTACAAGAGGTCTGCTCAAGGGACCTCATTGCCATGGTGCCAGAGAACTGGACAAAGGTCCAGGCACAAAGAATGTCCCACCTGGACTTCCTTAAGCACAGACTTCAGTGGTAGTGGGGAGCTGGATGGAAGAATTGAGGGGAAAGCAGCTCCTTGTGGTGTACACAAATATGGGGAATCCTGGTCTTCTCAGTTGGTCTTCATCCAGCCCCCTCCCATTTCTGTCTCAGGTAACACACCAGCTCCACCTTCCCCCCCACCACCACCATAACTCTCCTCATCAACAAAGCCTTCTTCAGTCTGTCCTCCAAGATGGACTTGCGTTGTTAACCTCAGCTTTGGCCCTTCATGTCAGAGTGAGGTCATAGCCACAGTCTGGGTTAGAGCCTTGTACACCTCATTCGGATCCTACGGAAAGCAACCCATTGGTCGTTCTGTAATACTCTATAGCATAGTGTGGTACGAGTTTACATCTGATCCGTCTCTGTAATGTCCAGTACTACAACTCTCTCCAAGTACTCTGTGTTCTTCCGGTGCATGTACTATATAGAATAAGGTAGCGCAGATGGAGGTAGGCAGGTATGATGTGTAGGTGTCACTGAGTCGTGGCTAAAAGAAGATCATAGTTGGAAGCTAACACCCAAGAGTACACCCTGTATCGAAAGGACGGACAGGTAGGTAGAGGGGGTGGGTTAGCTCTTCTGTTAAAAAATAAAATCAATTCTTAGAAAGAGGTGACATAGAATCAGAAGATGTAGAATCCTTGGTAGGCAGAGTTAAGAGACTGCAAGGGTAAAAACTCCCTGATGGAAGTTGTATACAGACCTCTGAACAGTAGCCAGGATTTGGGCTACAAATTACAATGGGAGATAGAAAAGGCATGTAAAAAGGGCAATGTTATGATAGTCATGGGGTGGGGGATTTCAATATGCAGGTAGATTGGGAAAATCAGGCTTGTGCTGGATCCCAAGAGAGGGAATTTGTAGAATGTCAAGATGGCTTTTTAGCAGCTTGTGGGTGAGCTTATTAGGGAATAGGCAATTCTGGACTAGGTGTTGTGTAATGAACTAGATTTGATGAGGGAGCATAGGTGACATTGATCATAATAAGATAGAATTCACCCTGTGGTTTGAAAAGGAGAAGCTGAAATCAGATGTATCGGTATTACAGTGGCGTAAAGGGAATTACAGAGGCATGAGAGAGGAACTGGCCAAACTTGATTGGAATGGGACACTAGCAGGCATGACAGCAGAACAGCAGTGGCTGGAGTTTCTGGGGGCAATTTGGAAGGTGCAGGATAGATACATTCCAAAGATGAAGTATTCTAAAGGGAGGATGAGGCAACCGTGGCTGACCAGGGAAGTCAAAGACAGTATAAAAACAATTGAGAGGGCATACAATAGAGCAAAAAATAGTGGGAAATTAGAAGTCTGGGAAGCTTTTTAAAACCATCAGAAGGTAACTTTAAAAACCATCAAAAGAGAAAAGATTAAATATGAAGCTAAGTTAGCCAATAATATGCATCAGGGAGGATACCACAAGTTTTCTTCAGATATTTAAGGAGTAAAAGAAAGGGAAGAGTGGATATTGGACCACTGGAAAATGATGCTGGAGAGGTAGCAATGGGAGACAAATAAATGGCAGATGAACTTAATAAGTATTTTGTGGTGGGTCTTCACAGTAGAAGACACGAGCAGTATGCCAGAAATTTGACAGCGTCACGGGGCAGAGTGAGTGTCATTGCTACTACTAAGGAGAAGATGCTTGGGAGGCTGAAAGGGCTGAAGGCAAGTAAGTCCAGAAGGGATTGTGGGGCATTAGTAATGACCTTTCAAGAATCACTAGATTCTGGAATGGTTCTAGAGGACTGGAAAATTGCAAATGTCAGTCCACTCTTTAGGAGAAGAGGGAGGCAGAAGAAAGGAAATTATCGGCCAGTTAGTCTGACCTCAGTGGTTGGGAAGATATTGAAGTCCATTATTAAAGATGAGGTTTCGGGGTACTCGGAAGCACATGATAAAATAGGCCAAAGTCAGAAAGGTTTCCTTAAGGGGCAATCTTGCCTGACAAATCTGTTAGAATTCTTTGAGGAAATAACAGGGAGAATACATAAAGAAGAGTCAGTGGATGTTCATTACTTGGATTTTCAGAAGGCCTTTGACAAGGTGCTGCACATGAGGCTGCTTAACAAGATAAGAGCCCATGGTATTACGGGAAAGGTGGATAGAAGATTGGCTGATTGGCAGGAGGCAAATTTGGGGAATGAAGGGAGCCTTTTTTGATTGGCTGCCAGTGACTAGTGGTGTTCTGCAGGGCTCAGTATTGGGACCATTTTTTTTCATGTTAAATGTCAATGATTTGGATGATGGAATTGATGGTTTCGTGGCCAAGTTTGCTTATATGAAGATAGGTGGAGGGGCAGGTAGTGTTGAGGAAGTAGGCACTCCGTAGAGGGACATAGATTGGGAGAATGTGCAAAGAAGTAACAAATGGAATATAGTGTGGCATAGTGTATGGCCTTGGTAGAAGGAATAAAGGAGTAGATATTTTCTAAATTCAAAAATCTGAGATGCAAAGGGACTTGGGAATTCTTGTGCAAGATTCCCTAAAGGTAAACTTGCAGTTTGAGTCAGTGGTAAGGAAGGTAAGAGCAATATTAGCACTCATTTCCAGATGGCTCGAATATAAGAGCAAGGATGCAATGCTAAGACTTTATAAGGCATTGGGCAAGACCAAGCAGTTTTGGGCCCCTTATATAAAAAAAGATGTACTGGCATTGGAGAGAGTCCAGAGGAGGTTCATGAGAATGATTGCAGGAATCAAAAGTGTATGAGGAGCGTTTGATGGCTCTGGACCTGTCCTTGCTGGAGTTTAGAAGAATGGAGGGAGGGGGGTGATCTCACTGAAACCTATCGAATATTGAAAGTCCAAGAGAGAATGGATGTAGAGAGGATGTTTCCTATAGTGGGTGTGTCTAGGACCAGAGGGCACAGCCTCAGACTAGAGGGACAATCATTTAGAACAGAGATGAGGAAAAATTTCTTTAGCCAGAGGGTGGTGAGTCTGTGGAATTCATTGCCACAGATGGCTGCGGAGGCCAAGTCAATGAGAATATTTAAAGTGGAGGTCGGTATCGGTACTTTCTTGGTTAGTCAGGGCACATGGGTTATGGGGAGAAAACAGGGGAATGGGTTGAGAGGGATAATAAATCAGCCATGATGGAATGGCGGAGCAGGTTCAATGGGACGAGTGGCCTAATTCTGCTCCATGCTTTATTGTCTATTTACAGCTTTTAGACTCCCATTGCCTCACCATTGATGTCAGTGTTTTCGACTTAAGTTCCAGAAATCCCTTCTCTTTATTCCCCTCTCCTGCTTTAAGACTCTTTATAAAATCTACCTCATTGACAAGGAGAATAAGGGGAGATTTGATAGAGGTATATAAAATTATGAGGGGTATTGATAGGGCAAATGCAAGCAGGCATTTTCCACTGAGGTTGGGTGAGACTGCAACCAGAGGACACGGGTTAAGGGTGAAAGGTGAACTGTTTAA